>NW_027466525.1:3005000-3502500 GCF_050575085.1 Anarhichas minor
AAACAGCCTCTCGCCGAACAGATTACTCGCCGCGCTAATAGCAGCAAGCGAAACAGAAGCATTAGCCTGGCTGCCCGTCTTAATGTTGTGCTCTGAGACGAGCTCGTCCCCGCCTCGCTACAAATCATGACATTTAAAGATCATTATGAGATTGTGACACTGACTGGAACCAGCGAGTCAGTTAAAACCACACGCCATTACTGGAAGGCTTCGTTCATTTCAACGCTGGTGCGATAAACACACACACACACATGAAGTGTTGAGAGAGCAGTCAGTGAAGGATGAGATACCCCAAGTGCCTTGTAAATAAATAAAAATGTATTTAAACAGACAAAGACAATATTAGAGACAACAGTCGGAATGAAGGAATATAATGATAAATGCATTGATGACAATATTACAGCTAGCTTCACACCCCCACGGTCCTCCAGCCAACCATTGTGTTGGTAGTATTCTGGCCAGCGTTGTGGTCCGCCAACAAACATGGCCTGGTGTTTCCAAAAACTGGAATATAATTGAATTTGAATCATCAAAATTTGGATAATATCCATCATTAGTGGGGCTACAATAAAATTAGACTAAGAGAGGAAACAAAAGGGGAAACCTGAGTCAACTCTAAAGCACTTAAAAACACACAAAAGGATTATAAGAAACCAAATCAAGAGAGAGAGCTGAAGTTAATAATAACATGTACGTTAAAAGGACAGGAAAGCACCCAATCCTGTTCACCTTATCGACCCAGATCTAAATGTAGGCGTCATATATGGAGACTTAACTGTTTACCAAACACAGTCTTTTTTTGTTTTGCACCAACTGATCTTATTTAGGCTCTCCTGGGATCTGTGCCAATCCCAGCATGCAGCTGACACCAGACTGTAAGCAGGCTAACACACAGACAAACAGCCACACTTCACATTCACACTTACGGGTGATTTAGAGTCTCCGGTTTAAAGGAAACGGACGCAGACAGAGAGTGAGTCTATTTCCAACTCCACACAGAAGGGACCAGGATTCAAAACCAGGACAGCAGAGAACAAAAGTGGGTTTCAAATGATTAAATAACTACAGTACCTGTCTCGTGCATAAATATCCGCACGCTGTGTGTGTGTGTTTATTCAAATTCACTTAAAGAAGAAAGTAAAGCTTTATTTAAATAGAAAAACACCAGGGCGTATGTTTGGTTTCAACATTGACACACATTAAGCTAACCCGTTACATTTTGAGTGTAAAAACACTTAATTTTCTGCATTCTGTTGAATTTTCCTGCATTCATTTATGTTGGAAATGTCTTTATTTACGTAAAGAAAGAAACACAAAATTCAAGCACCAGGTGCAAATTCAAAGTCTATAAATATAATGTGATATAATGCAGTAAGGCTCGCAGGCATTCTGTGTGCTGTTGATCAACTTCTCCCATTAATGTTGAATCAACACACATGTAAGCAGGACGTTCTCTCCTCTTTTGTGTCTTTGACTTCTTTAAATGTGGCAGCTATTCACCTCAATGATACATTGATGATACATACTTATTTAAACACTTTAAATGGAATAACTCTTATTTATAGCTCTTATTCAACAAGAGTTCTGCTCATGTTCAAAACTTTCTGCACATTCAAAACATTTCCCACGTATCTGTGTTCTCTAGATGTCGAGAATAGAGTTTAAATATTTCAAGAAAAACCTACAATATTGCAAGAACCTTGCCCTATAAAACCGAAACCAACAAAACACCTCTGATCAGGCTTAAAATCTCACCATTGTGAAGCTAAAGAAAGAAAGGTCCAAGATCACCACCTCTGATAAAGTGCAGGCTAGATCCACTTCATCATAAATATTTAAAACTGCATTTCAAACCCCCCAGAGCCCAGAGGAGAGACGTTCATGCTTCTGACACTCGTGGTCGGCTGTGGAGAGCTCTGCAGCTGTTGAAATGATCATCATCGCTTGTAGAAATCCAGGATAACACCAAATAACATTAAAGTATGGCACAACAGAGCGTCAATAGTTTCCTATGATAACTTCTAATATGCTGTGCAGATATATATTTAGCTATCAACATATAGTTTTAAGAATGAATCGATCTTGATATGATTGATTACTAAACAGAGTTTAAAAAAGAAAAGTTCTGGAGAACGTGGAAGTGTTATGTAGCTGCTCTTTGGTTTGCAATGGTATTCCCCCCCCCCCCCCCCCCCTGGCGTTTTTTCCTATTTTGTTGCTTTACAACCTGGAATTAAATTAAATTACATTTTGATTTATGTAATAGACCTACACACAATAAGTCAAAATTGATGAAGTGAGATGAAAATGCATACGCGTATATATTCACCTCCTTTCCGATGAAGCCCGGAGATAAGATCTGGTTCTACTAATTACCTTCAGAAGTCCCCTGATTAGTTAAATACAGTCCACATGTGTGCAAATCAAAGCACCACATGATCTGTCGCATGATCTAACGGAGCACCGTTAAGTCCATTCATTACAAAATGGAGAGACTAGGGGACCACAACAAACCTGCAAAGAGAGAAACACAACTAACAGCAGGATAGGAGGGCATCAATCAGAGAAGCAACAAAGGGACCGAAGATAAACCTGAAGGAGCTACAAAGCTCCGCTGCGTAGATTGGAGTGTCCATGAGACCACTTTAAGCCGACACTCCACAGAGCGGGGCTTTATGGAAGAGCGGCCGGAAAAAAAGTCAAGAATACTGCTTGGTGTTCGCCAGAGGCATGTGGAAGACTCCAAACGTGTTATTTTTATTTATTAGGGGGAAGAAAGAAAGAAAGAAAGGTCCAAGGTACTATTCTTACAAACAGCCTTTAATCAGATGACTTTATAATGGTGGAATCCTAAAAACATAGGCGATGCTTGTAGAAGTTAAGATAGAGCTGGTTTACAGCCCACGTTTAGTGGCCACACAACCTTGTTTTATCAGCTCGCTCTCCACTAGTCCTGATCTTTGAGCAGTGCACAACCAGGAGCCCTTGTTCCCATGATCTTAGAGGACCTATGGAAGCAGCAACTCACTGATATACGATGGAGCCAAATTGTGTAAATACATTATGACGTAATTAGACAGATTTTAAATTCAATCCCAAAGTTAAAAGAAAGCCAGCGTAACAAAGGCAACATTGTAAAATGTGAAATTCAACAATCTGGTGCATCACAACAGGATGTGTGGAGACAAAATGAATGTTGTGGCAGATTTATTTGATTTGTTGGAAAAATAACAAGGGTTATAGTTTCCTAATGTTTCTTAATAAATAATAATGGCTAAAGGTGTTTCTCAAAATTCAACTGGGAATAAAAAATGACCCCGAGGTTTCTGGAACCCAACTTCGAGGCTTGGGCTGCATGGTTTTGAAAAAAATATATCAAATTGCGATTATTTTGATGATTGCGATATTGTAGGGAAATGATAATTCTTACATCATTGTTCTCATTTCTATTGAAAATCATATTAAAATGCTTATGGTGTGATTTTTGCAGGGATCAGAATATGATGTGTAAGCCAGGACATCTCTGCAGCGAGACAATATTTAATTTAAAACAGTACTTTGACACATTTTGCCTTTAACAAATATTGCGCCTCATGCGAATTGGAAATTTGTGATTTCGATAACGATTCTGATTAATTGTGCAGCCCTAGATTAAGCAGAAAACATACTTGGTTAAGAGTAGAGAAAGATGGTGCTCATGGCCGCATGAAGGAGACACCATACTCATGACTCATAATTCATGAGCACAAGAAGTCCCTCCTCAGCCAGCACAAGTGGTTTTTGGCATTTAGACCAACGAGCATTGCTGTTGTTTTGTGGTGAGGACGTTTGCTTGTGTCTGTGTGTCAGTGAGAGGGAACGCTGAGAAGGTGAAATGTAAAAGGACGGCAGCCTGCACTTCAGAGATGAGTCTGTTCGTCCTCTAGTTTGGTATTCAGAGCGTGTCCTGCTGGATCAAAGGCCAAAGTCAAGCCGTATAACTCCGGTGTTTTATCTAAATAGGAATATTGTTTTATTGCCCGTGTACTTTCCAGATCTTACACGAGTGGTAAATTGCAGCTCGCCCTCAGACGCTACCATTTTCCTGTAGCGGAGGGATATTAACGAGGTCAAAGGTTTAATCCCCTCTTTGTCAAAGAGCTCTTGGAGTCACATCATGTACCAGCTCTGCCTCTGATTCCTCATGGTGTCTCAAAGCCGGAGGGGAATTTTCAAGGAATCACGAATCAATAAGCGGAAGAAATGCAACATGTGTCATGTACGACATGTACAAGTCATGCTGCATTTAAAAAGACAAAACACTTTGCAGGAGATTTTAGGGATCACTTGCAACGATAACAAACCCAAGAAAATCTACTTTACAAATTTGAATGTCCCAGCAATATGTTTCAGATATTAGTTCAGGGTTTCCTAATTTGAGAATGATTTGATTATTACTAGCCAATAAAACTTCCTCAGTACCCTAATTATTGATCAACAATCTGATTTGGAGTTTAGTGGAACTCACAGTGAAGTAGTTTGAGGCCGATCGATATGAATCCAAGCTGTTAAAGGATGAACTAAGCTAAATAAAAAGTTGTGTTTATTTTGCTTTTCTGAGTCTTAAATAATTTGCTTCATGCAACTGCAGGTTTTGGTATCGGCCTGCTGTTTATTGGTTCGCTCATGAAATAAATAGCTTTTCCATCTGTTCCATATATACTTTGACTGTGTTTAGATCTTTCAGATTTCTGCGCGCTGTTTCTTTTTGTCTTCGCGCTGCGTTCTCTGCCAGGGTTCCCTCGATAAAGAGCCCCATGAATCCCCGCAGACTGTAGATGCTGCAGTTTATATATAACTTGATAAAAATAAATCCTGGTTAGCACTGAGGTGTGTAGTGTAGAGATTGTTCTGCAGTCTCCGGTTCATGGGGTGGATCCTGTTGAAGTGTCCTCCAGCTAGACACCTGTTCATTCACTTCTTTACGGACGTGAGCATCCGCTGAAGGCTGAACATGTAGATGTGTCCTCCCTCTGTTGCAGCCAGCATCCCTTCCCTTTTTTTCCTGGGGACCATTCACTTGTATGGCGACACCAGAGGATTTGTTCCGCTCGAGAGGGATTTAGCTCTGTCCATTGGTATTAAAAATAAATCTCTCCTCGCGCCGCTGTTGCATTATTACATTTTCCCTGCGAGGCTCACTATCGCTTTCCCTGATAACACCACGCTAACGAGTACGGGGCGCCCAGAGGAGAACGCTCATTCTTGGCACCATTAAACCTGACCCAGATGATCGTCCGCCATAGGATGAGGAAGCAGGGCGTCATCGTCCCGCGGTGACACCGGTGACGCAGTGTTGCAGATTACAAGAAGTCTTGCAGCAGGTCTATCTAGACCTCTTAATCGTTGCCTGGTGATATGCACGGGGGACCTGAGGTGCTTAGATGGCTGAAGATTATCCATGATAACCCTTGTTCTAAAAACCTCGGCTTGACCCCCCCCCCCTACTTTGTGCCATCAATAGGATTACCACTCACTGATAGCAGAATCCATTTAAAACAAGAGAGTTCCTCTGCTGAGGCTGCTCCTCTAATCTGCTGGGGCTCTGTGCGTTGCAGTTTCCTCAGCGTACAGAAATAAATGTGAATCACCCTCGTGTAGACTTGCTTAACATTTCCCGTGGCGCCCACATTGTTCTGTTGGGGGAGAGGACCACCTCCTCTCTATATCTTTCAAGCAGTGCGAGCCAGATGGCATACATCAGTCGTAAACTGGATGTGATTACGAAGGTTTTCATCAGTTTTTATTGCCCTAGATTGTGCCTAGAATAATTACATTCTGCATTCAAGCAATAGCCAGATGGTTGGCGTGCCAAACCTCTACAGTGATATTTATTAAAGCCTTAAAACATGGTTTATATCCTGGGCAGCCACTGTGCTATCGGTACATATATAAGAAAGTCATTGGGGCCTGGGTGATGTCTTAGTTTCAGTGGAGCATCCGTACTTCAGGTAAAGCTGCAGCAGAGCTCCAAAAGTGTTCTCAAAAGTTCAGGAGCCACAAATCGCACAGCGTATTGTAAATATTGATTAACATTATACTGTATCACACTCCTGTTTACCAACACGCCTGATTACAGTATAATGCTGCACCAAAGGTTAACAATGAATTGATTATATGATGAATAAAATCAACAGGGATTTGGACAATTATGATAATTTATTAACCTACAAAACATCCATTAATACGCTCTCCTCAAAGCCACCAGTCTCCAGTCAGACAGTAACTTTAACTCGCTGATCATTGAAACCCACTTCATTTTAAACTCGACAGTCTTTTTAAGTCTTTCCATTGTTTCAACAATCACAGACTCTGGTTTAAGAGTATTAAAGAGGCCGATTAAGTAACCACCGTAACATTTCCACCATTTACTAACCCGGTGTGTTTGCAACGTCGAACGTGAACCTCAGACAGGCATACACGTCTGCTGAGTCCTAACACCCAGAAAGGGATCAGCATGTTTGCACCTCAGGTTCCCTTGTTTCAAAGTCAAAGGCTTCTTTTAATGTATTTTTGGTTAGATGTCTGAAAACAGGTCCGTGGTTAGAACAAGCTTCAGCGGTTTTAACTTCTTGTTCTACAACATACAAAATATGTCAGCAGTTGGTTTTGGAGGGAAAAGGTTAGTTAGACTTTCTCCAGACAGAATAATCACTAACTTTGGGAACAGTCCAACCTCAGTTGTACCACACACTCAGCACATGTAAATAATGTGCTTTTATAACGAAAAGGTATCAGTGAGAGCTGAAGGAAACGTGTTGCCAGTCGAGTCAATGTTATATCTACAGCCCAATATCACAAAGGACACATGTGCCTGAAGGGGCTTTACATTCTGTTCAACATACAAGCCCCTCTATCTTTAGACCGTCGGTTCTGATTAGGAAAACCCCCCCAAAAAGCCCTTTAACAGGGAAGAAGAGGGAAGAAACCTTTAGAAAGAGCAACAGAGAAGGGATCCCTCTCCCAGGACGGACAGTCGTAAAGTAGATGTGTGTACAGACGAGACCAACATAAACTCACAGTGAAAAGTACAGATCCATGAGGGTGTATTTTATGGTCTCAGTGTGCGGTGGCTTACACAAACACTGGTGTTTATTCTCTCTGACTGCATGTTGCCAGCACCTCTTGCTCCACAGCACACGCTGCACTTAAAGCGCTGCTTCCTGTAGGTGGTAAAGTCTGAGCACACAGAGCAACAGTACAGGACCTCGCTGCTACACTCGCTTGTTTTAGATGGGGAAACCAGAAAAAATAAATACAAATATAAAATAAGTGCTGCTTTAAAATGAGCAGAAATACAAACCTTGTAGTCAGTTTTTATCTGGTGCTTTCACCGGTTTGAGGCTAAAAGGGTCTGGGAGATGTAATCTGTGTTTTTTTGTGATTTAAAAAGATCACTTTTCTTGTAGTCTGATGCTTTTCCTAAAGATGCGTTCACCATATATGACTCATGAGTCATAATAACTGTGTAACAAATGAGCAACACTCTGCTGCTGTATATCAACAGAATTCAGTATTTGTAGCTGTTGTGTTTTGGTGTTTGTGTAAAGAGTTCCCGGCAGTGTTACGTCACAGCCCCGCTGTGTGTGTGTGTGTGTGTGTGTGTGTGTGTGTGTGTGTGTGTGTGTGTGTGTGTGTGTGTGTGTGTGTGTGTGTGTGTGTGTGTGTGTGTGTGTGTGTGTGTGTGTGTGTGTGTGTGTGTGTGTGTGTGTGTGTGTGTGTGTGTGTGTGTGTGTGTGTGTGTGTGTGTGTTCGTTCTCCGTTGCCTAGGTGTCCAGACGGCCCTCGCCCCGGCACTGTGCGACCATGTCAGCTGCCCTGCAAGAAAGACTGTATCATGACCCCTTTCAGCGACTGGACACCGTGTCCTGTGACTTGTGACGCAGGTAAAGTGAAAGAAGGGAGTGGTGTGAAATAATACTGCCTCATACAGATCACTGAGGAGGAAGCATATTTGTTCCCTATAAAAACAATTTAAAACCAGCTAATTGTATTTCAATTTTGTTTCATTTCATGTAGTTTTCCGCCTGGCTTCGTTTATAGCACGGATTTCTAACACTATTTGGCATCGTAGTTTCAGGCTATTGTGATAATAAACAATAATCAATTAAACATATTGTTCTGACTCTGCCTCAGCCTAAAAACATATACACACAGAAGCAGGTTTAAATTTACAGTGTGTAAAAAAATACAGCGGTGGGACACATTACCAACCACACAAACACTTGTCCTCACGTCTTGTTACACATAATTAATTTGACACCTCGGCATGTAAGACAACCTTTGGGTCGACCTCTTTTGCAAGCCGACTCGCCCGGTGGCTACAAGTGTCAGCGAGCCGCGTTGTTGTTGTTTTCATCCTGCGACCGGAAAAAACACACATTGTTCGGATGAGGTCACCTTTGTCGTGCAGCCACCGGCCGAGCTGGTGAGCGGACGCAAATACATTAAAATGATTTACATCTGAACATCATTACCGTCCATATTTTGGTGACCTCTTCGTGTGACACGGTGGCATAAATCTCTTTGCTCCGAGTGTGCTGTTCCGTCGGCTGTGCATTTTAATTCGATGCTATTGATATCTTCACCTTGCACCACCCACACACACAAAGGGTGTAAAGCAGGCAGGGTTCAGGGCTATCCAGAGGCTCGTTCCATCTTAATTAACTACTTGAGGTCAAATCCACACGTGTAAACACCGTAAATTTAATCTGAGTCAATTCCAAGGTCTAATGGGATTTTCCTACATCATCGTTGTTGGCTTGATATCCCGAGTAATCAGACGTGCGTGTTGTCTACGATAGCTATCCAATTAGATTTGGCAACAGTAGTTTCTAAGTCTTCAAGGGGTATTAACACAGCAGCCTACACGTAGCTTATCATTTTGACATGTTTCTCATCACTTTCCCATGCAGACATTTCTTATTTTATTCAATAAGTGTGTGGGTGTGTGTTTGTGTGTGTGTGTGTGTGTGTGTGTGTGTGTGTTTGTGTTCAGCTGGCAACACTGTGAAGAGAAAGCAATCAAGGAAACGTCTTATCATGCAGCTGCCATCCAACGGAGGACAGGACTGTCCAGAGGTGCTGGAGGAGGAGAGGGACTGTGAGGTCCCCAAAGTCTGTCCAGGGTTCAGGTAAAAGCTCTACGGCGATCCGATAACGGGGATTTTAGGTTTCATGTTTTTACTGCTTGAATTGACAAAGTATCAGAGGGTTGATATCAAGGACCTTATAGCATCGCTGTTTTTAGCATCGCACCTCATCTTCCTGTATTATCAAATACGGCCAAACACACAATTTTTTGTTTTGTTTGACAGTATTTGCTTGTTCTGTAATGATTTATTCTGGTACAAATATGTAAATATGATATAAAGAAACACAATTGTGTACACTTGCATACTGTATCAGTCTGCTTGTATCTACTGTATGTGTTTATTTCTAGATGCACACTTTATTTTCTGTATTTATGTATATATTTATTTATTATTAATATATTTATTAACTCTCTTGCGTGGTGAATGGTGTGATAGTGAACACTATGGATGCATTGATATACCTTCACTGTCCTCATTTATTCCAGATGGAAAACACACAAATGGAGGAAGTGCCAGCTGGTGCCGTGGTTTCTCAGACAGGACCGTCCCGGTGCGGTGGAGACCTGCGGACCAGGACTCCAGACAAGAGGTATCTAGCCCAATCTCTCCATTTCCCCTCCACATCTTCACTGAACCGCTCCTAATCGCCTTAAATTAAATCTTTGCTCATTTCGGTGCATCTGGAGTCCGGCCACCAAGCAGCAGATGGATGTGCCAGGGTTTAGAGAAAAGGCCAATTTACTCAGACCCCACATCTAATCCTCCCACTTACACGACGCAACACAAACTGAAGTCGGCACTCCTAAAAACGTCAGCAAGAGACTCCTTTTCTTTTTCTGGTTGTTTTTATTTTATTTTGGGAAGGAAATGTGTCACAGCTCATCATTTGCCCCTCGAGACTCGTTTGACAGTTTGGCTTGTTTCACTGCTGGCTTTTTTTTCACCCCGGGCTCTTGTCATGAAATTTTAATCAATTGTCTCTTGTTGAAATTTGGGAGAAGATGCTGCACCTTGCCTATAGCATACGACAGCCCAAACTCCCGGCTTCATGCATAAGTGACAAGTACTGTAAAGGAGTTGTGGCTCTCCCACTTTAAAAGCATATTTCCTCTTGCCTTTTCTTAGAGGATGGATGTGCCATATAGTCCTGGGAGGCTTTCATAAAAATTCAATTTCAGGGGGTCACGCAGAATGATCAATTTCATTATGTTAGCGCTCCTATAGAAGGCCATTATTAGTGCTTATATTTCTGTTTCGTCTTCGCTAGCTTACAGTAATGGACGGAAGAATCAATTTATTCATGAAAATGCTTTAAGGTCTTCTTTAGACATACTCACCACAACGCTATCCCAGATTCTGGGCAGCTTTTGGCTGATATACCATGTGACACCTGATGTTTGCACCCTCCTGCACATGTTTTCACCCCTCTGTCACTTCTGTCATTGACGTAAACCAAAAAAGACGCACTGTCCTTTCTGGTCTGTGTTTCTTCTGACAGTGTATTCTGTTGTTTACCTGGACAGAGGCTTTCCTTCAAGGAAAAAACACATAGGAACTGAAAGCATGTACACACACACACACACACACACCCTCAGAAGATAAGACGTGACCTAACACACCACCAGACGGACACACACTAACCATAGCAGTGTCCGGGGGGGGATTGATTTCTCTATGAAGGTACAGCCCTGCAGAGCGTCTGCATCACAAGAAAAGGAAATTTTGCTGCAACACAAGTAATAATACCCTTTATTGAGAGAACAAAGAATGGGATGATGCAAGCCAACACAAATTGACTTGTAGGCTTCAAACCAATTGAGGTAGAGATGCATTTGTGTCTGCGATGCTTATAATAGTTTTTTTGTTCCCTGTGAGATGTAATCTGAGTTATAGAGTTATGATCTATTTTTCATTGACTCTTTAGTCGCCCTCTTAAAATCTCTATTTGATGTTATGTTGCTCACCAGTGGGGGAAGACTATTTTGGATCTCTTACTGTATTTAAAGGAACAGTACAGTCGTTTCACTCGTGACAGGGAGTTGTGTTGTGTGGCTGTGGGTGAGCTTTATCTATTCTGAGGAAATAGAGTGTCATGAGTCACTGGAGTATCCCTTTAAAAGTAGAAATACCAATCATGCATTTCACGTTTCTTTGAATTATTAAAGGAAAAGTTTGACATTTTGGGTTAGATGAGAAGTTTGGTATTACTCAGACAGCAGCAAGTTAGCTTAGCTTAGCATAAAGACTGGAAACTGGGTGAAACAGCATGCCTGGCTACGTCCAAAACTAAGAAAATCTGCCTAGCAACATCTCTAAAGTTCACTAATTCAAATGATGTTGTTTGTGCTTTAATGGGAGGTTATGTGCTGAACTATTACATTAGTGAGCCTCATACTTTCTGACCTAACTCTTTGGTCAAACTCTTATTGGATTATTAACACACACAGATGCAATTACTTGGAAACAGTATTAAAATGTTTTAATTGTAAAACTAGTTTATATACAGTTGTGTTGTTCTAATCTAATTATATTAAACTTTACATTATGCACCATATTTCATAAGCTGCTTGTGTGTTTTGTATATAAAATGTGAAATAAATAGTTGAATATCTGAATTGTATTGAGTAGAAGTATACAGTAACAGTAAATAGAAATATGGACGTTTCTATAAGGCCTTTAAAGTTTTATATATATATATATATAGATTCACAGTGTGGCCAGTGCCTCTGTAGTTCACTCATTACCTCTTTTATTACCATGTGTTATTGTCTTATGACAATCAATCCATCTGTTGGAACAAATAAAAGATGAAACCGCTTTATATTCTGATGAAGCCTCTTTGACCCGTCTCCCTCTCACTCTTCCAGCTGTGTCCTGTCGCCAGCTGGACGGGACGCAGGCCGACATCGGCGAGTGTCTGAAATGCGCCAAGGCCATGCCCGCCATCACTCAGCGCTGTCAGCTGCCCTGCCAGGACGACTGCCAGCTGACCAACTGGTCCAAGTTCTCGTCCTGCACGGCGGACTGTGTGGGGGTCCGCACCAGGAAGAGGGCGTTGATCGGTGAGAGCAGAGAGAGAGAGACGCAGCACAAACAAAGGGCTGCTGTTTTCAGACGGGCTTATTTGCACTGTAGCTGTAGCGTCTGAGTTACCAGGCAGCTTACGGGGTAACGGTGGTGGGCAGCGCTCCAAGAGACGAGCACTAAAGTTAAACACAAGGTCATAAATCTCTTCAGGTACTTCTTGCCAGCCAAGTGCTCTAGAGGGATTAAAGCAACAAATCTGAAATAACTCCTCAGCCTTTGTTATCCATCAGGTCGTCCCCAGACAGTTTCCCTGTGCATCACCGCCATAAAAGCAAAATGACATGAAATGAGATCTGCGATGCATTAAGACACCTCTACTGGAGGTTACAGGGGGGAAGGAGTCAACTTTAAACTGTGAGGGAGTGGATTTAAAAAGCTTTTATTTCACTCTAATGTGAAATCTTTTGAACCAAGTATAAAAGAGCAGAGAGGTCATCTAATGCATTTAAACACTTTGTGTAAAGATGGATCCTTATATTGAGCAAAATGCTGCCTGTTGGTCACTTTGACCTTTACAGACACACTATAGCATGCTACGCTGCAGTTTACATCCGTAAGATGTAATTAGCAAGAACCAGCTGTGGTCCAAATGCAGGATACACTACCTTAATGCAGAGAACGAGATTTACAGTCAACCCTACAGCGTGCTTGAGACACTGGCACCTGCAGGTGAATATGCTGTGGGCAGTTTGACAGAAAGTCATCAGAGATGTATCTTCTCATTTGCATGGGAAGCAACTCTTGATGTCACAAGAAAACAAATTTGCACATTGATTTATGGTTCGCAATATTAACGACATGTCTGAGGATAAAAAAAAATGAAACAAACGTCGAGCTGTTTCAGTAAAAGAGCACTCTGCTTGAAACAATTTTGCCAGCGTAATCTATCATCGGGAGTCATCCAGCCTTTTTCCTCTGTGAGTAAACTATCCCTGACTATCCCAAAGGCCTTGAGAGTGGCCTTAAATATGCTGAGACTCATCCGCCGTACAGAGACAGAAATCCAGCAACACCAGCAGAGTCACCTCTCCCGAAGCTGTTCTGCTCATCTCTGTCATTCTGCTCTCCTTCAGGGAGGAGCAAGAAGAAAGACAAGTGCAAGAACACGCAAATGTACCCGTTGAGCGAGACGCAGTACTGCCCCTGTGACAAGTACAACGCCCAGCCAGTGGGGAACTGGTCAGACTGCATCCTGCCCGAGGGCGGCAGAGTGGAGAGCGTCCTGGGGATGAAGGTCCAGGGAGACATCAAGGAGTGTGGACAGGGCTACCGCTACCAGGCCATGGTGTGCTACGACCAGGACAACAGGCTGGTGGAGACCGCACGCTGCAACAGTCACGGTGAGTGTGTGTGTGTGTGTGTGTGTGCAATCACAGAGTCTGTTGCTTTGTTAAAGGGTTGGTTCATCCAAATTACCAAAATAAAATAAATATTGAACCATGCGAATCGTTATGAGAATATGTTTTCAGAGTTGTTGCTACATTCAGACACACTGCACTTGGAAAAATTCCATCAATAGTACAAAATATGATGTACTTTTGGTTTGACTCTTGTGTCTTGACTCACACAGAGTCCTAAATTGATGCTCGCCAGTCGCCGACTGCAATTTAATGTCGTCTTTGGCGAGTAAATTATGGAGACCACCCGCCACTTTCTTACACAAACTGGAGAAAGCTGCTGGTGTGCTGTCCCTTCAGTCCAGTGGTGTACTGGCCATATGGTACACCGGGACAAATCCCAGCGGGACGTTGCATCAGACCCCCAGTCATTCGGGGTGCGCATGCTGCATGTGTGTAATACGGGACTGGGCCTACCGGCCAATCACAACCAACTAAATGAAACTTGTGCTTACAGCATGTAACAACTGCTGCGGCTGTTAAACGGGATAAATTGTTTAGAGCATCACAACCTCCGTGAAATGACTCGTTTCACGAACAGAAGGCCAGACTTCATAGCGGGAGACAAGAAGGAGGGAAATAGCTTTGAGAGGGAACTGCCTGAGGAAGACTGGACTGCAGAATATCAACATACTATTACTCTGAACTTATAGCTGTCGCTCTTTATTACTACTATTAGTACTAAAGGTGAATAACACTGAATGTATCACTTTAAATGAGGTACACTTTACAGTTTAATTATATTCCAGTATACAGTAAGTGCTACTACTATGATCTTCCAGCCACTTTGGCTGGAAACATTTACAAGCCTGCACAGATTTGTTGTTGTACATTCAAGAGGTGCGCGGCAGTCTGTACGGAGAAATGAATTTATTGAATATGTCAACGATGAAAAAAGGTAATTTACAGAGTCAGAATGTTGGTCCTCACTGGCGGAAAGGTGAGTTTATGTCACTCTCTACAATGTTAGGAAGCCATGCTACTATGCTAATGAGTTAGCCTAGCACAGAGCCATGCACTCTGACAAACCTCCACTCCCTAACCCTGCATTTGGTGGATGTGTGCAGGTTGTTGCTGAAAGATGGTGTTTAATAACTCATTAAAACTAGTTTTCATTGGAACTTCTTTTTACTGAGTCCCACTGAAAACTGTTGAGTGTGTTCAGTGGAGTTACAGAGACACCGATTGTGTAAATACATGTGTCTTGTTTGATGAATGAGACCAGGACTATCTGAATGGCTACGTAATGTTAGAGGTCAGTGAGAAAATGTCACAGTTTGGGTCGACTAACGATGTAAATTTGGCCTTCTGACCCCGATGATGGAAGCAGCTCTGACAGAAATCTGCACCGATGTGCAGAAGTAGAAACTTGAGGTTAAGTAGGTTACGTTGTTTTCCCTCTCCAGCCTCGACTTCTTGGTTTTCAGGTGAGAAATACACGGAATGCTGCAGATGCAAGAATAACTTTTTGTTCTGTTAAATATTCATCTGAAGTGAAGGATATTGTTTGTGCGCCTATGAGAGCCCCTCCTATGGAGGCTAGCGACTCATTTTGAATACTGAATTTCACGTAAGGAGGCCTGTTTGTGGCACACTCCTGTCACAATCATTTGTCTCCTCGTTGTAGGTTATTTTATCTTGGATCCAAAATACTTCAAGCAAAGGATCCTGGCTCAGAAAGTCGTTGTGAAATTGCTGTGAAATGGAATGCGGGAGATGTTCAAATGAATACATCAGTGTTGTGCATATATAAACATGGTTTTAGTCTCCTTGTGTGAGTCACAGATCCAGATATGCATCAGTTAATCTGGGTGTGGGTGTGACAAGGGCATGTCGTAAGGATGGGCTTGTGTGTGTGTGTGTGTGTGTGTGTGTGTGTGTGTGTGTGTGTGTGTGTGTGTGTGTGTGTGTGTGTGTGTGTGTGTGTGTGTGTGTGTGTGTGTGTGTGTGTGTGTGTGTGTGTGTGTGTGTGTGTATTTTTACACCTATGTGATCCACACATCCACACATTCATCTTCAAGCTTCAATGAGCTCAGACAGACGGTATGTTCCGTGAGGTGCACAGAAAAACAAAAACACTTTCATGCGGCTGAATCTCAAAGATATCATTAAATCTCTCTCTTTTATCCTCATTCGCTCCTCTCCTCCTCTCCTCTCCTCCTCTCCTCTCCTCCTTCCTCTCTGCCGCTCCCTCCTTCATTTTTTTGTGCCATTCTCTGTGCAGCTCAGCCGTCATCGCTTTCAATCTCGACAGAGGAGACGCGGTCTTTCCTCGACTCTGCTGCTGACACAATGCCCTCGGCCATGATGTCGATCAGGCGAACTGTGCCACCGTTATCTCTGTATTCCACAGACATCAACAGAAAAAAAAAGGGGGATTATCATTAAATGTACACGGTGATCCGAGCTTTGTGGCATTGCTCACTTTCCAGTTCGCCTGGTTCTGTAACGCTGTCTGCTGTTCTCAATAAATGAGCCATCTCATTCAGAATTTGGTCATTTTGACCTACAGAGAAAATGATTTTGGAAATGTGTTTTTGAAATATATATATATATATATATATATATATATATATATATATATATGAATCATATACCAGATCAAAGTGGAGCTTGCCTGCAGAGAGAGTCACAATCAATATCACAAGAAGTGAGTTATATTAGGGGTGTAACGGTACACAAATACTAAAGGATACTTTTTCATTTATTTTGAAAGGACTGTAGTGTTAAAGATTAAATCCTCTCGCTGGGGACCGAGGTAACATGTTGGCCACTGTCAACTTTGCTTTACCATTTCCATTATAGAAATAAGGAACATTTCAAACACCTGTATTACGCTGTACCAACAGCGGACACTTTCCCAAAAGGCAACAGGTCACAATAAAACTGAAGCACATCTCTTATGTGATGAAATAGAAAATGAATAGAGAAGTAAAATGTGTGCATTAGGAGGAGTGCTTACATGTATTCCACCGTGGCTGTATTTAAACATTCACCTGTCATTTATGTATCGTACCACTGATGCAATGCCTTTGAATGTGCGTTAGCATGTTGGATGTGTGTCCATTCACATATAACTGTGGAGAAATGCCAACACACCGTCCTATACACGACTCTCTCTCTCTCTCTCTCTCTCTGTCTCTGTCTCTGTCTGTTGCTTGTTGTTGCTGACCAGGAACCCCCTAGTGGCTCTTCCAGCTCCGCCGTTTCATTTGCGCTCGTCATAGTGTGACTGTGGCTTGTTGTGCTAACCTCAGCAGATGTTGCTGATGGCGTACGGCTCAAAGCGTCCGGGCGGAGCTCGCTTGTGTGCTCAAGTTCCACATCATGTGCATCAGTCTGCATACCGCGGATCCTGCGTGCGGCTGACTGCACCGGATCGTGACCTAAGTAACATCCCAATGACAGATTCCTGATTCTATTAGTTGCCAGCTGGAGTCAGAAACAAAAACGATCCAATTAATGTGTTGTCGTAGTCAATTTATGATCAGGCTGAGACTTGGATGGTAGAGACTCAATGCCACGGACCTACCAGCTCAGCTAAAGACTGAAACCACCCTGGTCTACCTCTATAATATAATATCCACCCGCCAACAGTAACTACTACCATCAACACTGTGCAAGGTCACGGCAAATGCCCTGCTATATATATATATGTATATATGTGACATTACTCATATCGCTCTTATATTCATGACGATAAGTGACCCGTGATGTTACGACCTTTACCATGACTTAATACCACAGGATGGCTCCGGGGGCCTTGGCCCCGTCTTAGCAGGATGTGGTAAAGGAGGAGGGAATGCAGTCACTCTGGGGAGCCGTGGAGGGTAAAGCTTAAGGGCAAGCGTCGTGCTGAGGACCTGTGAACTCGGACAGAACTGCAGAAAACAGATTTGCCGGTGCATGACGACCCTTAGTGAATGTTACAACATGCAGCATGTTTGTGGAGGTTTGAGGACCGATCTCAGCGTCTGTTGGGGTGAGTTACGTACATCAAAGGGTCTGTCTGGCCTGTGGTGACTCTCTTATTCCTCTGTTATTTCTAGAGCAGGGGTTAGACTGTCCCTGATGGCCTGGGGATGATTGTGGTGCAGGGGGGGGGGGGGGGTAGTAACCGGTCAGAAATCAGGTTGTAATGTTGGATGATTCCTGGAGCCAAAAAGGTTTGTGTGGAGCTTCCCGGGCCAGCCGCCCAAAGAGCGGACAGAATGTGGTTTCAGAGGCCGACGCTGCGCTCACTCAGCCAGACTTTATTCTGGCTGGATGGCCAGAAATAAACGGTGGCTCGATCTACCATCAGGGGGTCCTCGTTGGGCACCCAGGGGCCCAGCATGCTAGTGGATCCTTGCAGGTGCAAAAGAATTTGAGGAAAAGTCCCATTACAAACATCAATCCAGCAGAGTATCACATCACGAGCATTTCCATTGGTTCTGTGTTCAAAAAGATATTTTGCTCTTGAGATTGTAGAGAGAATGTATCATTTCTTAGTTACAGTACACAAATATATGTTTCACAGGTTAGAGACAAAACAAACTTTAAACATTAAGTACACTTTAGTGTTACAAACTGCACCGTAAGACAAGATGATTCTTTATAGATACCCAGAGGAGAAATTCAGGAATCGTCTAACTTACACAAGCTACGTGTAAAGAAAACACTCATTTGGATAAAACAGCTTCTAAAAAACTGAAAACTCTGGAATTGAGTTACATAAATTTCTGGGAGGAATGCCAGAGATTCCAAGAAAGTTACGGAGCTTCAGGGAAATCAGCAAATGGATCGATGTGCAGGTGATCAATCTTCTGCACTTTTATATGCAGTTGGTTGTTTTTAGATACATTTACACGTCCCTGCACAACGCTTCTGCACTTTAATAACAGACTCATTTAAACATAAACGTGTTTTCAACATGCTCAAAATGATAATGGGTTCCTGCATGTGCAAAAAACAACAACAACGGATCATTACCATGCATGTGCATGATGGTAAAACACAGATTAATCTATTGTTAATGTTGCTAATGCTCTCAGCAGAATGCTGATAGACTTTGGCTGTTGTTAGAAACCTGGTCTGCCTCCAGAGGTGTTTGAGTGCACATCCTAATTACCACTGGGAGCTTCAAGAGCTGGCTGGGCAGTGAGGTTGTTAACATCTCAGGTGGAGTTGAGCAGTCAGCAGTTACAACCGCTTTGGGAATTACAGCAGGAGGAGTGCCAGCTTCCAAGTTGACTTCTACAGGCCAGAAAAGAAGTGATCTCCTACCTGGACTCAACCCAAGACCTCCGGGAGAACTTGGCACGACACCTAACGCGTTGATATCGGTTGTACTGCGAGTGAACCGCAGGTTGAGGCGCTGCAGCATTCGTGCCGTGAGAGAGCTGAAGCGGCGGCGGCGGTGATTCAGAGCGACCGGTCCTGACTCCAGGACTGACGGTGGGAGGTCTTCTTTCAGAGGCCACGCTGAGGTCAGCAAGGTGTTGATGCAGAGATGCTGATCTGGACTCAGCAGTAGTGTATGCCTGCATGCATGTGTGTGTGTGTGTGTGGATGTGATCGTTATGTCACAGCGAGTGTAGTTGCGGCCGGGACTCTAGTCCGGACTGGATTAGGAAGACTTTTTCTAAAAATCATATTAGGAATGGTACTGCTCGGTTTTGGGTCAGCATAGTTTTGGGCAGCGACCCTTCAACTGTCGCCTTCAGCTCAGTTTTATCCCTGTTTTTAAGCTCCAATCATCCTTCTGGCTGAAGTGCTTTTGAGCAAGAGGCCACCACCTTTGGCAGCAGCGGTCTGTGGCTGTGCTGAGAGACGGACACAGGAAAGACAAACCAAAGGACTCATTTGAGGTTTGAGGCTGAAAGAGAACTCAGGTTTGTTTGGCTTTGGTTGCCAGATTGAGGTGGTTTTAGTCTCATGCACACAATGTCATCACTCATCCTGAGCAATGCTACGGCTATATTTAACGTTCGCTTCACTGCATCAAAAAGCAAAACAAAAGCCTCCCTGTTGATTTCAATTAGACCGCTGCAGGTGGCTCCCTGTAAAAAAAACAAAAAAAATCAGGGTCATCCGGCAAAAAACGTTTCATCTTTTGCAGCAATATAATATCATGATGGATAACTTTGCAACAGAGTCGGCATAATTCCACTGTTTACTCTGAACTCTTAACTAAAGCTGTGAGATCCTGTCTCGCTCTATTATTAGCTGCTGTGCAGTGTTTTGGTGTCTGATGAGCCTCATAACATGTGGGAGTGTTTCTCAAACTTGACTCTCTGAATTCCATTTCATCTCATCAGCAACACCTTTAGCAGCACACCAACACAGCCACATGTCTTTGTCTGTATGTGTATATTTAAATGCTATTTTTAGTCTGAACTGACTGACCTTTGAGTTTTGTTCAAATCAGCTGCGGGACAAACTTTCATGAGCAGAGGATTTGCGTGCCCACCGCTCTCCCCTCTGGTTACCCTCCATGTTCTCCAGCAGCAGACAGGTGTTGTTGCGCCCGGCCGCTCAGTGTGAGGCACGACGGTGCTACAGAGGAACATATGTGCTCAGCAAGACTGTGAAAAATGACTCGCATATACATTGACAAAAAATTGATTTGTAACTGTAACCTCTGTGGGATTCCTCTGAAATCTCAAATGTTGGGAAGTGTGTTTTCAGCAAAGCCGTCCGTCAGCGGAGCGCCACTTCCTCTCTCACTAAAGAGCCAAGCAGTCTGAGAGAGGAAGTGGTTAGACACTCCACTTTCCCGGCTCATTCACCTCATCGATTGGCTTAATCAAAGGCTAAACTGATTTACAGGCCGGTGCTGCTACACAAGCCTTGAAAAATAAATGAGGTTCTATCTGCTAAACAGACTCCTGCCTCGTAAAAAAAAAAGAAAAATCTTTGGGAGGATAAACATCATGTTGTTACGGACACAGCCAAAAGTTCAGAGTAGTAATATCTTTTCAGCATATCTGACTGAACCTTGGCCTGTGTGTGTGCTGGAGAAAGCAGAGGAAACCAACGCCAAGAGATGGTGAAAGAGTCCAAAGAACACGCAAGTAACAAGCAGAGGGAGAGAATCAGTCCTGTTGACAGTGTCGTGACCCTGTGAGCCGAGGAAAACAGATTGAAATAATGAAGCTCACTGCCGGGCCCAACCTCTCCTTTGGTAGACTTTTTACACTTTTATGTAACAACCCATGTGATGGTGCTTTTGAATGTGGACCCTGTTTTCATTCCACTGGGCTAAAAATCAATAAGTGCATTTAGATTAGTTCGTGAAGTATCGGTTAATAGTTTGCTCTTGCAGCTGGATATTTGTCCTCATCGAGCATTTACAGAGCTCTTGAACTTTAACGCCTGTTTGTTAGATCGAAAAGAAAAAACCAACCTTTGGGAATTAGGACAAATGTAGTTTCATACGAGATAATGAACACAAAAGTGGTCTGAGGGACTCTAGAACCGGCCACGGCCGTCTTTCTCCACAGCAGTCACTGCTGAGCCCGGCGGCTGAGAGGCTGCTGGTGGGATGCAGAGAGAACAAAGGTTTTACTTCAAAGCTCCTTTCTAATGAATCAATTTTCTGGTGAATACGTTTCCCCTTTGAAATAATTAATAACAGACTACACTACGCTGTCTAGTCATTCATTGAAACAGACTGAAAAGAAGCAAATCGTCATTTTGTCTTTCAGTTTTTGCACTAAATCAGGAACAAAGGCATTGCATTTTTTTCTGCAATATAAAGAACATTTTGCAGTTAATTGCATCAATCTGGTCCACACACAATTAAGAGGCTAGATCTATTAAGAACTTTGTGCTCTTGTCAACAATTGTGCGCTCTAATTTAATCATAAACAGTGAAGATATGAATGGTGATGACACGGCAAAGAATTCCTCCCCACAAAGCACGGGAAACGAGATTGTGTCCGTGTTTGGGGTAATTTGCCGACATGGCACATCCTGCACTGTGACTTTTGCGCATGCGCGCTTTCCAGATCACACTCATACATCCAAATGTGTTTGATTTCTGCTAAAAAAAAAACTCCTTTGTTTGTCTTCCTCTCAGGTTACATTGAGGAGGCGTGCATCATCCCCTGTCCTTCAGACTGTAAGCTCAGCGAATGGTCCAACTGGTCGCGCTGCAGCAAGTCCTGCGGCAGCGGGGTGAAAGTTCGCTCCAAATGGCTCCGAGAGAAGCCGTACAACGGGGGCCGGCCGTGTCCCAAACTGGACCACATCAACCAGGTACAGTCGCTGGAACTGAAACCCAGTCTTAGTTTTGGAAGTGTGAATTGGTGGCTGAGAGAAAAACAACCTGATTCTTGAATATTTAGTAACTGTGCTACAATGTAATCATACTTATTACGAGTGTGATACTCGTTATATGTATCCAACACTGGAGAGAGGGCCAGGAGGAAAGTGTTAATGAATAATACAGTAAGCTTGAGTCTGCACAGCGTTCCTCTACCTTCCCCTCATTATTGCTGCACTCATTTTTTTGCTGAGCAGACAGCGATGGGTGCTATAAATGGATCCCAACGTGTGTCAGTCGACTCCTTAAGGTTTCTATGATTTGCAAAAATGAAATGCTTTCCGGACCCGAGAGCGTCAGTAGATGCAGATTAAGCTGTGTGTGTGTGTGTGTGTGTGTTTCTGTTAAGTTCACACAGGTATTTATGCCAGAGGCTTTTCTGATTATGTCCTCTGGAATGTTGCATTAATCATAGGTTCTGCACTATATGAACAGTTGGCATGTGCTCATTAATCCGTCTGTCTCCTTTTAATCCGCCCCAATGCTCGCCGGATCTGACTCATTGCTGCAGGCCCAGGTAAGAGCAGCTTTCCTCAGCTATTTGTTAATGTAGTCGCAGATGTTAAGTGTCACAGATGTCAGTGGGTCGCTGACAGATAGATGTAAACAGTCACAATATCCTCCCAGAGGCAGAGCTGCACTGGGGGCAGAAATAATCACGTTGGCCGAGTTAAAACTCAGAGCCGAGCCAAAGAATCACAGAGCTCAGAGGAAATATTTATAGAAATATAGATTTCCTTTTCACGAGTAGGATGATTATAATCATGAGTTGGGTCAACCCAGAAGTAAAACTACCAATCTGCTCCCCTTTGACTTGCTGCTGTATCTACTTCAAATCACATGGAGAACACGTTAAGCGCATAACAAAGGTTATTCCGTCCTCAGGTGTACGAGGTGGTGCCGTGTCAGAGCGACTGCAATCAGTATGTGTGGGTGGCCGAGCCGTGGAGCGTGTGGAAAGTCAGCAACTTGGACTTAAAAGAGAACTGCGGCGAAGGCGTCCAGACCAGAAAAGTCCGGTATCTATCAAGCCGTCTGTCCTTTAATGTTCCTTATATACGCAGTAGTAAAAGCAGGTGTGTGTTAGTGCTGCAACGATGAGACAATTAGTTGATTGGTCAATCAACGGAACAATAATGCTGACAATAAATTGTTTTTTTAAATTTATTTTCAAGTGGAGATATTAAAAAATGCGATTGTCAAATGTGTAGATGTGCCGCTTTTCTTAAACTGAGTTTGATCACACAAGACCAGCAACATGAAGACATCGCCCGAGGCTTTCTGAACACGAGGGACTCTTTTAAGCTTTTATCTTTTGTTATTATTAATAATAAAGTCATTTGCAGATTGATCTCGAGCAGTTGCAGGCTGTCAGACCTGCACTACAGCTGACACGTGCTCATTTAAATTCAGATTAATACGACTGCCTTGTGTAAAGTGATTTGGAAAAATGTTTTAGGGAAAGAAGAAACATGCAGAGGATCTGTGCAAATCTGTCTTCACGTGGTTCAGCTGAAAGTCAACAGCCGACAAGCTGCCAAATCCTGTTGGGTGGAACTCAAACTTTTGGATTAATGTTGTGCACATGCCGATACATACTCTGTAATTAGACCTATAAGACTTTTGTGAGGCATAGAGAACCAAACGTCGTGGGCCTGTAAAAAAAACAGTGGATATAAAAACACACACACAGAAATAATAAGACACAATCACATCACATCCACGTCCATGCCCCTTGTGATGATCAAGTCTAAAGGCTTTGGCTGACGCATAATCACAGTGAAATCACAAACTCTAATGACCTCGGTTAAGTCTCTGCTCTTTAGAGCCGGGGACATTATCAGTGAAGAAGAGGCAGCCTGCGCTCCCCTTCATCTGGAGGATAAGAAGCTGCTATTCAGAGCAAGGAAATCTAAAAATACGTCTGCGGCATTTGAGGAAAGCCAGGATTCAGTTAGAAATAAAAACAGTGTCATATTTATTGTGCTGTATCTATTCATGTGTTGTAATGATATTTTAGATGCATTTACTTTGTTAAAAATATCAAAGAAAAGAACTTACTTTCAGGTGTTAAATTCAGCCCGTTTCAGCTTAAAATGAGGTCAAACTCTGTGTTTTTTCCCGCATCAATCCCACAGGTGCATGCTGAACACCATCGACGGGCCGTCGGAGTCTGTGGACGACTACCTGTGCGACCCCGAGGAGATGCCCCTGGGGGCCAGGGAGAGCCGCCTGCCCTGTCCCGAGGACTGCGTCCTTAACGACTGGGGCCCCTGGAGCCGCTGCAGCCTGGTGAGATCAGAGAGCAAGCAGCTCAGCCGTCCGGCTCAGATATGGGACAGGCTTGTGTTGAAGCCCTCTGAGATTTATCTTGATGTCTTTTTCTTGTCAGAAATATTTTCTCCGAGGCTCGAGGAATTGGAAGCGTAGCCGCACTGTATCATTGTGAGCAGCGCGTAAATTGTTTGTCAACAGGTTATTTCTCGTCCACCAAGGTGGAATAAAAGAGATGTATGAACCGGGAAGCAGGAGAAATGGCTTATACATCACCTATATTACACTGTGCTCACTGTGCATTCAGAAGGGAAGGAAGATGATTTATGATAAAGATTCAGAACTCCCGAGCAGGTTTCCAAATTTACATTTTGTGATATACACCCACACACACACACACTACTCTCTACATCAGCAGTGATGTACGGGCCAACATGAAAGCTGGGTAAAATATTACCCCGAGCTTGTTGTCGTCGTTTGTACAGACAACCACAAACAGCGGAAGTAATTAGATGTATTTTCAGAAAAATATAGATTTATGGTAAGATTATACAGTGAGATACTTCAAGGAATTTAGTTCATAAATGTTCATTTTAGCCTACAGGTTTATGGAAAAATGAGGAGGGCATGAGAGGGCATCTCCCTCTGAATCATGACCTCTTCACACTCTCAGTAAAATATGACCACGTTGCCAATTTGGTTTTGTAAGGAGACACTGCTCACTGATTTAATCGCAGCAGCAAAGCGCACACCTGCAGGCTTCAGTGTGTGTGTGCAATCTTCGTTCTCGCGTTTGCAAAAACACGCAAGGTGTCGGAACATCTTGTTCAGGCCCGACGCCCCTGACACCCCCGATTCGTGGTAAAAGGAAAAAAAAGCTATTTTATCCGCTCTGGCTTCACCTGCTGTTCACCCAGCAGCACCCTGGCCATTGTTAATCACACCCTATTCTCTCCCAAAGAGCTTGACACGCCGACTTCCCACAATTCCAATCTCGTACTGGAGTCTGCGGTGGCGTCAGCGGGGGCCTCTCGTATGTTTTATTCATCGTGCCAGCGATGGAGATATTCAAAAGGCTGTCATTTTCTCCCCCCCAACTCTCTTCTTTGCGAGCAATGACCGTGTAGGATCTGGTGTTTTACCATCCCAGCAGAATGTCAATGTTTCAGCCCTCCTGTCATTTCCTGCTGGAAAAGAATCAAATTCCACATTCTGGGAATGCCAGGGGAGAGAGAGGGGGGGGGGGGGAGGATCTTTACTTAAATATTTTTAGAAATACAACGATAGAACATCCCTCCAGGGACAAAGCCTGGATGTTTTGACATAAATCTTAATGAATTGTTGCCCAATAAACTGGGAAATAATCCAGAAGTGGGCAAATTGAGGGACATGTCTGTGTTGAGTTCTTATCACCCTCTGCCATACGGACTGCTTAGTCATTTCCTCAGTTTTAGAAACGTTTTGTCTCTGTTTCAGCCGTGTACCAGAACCAACAGTCGGGTGCGGGCGGCGTACACCCTGCGCTCGCCCAGTGTGGGGAGGGAGTGTCCAGAGACGACGGACAAGGAGCCCTGCAGCCTGAACCTCAACTGTTTCAACTACTTCTACAACATCACAGGTAAAGGAAACGTGAAACCACGTCTACGTACAGATTGCGGTGGGCAGGATTCCCTCCTCTCGGTAATGTCATGCGGCAGACGTGCGTCTCCTCAACACGACTCCACTGTACTCGCCTTGCATTTTGAGTGGAGCAGGTTTTTGCTGCCATGGTTGTGTCGGGAGGAATCTTTCTCAACTTTAACCAAATCGCCAACATGAAAACGGGCCTCTTGAGGCTTTAAAACGCAGCCGCCGTTTCAGAATTAGCTCCTCAGCTGTGGTTCATTGGTGTTGAGGCTGTTAAGCCTCTGTTGAGGGGAGGAGATGGGGGGGAAATTCTCCAAACAGGCCCAAATGGGGGCTTAAAGGGGATTCTTTGATGAATATGGAAGGGTATTAATGCACACGATGGTTCTACATATGAACGTATGAATTCAGAATGTGATACATATTTTTACCATCAACACTATTTTTCTTACTAGTATTTATCTTTTGATGATGTTGTACATTGTACATTTTCTATTGTCATTTAATTAGACCCTTATCTGAAGTAACCCAAGAACAGAATATGACATATTGATAAGCTAATGACTTGCATTTTCTTGCTACTTGTGTTCTCACTCGTATCTGGTTTGTGATGGTGCTGTTTTGATGATCTGTATCAGCCGGTTGCAGTTTAAGAGGGTTACAGACACGCTGAGGATAGCTCAGCTGCTGCTGTGCGTTATTGAAAGTATCACATGCTTCATTTGCTCATCTGTTTTTAACAGCTGGAGGAGCAATCGATAGATGACTCGTGTGTTTTTATTTTATTACTTTAGTCTCTTGGGGTGAGACGACTGCGAACCTGTCAAGGTTTTATCAAACATTGTGTTGTGCAATGATGATGTAACGTCAATGGAGCTGCTTTGAGTCTTTCTCACAGCTGCTCTTTGCACAAAGCTTTTCTTTGATCACAGACTCACTTTTTAGTTTGTCGGTTGTATTTCAGTGGAGCGCCGTTTTTTTTCAAGTGAAGTGTGACTGGGCAGACATTGTGTTTTGCTGCAAATCCCTGCAGTAACAACCATTAAAGCCTTAAAGATGCCAAGGACAAGTAAAACATTTGACTGTTGGCCTCTTCGTGTAACATCTGCGTCAATAACTTAGAACAGAACGAGCCTTTTCTTTCTACTGAGTAACTGATTGATTTGTTTGGCCATTTATGGGCAGCGGTAACAAGTTGTGACCGTAGACATATCGCCTCCTGTGGGAAATATCTAGCTTTTTAGCTGCTAAATGCTCCATTATGTCCACCGGCTAGTCGCTCACTGTGTCTGTCTGCTGTTTGGTGCCGAGCAGGTCGTGTACAGTGGGTTATTACAGCCTTTTCCCCCAAAAAACAGCTGCGTGCTGCAGCCGAAAAATGACGCCATGAGAGCGGTGGAAGTGAACCAAAATATTAATGTTACGGACCAGATAGCTAAGCAATAAGCTGAAACATAAACCTCTGTAGAGCCGAGGGGAGCTGCAGATTCCAGCTTTCATTGCTACAAGTCACAACGTTCACACTGTTATTTCACATCGTTAGTTCATGCATCGTTAGTATAGATTTAAACAGGAAGATTTCCAATCTTGGAGCTGGCAGCTTTCCCGAGCTCCCCTCTGATCTGCAGGATATCGCACCTCCATATCACATGTCACAGAGGCTACTCTTTCATATCTCATCCTGAAAACTGCAGCAAACTATTTCAATAAAAATGAAAAAAGGAAGGATTGGCAGCGTTCCTGTTTTTCATTTGGATTTGCAGCATTGCCTTCATAGCTGCTGTCCCACATTCTCAACCAGCCCACCCTCCTCCTCTGTCTTCCCTTTGTGTTGTTACACCGGGAGACGTGACATATAATCCCTACTGCTGGGTTCACAGTGGCATACAGGCATCCCAGGGTATATGTACATGATGTACGAGCAGAGATTATTATTGGTTAAAGCGCTCTCTTTTTCTCTGTTGATGCTGAGACTGTCCAAGCTGCTCCCTCCTTCAGTTTCCCTCCTTTTATAGCTGTTTCTCTCTCTCTCTGTGTGTTCTCTCTCTCTCTCTCTCTCTCTCTCTCTCTCTCTCTCTCTCTCTGTGTGTTCTCTCTCTCTCTCTCTCTCTCTCTCTCTCTCTCTGTGTGTTCTCTCTCTCTCTCTCTCTCTCTCTCTCTCTCTGTGTGTTCTCTCTCTCTCTCTCTCTCTCTCTCTCTCTCTCTGTGTGTTCTCTCTCTCTCTCTCTCTCTCTCTCTGTCTCTCTCTCTCTCTCTCTCTGTCTCTCTCTCTCTCTCTCTGTGTCTCTCTCTCTCTCTCTGTGTGTTCTCTCTCTCTCTCTGTGTCTCTCTCTCTCGCTCTCTCTCTCTCTGTGTCTCTCTCTCTCTCTCTCTCTCTCTCTCTCTATGTCTCTCTCTCTCTATCTCTCTCTCTCTCTCTCTATGTCTCTCTCTCTCTATCTCTCTCTCTCTCTCTCTATGTCTCTCTCTCTCGCTCTCTCTCTCTCTCTCTCTATGTCTCTCTCTCTCTATCTCTCTCTCTCTCTCTCTATGTCTCTCTCTCTCGCTCTCTCTCTCTCTCTCTCTATGTCTCTCTCTCTCTCTCTCTCTCTATCTCTCTCTCTCTCTCTTACTGGTGCTCTCTCTTGTTGCAATCTCCCTATTTTCAGTCCCCAGAGTGCCACAAAGCTCCTCGGCAAGAAGGAGACACAATTCCCTGAGTCGAGCTCGCAAACGAGCTCACTGCAGCTAAAAACAGCCACTCATCTTTGTCAGCGGATGGCGTGCTTTATGAGTGACGCCTCAGCACCCCTGTTGTTGCACGCTGTGATTTTAAAGGCACTCGCATCCAAAGTCTGGATTAATATGTTGTCTTTCCTCTTCACAGATATCTTTTTTTTTTGGAAGGGCCAAGGCACAGCATGTTACAGCGCCTGGGGTTTTCCACTGAAGTTTATTAGGGGAAAACTTGTATTGATGTTGCTTTTAAATCCTGCTTATTTAACTCAAATCTCTCCGCCTGGCCAAACGGCTCGCTTACGACGCTGGCATTAAAAAAGGTTACCGATGGCAGCCAGATTTATTGGATTTAAATGAGCTGTTATAAACCTTCAACGACCTCTTCGTTGACAAAGTAATCGTCTCTTATCGACGGTGATCTTTGTCAGCCAGAAGCTATTAAGAGTCCGACTCCAAACACACAACAACACTGATTATCTAAAGGGATTTGAGTGCTGCTGGAGTATAAGTGTGTCGTGCAACAAAGGCAATGAGCTGAAGTCAAAGTTACTGTATGGGAAGCACAAGGCATTTCGCCATTCTGCTGAGTCATCTGGGGGCCTTAAGTGGTTTTAATATATATGCACGGCACGCCCATCGTTAAAGACCTATCCACAGTGCAGTGAGGGCATGACAATTGTACTTTATGTCAGCAGCGTAGCTGGTAATTAGTTTGATATTGCTGTGTCAATACACCATATCAGAAATCTACACATTAATAGATATTTTGTATAAATATCCTGGTGCTTCTGCTTCCTAGAACCCGCTTTATATCTGCATTTAAAAAAGCTTGAGCTAAAGCGCCCTCAGAGTAACATGAGGCGACACGGTGCGGCGTCACATTTCAGTGTGTTCGCCCTTAAAAAGCCGAGACACAGCGTGGTTGATTCTCACTGTCTGGGATTTATTCATCCTGAAGTGTAAAGAATGTGTGACAGCCGACGCATTTGAGCACTTTTGAACAGCGTCTCCTTGTGTTTTGTCCCGCCACATCATCCTGCTTCAACTGGAGGAAAAACAGAAGCAGAACGCTGGTGAAATGCTGTTTCCTTGTGACTTGAATTAATGCTCCTCTCCTTTTGCTTCCTGCTCCCGTTTAAATCATGACTCCCTCTCACCTGCCTTCTTTCTCTGTGTGCACCCAGGGTGGTAAAGTCAACAGCAGCCACCTGGTAAATACCAGCGACATGTGGTAGAGCTGTGTGCTCTGCTGACGGGTAGCAGTCCTCATGTTAGGATCATTGTCTGTTGGTATTTCAGCCTGGCACCTAGAGGCCTCTAGAACGTTGTTGTTCATCAAGCACTCTGATGCACTCATATCGCCAGTTTAATGAACGCCAACAGCCCAAAATGTAAATGTGATTGTGTGTTGTGTTTCTCCTCAGACTGGAGCACATGTCAGCTGAGTCCTAACGCCGTGTGTGGGAGCGGCATCAAGACCCGGATGCTCGACTGTGTTCGCAGCGACGGAAAATCCGTCGATATCAAATTCTGTGAGGAGGTGAGACGTGCAAAAATCCCTCAAGTTTCTCCTTTTTTTGTTTTTTGGCCGGTTCAGTTTTCTACTTTCTTTATTTGACACACTCATTTTACTTGATGACTTAATCACATCACTCATTGTATATACTAGCGTACCCTTCCAGTACTATTAGGCCCACAGCAACATGAAATATTCAGGAGTATTCCCATGCAGAGATTGTTGTCGTTGCTTCGGGCTGAGCGTTTTATTCATCCATAATGTGTCTCGGCTCCCTGTAACGGTAGCCGGGGGGGCCGCGGCGGAGCCGTCCCCACAGCTATTTAACCCTTGGCCCACTTCATCATCTGGCTCATTCACAAAAACACATTGTGTCAGAGCGGCTTTCACAGCGGCCTCGATATTCCAACCTCGCTGGCCTGATGCTGCCCAGCACAGTCTGTCCCCCACCAGAACAAAGGCTTCTGGGAATTGTAGTGCTGAGAGGTCAAGCGGCTGTCTGGCTGTAACTGATTGAGTCGGCTGATGCGTCATGAATTAACCTCTTCACTTCCTACATGTGCTGCAGCTGAATTTGGAGAAGAAGTGGCAGATGAACATCTCCTGTGTGGTCGAGTGTCCCGTCAACTGTCAGATGTCGGAGTGGTCGCCGTGGTCCGACTGTTCACAGACGTGCGGACTAGATGGTAAGAAGATCAGCTCAAGCTCAAAGCTGAAGCCAGAGCAAACAAAGTAAATAACAAGTAAAATACAAGCTCAAGGACAAATAACACAACGTCTTTGCATTAAAGCTAGTCGAATCACGCCGAATTAGACAAGCTGAGCTTAGTCACCGCCACTGTGTTGTTGGTAAATGACTAAACACAACCTCTTGAATTTGCAACTGCGGCCAGTGATTCAGCTCCAATGGGGTTAGCCTGTTTAACCTCACTGATCTGTCATTACAAACTCATGCTGTGCAGCCAAACATGGCACAGAATGGGTCCCGTTTCTCTGCATTTTTGAGTCTGAAGTCTTTCTTTTGAATACATCACACAGTGTGAAAGAAACCATGTAGTCAGAAGAAGCTGATACAACCTGTGTAGAGTTGATACTGTCAGGTAGTGTGGGATGAGATGATCTTAACAGACTTAAAGGTGCCCTGTGAAGTATCGTTGGAGACAAACGAAAGTTATGTTTACATTCAGTTTTTACAGATCCTGTATGGTTTGTGCTAGTGCAGTGCCCTGTTGGGAACAGGCCGATCTGGTGTTGCTGCATGCTGCTCTCTGGAGAACCGCTCATACAAATAACTTCCCACTCGACACAACGCTTCCTTTGGTCCTGAGCAATACACCCGCCATGACATAGCCGCATCACGTAGGAATGCTAGAGTTAGCGCTTCATTATGATATCCTGTCCTCACACTCGACTCTGCACTTCCTTTGATCCTCAGCTAGACGGCTGACAAGTGTGGAGTCGATCGGATGAACGGCTGTCGAGAAGATCAAAGGACAGACATGAAGACAGAGACTCCTTTTATTTTAGATCCGCGTTTACGCTGTTGCATTCTAATCTCTCTTGGCTTTGTTGGTGCATTGCTGCATTTCTTGGTGTGTCCGTGAAACCCGTCGGTCCGTGGAATAGTGTGAAACCGATGGCAGGGTTATGTATCGCGTCACCCACGCGTGTGTGCATAAATGGTCACGAATAAGCAGCTATGCTCTGCACCAGAAGACAACGTTGGCACTCGTGAGCCCCAAGTTGTAAATGTACACGTGAGTGAATGTGAAGCAGGAAGCTGAAAGTAAAGAACATGAGGGTAAAGGTCTCAAGGAGCCTGCAAACATGAAGCTTCTAAAGCCATGTTCACAGACAGTACGTTTGTCCCAGGACTTTGTAAGAGCCTATTGCATTAACATGTTTCTCCCAGCATGGTGTGGTGTGTGTGTGTGAGTAAAAACATGCATGCTCAGCAGAACATCCTGGCTTGGATAACTTAAAAAGTCCCATATCAGACACTTCCTGCTCCCACTGGAGGCATTTCTCCAGAAAGAAACCCTCACAAAAGCAGAAGAGAGGAAGTGTTTATTTAAGAGTCTTCCCAAATGACCGGCGAAAAATGTGTCCTCCTGTTGCCTGCTTGTTGTTCCCGGCGGTTCACACAATTGATTCTGTCCCACTACATCTTCCTGCTCCTCAGGGCTGTGGGGAGCGCTTTGAAGAAGAGCCGCTGCAGCAGTAGTTGCTAAATCTTAAGGAATAAGATAAAAGTTTTAGGAAGGGCTGAAGGAGCAAGAGGGGACCCTATTTGATGTGTTTCTTGTGTGGGATGTTCTCTTGTTGGAATGGGATATGAGGTTGTACAGTTTGTGTGAATGTGTGGGAAGCCTGATTTGTGTTTTATGTGTTGAAAGGCGGCGTGGGTTGGCAAAGGTGTATTCTGAGGTGAGCAGATTGCTGGCTCGGCAATGTAAAAAAGGAGAGTGGGATACACAAGAAATGAAGGGTTCTGAGGTTTGAGAGTGGGGGCGGTTTGACAGGAAGGTTGCATTTTAAATTGTGTGTGTGTGTGTGTGTGTGCAGGGTTTCTGTGTTGAGTTTCCCCAAAGTAATTCATAGCTTCAGTTCTGCACTTAAATCAAACGGTCTCCGAGGTGTTCGCCACCGTAATGTTCCCGATTGATTTAAAGAGAGTTTGCTGAGTGATGTGGAACAAAAGCCGTTTTACTCAAGTGGACCAAGAGCCTATCAAGATGACGGGGGAAAAGTGCAGTCTGGACGGCCTTTTAGAGGAGCCGGCTCTGTTAAGTGAAGCGCTGTTGTGCACAGCAACATTAATTTAATGCCTTCAAAAGACACACACATACACACACACACACACATTAATTTAAAAGGAGCTGTTTACAGAGGGAATGGATGATTGTCGTGTGGTAAACCGCAGTGGTCACTACATCTGCCAACACTGTCTGCATTTAGTTTATCGTCCAGAAAACAACCACTTTACAATCTGTGGAATTGTATTATTCAAAATAAATGCTGAGAAAAACAAGAAGAAAATCCCTGAACATTCATCTTCTATCATGCAAGACGCAAGTTTCAATTCTGGGACAGAGAATTAGTCAGAGTGGACCCTGTTCTTGTGGTTTTTCTAGCGTTAGTGGGACCTAATTTAATCTAAATCCTAATTGTTTTATTAAACAATGCCATTTACAAATACGTAGTCAGTGCAACTACGGTAATAAAAATCTGTGGGATTTAGAGTGCTGCAGGAACGAGTCATAAAACCCGGAAATGAGCTTTTCTTTCTACTACTGTCCCCTCGTCTTGAAGTCAACAGGTTAATTGAATGGTTTTTCTGTTAGATGCCTGAAATACAAGCTAATGAGATTTTAGCACTTTGTTCTATGACATAAAATACGTCAGTCAGTACCCCACTAAGCGGCTGAATGAGACGACTGAGCGTTGGAAGAAGAAACACTAGTCTTTAGTTTTGTGCTGTAGCTCGTTTACAGCTTAACGTTACCTTTTTCACTTCTGCCGATTGTATCCACGCTTCGTTTATAAAGATTGTCTTGCTGAATAAAACGTGCAAGTATCGTAAACATTTGTTTGCCACAGAGCTTATTTTCTTGCTTTTTTTTTTTCTCGGGGGAACCAGTGTGAAGCTAACTTCCGGGGTTTGGCCTACAACAATACGTCATCAGGACTCTATTGTCTGAGAATGGCACGAACCTTCAAAGAGAAAAAATGCTCAAAGTGAAAATGCATGAGGATAAACTGATGATGTCACTTCCTGTGTGTGTGTGTGTGTGTGTCCTCCAGGTAAGATGTGGCGGCGGCGCTCGGTGGTCCAGGCCTCTCAGGGCGACGGGCGGCCCTGCCCTCCCCAGGTGGAGCAGTGGAAGCCCTGCCCCGTCCGACCCTGCTACCGCTGGCAGTACAGCGACTGGTCCGAGTGCCGGGTGGAGGTACTGATCAATAAATCAGAACGTTATACCACAACCCAGGGGCTTTAAATATTGATGATCGTATCGACCTCTGTCAGCTGCAAGAAATGCAGCTTTGACAGTTCCCTGGCTCGGCTGAGATCAATACGCACACGAGTTTGAGCCAAAAGTTGATTCTGAAAGACGGAAATCTTGACACCTGGGGAGGAATAATTGAGTCTTTAGTATTGATGAGCAACCCCATCAAATCCCTACGCATACAGTTATTCTGTGAGACGGACAGTAAAAAATCAATCTAATGCACTTTTAATGCCGATACATTACTGTCAACCAATACCATCGCCAAGAGATCTGGCAGCCTTAACACTTCAATTTGAGTTGTGTGCCACCAGGTCACATTATTACAGCGGTCTGCTGCATCGCTTCGTGACATGAAACAAAACTTTGCAGGTTTAATGGGACGACAGAAAGAGACACGTCACCTGCCATCATTCATTTAGGTCCCTTGTTCCTCTCCATTCGCTCCGTCAAGTGTCCAACGATCAATAGAGAATTGTTAATGTGAAGCAGCACTCAGTACGGTGGACACAAACCATTGTGATGCCTTCAGACGTGATTTATGTCCGGAGTCGCTCTCTTTTGTTGATGAACTGAATCAAACTAAAGCCGAGACGTGAGTGAGTCGTTTTGGCTTTGATTTCAGAATCTGGAGTAAAAAATGAACGTTCCAATGTGTTCAGAAAGATAGCGTTGCATCACCTGATACGTGGTCTTGGTTGTGCTCAAGTCTAAATTAAACTGAATAAACTGAATATTCTCGATTAAGCTCTTTTTACCTATATCATGTCCATGGTGATTAGTTTTGAGTTGATAAAGGAAATCAATAAGCGGTAGTGCCTTTGAACTTCATTAGATGTCAGACAAGCTTTAAAGAGCTTTAAGTGTTGTTAATGTTTTATACACTTGATGTGGTTTCAAACTATTTATTTATCCTCCACTCTGTTTATTGTAATTTGGACATGAAAGTAGTCTTTTTCTAAATAATGGTCACATTAATATGACATTTAAATGGCTAATGGTCTGAATTTGCAGCCATAGCTACAATTAACCAACATTAAGCTGTCAGCGAGTAGCTGTAGGTTCATGTAACTCCCCTCTCTCTCTCTCTCTCTCTCTCTCTCTCTCTGCGGTTACTCATCATCCTCTTTCTTCTTCTGTGGTATTCCTGTCATCAGAGCGTGGTGTGTGGACACGGCATACGCTACAGAAACATGTCCTGCTTCGTGTCGGACGGCTCCGGCGACGGAGAAGGCAGCTTGGTGGACGAGGAGCAGTGCAGCAGCCTGGAGCCGGCCATCGACGGAGACAAACAGATCAGCCTGAAGGAGGCCTGCACCCTTCCCTGTCCAGGTAATACTAGAAGCTGTGTTAGCACAGTAGGGATGCTTTCACAAGCTGTGAACCAAGATACACAGGCTACAAAAAAATTCAGTGATTCAAAGCTGATGCAATTGGGCTGCAATTAAGTGTTTTCTTTTTAATAATAAATCAAATATTTCCTCAGCCTTTATTTCAAATATTGAATCAGAAATGTCCCACACCAACAGCAGTAAACAAAGGCAGTGATGCACACAGCTTAGTCTTTAGTCTATTAAAAGGTGGGACACTGTTTAAAGTGTGTGTCAGTGTTTATAAAGCAGCACGTGGCCTAATTATCCCAGAGGGGGGAGGGGCCCGGCAGACGTAGCATCAGCTGCTAACAATCTGTGCTTCAAATAATCAATAAATGTCTGAATCGTCCCCAAATCAGTTAACCTCTCGACCCCTAGTCTTCATCTTAGTGTTACATTAAACTCACTATTATTACGTTTGACGTTGTCGGACTACTGAACACAATTCTCCAAAGTTCAAGAGTTCAGAGCAGCGATGAACATCATGAGCGTCGGGCAGATTTTTGAAAAGTTGAATCTCAACTATTAAAGCGGTAGTGCGGCACTCTAAACAGAAGTCTAAGATTGTTTTTGCATTGCAGAGCTGCTCTCAGGTTCAAGCAGCAGAACACAGAAGTCACTTTGCGATGCATAACACGGTCAACACTTGTCAGCGGTTTGATTTATATCGCAAAGCAGCCAATAAAAATACTTTTGTTACAGGGTGGATTTTATTATCTCTAACTGATAGCACTCAGTATCTGCTCATGACCTTTAAAATCAGAGGTGGGAGCATACCTGGAGGCAGAATAAATGGACTACATTAAGGCAGACACTGTTTTATGCTAGTTTAATTTACTGAGTCTGTATTTCATTGCTCTGCTCTTCCCTGCCAAGGTAGTAAGCCTCCATTGTGCTCTACATACTTCCAGTTGTCTCCATTTTCTCCCAGTTAACTGGATGTCTGTACACAGTTCTTACAATGAAAGGATCTGAGATACCGTCGACGGCCATTTATTTTTTATCTCACAGTGAAAAGTCTCACGTGAAGAGAAAGGCGGCAACCAACGATTATTTTAATCATGGATAAATCTGCAGTATATATTTTAGATTCATTGTTTGGTCTTAAAAAAGGCTCAGTTGCTCAAAAAGGTGATGTCTTTAAATGTCTTGTTTTGTCAGTCCAAGATCCAAAGATATTGATTTTAATATGATATAAAACAGGAAATCTTCATATTTGAGAGGCTGAAAACTGCATTCTCTCCCATTTAACCATGATGTAAATAGTTACAGATCATTGTTTTCTCAATCGACTAATCAATTAGTTGAGTAATCGTTGCAAAGAACTAGTGCAGCGGTCAGAAGACGATCCCTCACTGGCCTCCCACCAGCGATCACCGTTAGCTGCGTCTGTTGAAGCACCAGAGGCTCCGCCGTCAGGAACTAGTTTATGTTTGATGTGGAAGCCACAAACTATTCGGACCACCTGCTCTGTCTGTGAAATGGACCAGAGAGGCGAAACCAAATGGAAGCTGTGACCCCGTCAATTCAATTTATTCCATTTGTACAGTTTAGAAACATGGACGCAAAGTGATTAAAACACACACAGATAAAATAACACTGAGAAAAGGGTTGCAATCAATAATCTGTGTGGGCGAGATAACAAAACCCCTAAAGGCTTCTACAGAAGACAAGATGGCAAGCTGAGCGACAACCTCGCTGAATAACAATCTGCTGTGCTGTAAATGACAATAAATTGTAGATTTTATGCATTTATTCCTCTCACATCTCAATGGAGATGCTGATTGAGAGGAGAACCGACAGGAGGAGTGTTTTCAGCGTTGATTATAGGCAGAGCTCCTTTCATTTGAGGTGCAGCTCAGAGCTCGGTGTGCTCACTATGAGGAAGTTAACGTGGCACATTTCAAGGATTCAAGGATAATTTATTGTCATTATGCAACACGACGAAATGCAGATGGAGTCCATTTGCTACACAAGAAAAACAGTAGTGCATTCCTTCAGTGCATCTTTGAACATGAACCAGGAGGAACGATACGATACATGCAACGTATTTACATACATGAATGAGGATTTCAAGTTTTATTTAATGTTTATTTAGCAAAAATACATTTTTTGAATGTTATAAGTTGAAAGGCTTTGAAGAAGAGAGCTGACCGAGGTGTTTGGTAAACGTAACGTGTCTTCTGTAACGCTGGCGAGAGTTTCTGAAACCCAATCCACTTACAGAGCCGCTAACGTTACCCTGAGCTGTCTGGAACCAGCTTCCACACATGAGGTAAACACAACATACGGTGTTTGGCGATTAAACAACGACACCATCCTCTTAACGCCGCAATCACTCTGCTTCAACATGTGGAGATATCTTAGGTTCGACGGAGCAGAACGGATTAACTGTCTGTTAACTCTGCTTTCAGGCTGCGCATAGTTTTGTGTGTTACACATGTGTTTTAAAGCCTTGTGTGATATACGCCATCTAAACTGTACATAGCTGTTAAGCTGAAGTGAAAAACACAAGACCGATGCCATGTGCCATGTGGTTCCTGCTTCCACCCAACGCTTGTTAGTGCGCCATGTGTGCACACATTTTCAGCATGGGTAACCCCAGCAGGTAACGAACCCTCCGACCTGGCAGGGTTGGTGCTCCACCAACCGGCACAGGATGACTGTTTTTTATTTAGGTGAGTGATTATGTCTTTGTGCTGAGCTGGACATCTGTTGTGATTTACATGATGAACGACAACGCAAAGCAAAAGCTGTGAGGTATTACACAGTACACAGATGCATAGTTTCATTTCATTACTGGGTTTATTAGCAAGTAACCGACCCCTCTGGCTTCTTGAGTCTACTGTAACCTTTTCAGCATTAATTAGAATCTTAAAATCAGAAGCGTATCATATTGTGTATACATACTGAGTATATTTGAATGTATTATTTATTTTAGTGTGACCTCTCCCTGTTAATCTGATCTGTTGATGATATTTCTTCACACGTTCACCTGCTGTCAGGTTAACATACTGTTTGTTTCAACAGCACTGTTTCCATCATTACAACACTGTAGTCAAGTCGTACTTAACGATGTCATGTTACTGTTATTACTCTTGAAAGAATTAGTCGGTTCTACTATTCCTTTTTGTTTGGTTTCAACATGCTGTCGCTATCTTTTCCTGCTATGTTTTTAATGTTAAATATCGATAAGACGTGTTTAAACGACATTAATTTAGCACCAAACAAAAAATGACAAAGTAGAGGCAGTTGGAATGAATGAGTGAACGAGACCAGTGTTAGCAGATTGGTGATAACCTGCAGTGTCGTAATAATAATGTACTTGTACCTGAATTTACCATTTTGATGCTCCGATGTTGCAGCCTTGCTATAAAATACGATCATTTATCTCAAATAAAAGCAGCTATAACCTTTGTGTCCACTGAAGCCTTCATCTCTATAAGATATAAGTCCGATAGCATCAACGTAGCCTACTGACCCCCCGTTGATTGACGGTTGATGTCTCAGCTCTGCACTGCAAAAAAAACAGCACAATATCCGCATTGCACTGAGGATGTCGACCCTCAACCCTCCCCGAAAAAGAAGAGAGAGAGAGAATCTCACAGATGGGATTATCACGTCAAAGGTTCTGGATCTGATGACTTGTTGTCAGGTGTTGTGACGGAGGCTTGTCAGCTGCTGGGTTTTCTGTAGCTTTGCAGTGTGGAGAGCAGACAGACAGGTGAGCTGGACTCTGTCCATCAGGCCGCCAACGACAACCGCAGCAATGCTCCTCACACTCTCCAGATGCACCCTGACACTGTGCTGCACATAAAGACGTGAATATCAGCATTTCTTTTAGGTAAATGGGGCAAATCTACAAACATTTCAAAGAGAAAAGATGGGAAACCGAACACCCAATTTGTGATTGAGCCTGATAAATAAGGGTGTGTTTTCACACACAGTGCAGCTGAAATATAAATCTCTTATTCTCCGTGTCAGCGGTCCCCGAAGGGAGAATTATTGTTTCTTGCTTCTGCCAAAAGACAAAATACAAATGTGGAGTTCATTTCCAAAAGTGCTATGTGTCTATTTTGGTTCATCATTGATCTTTCATCATTCACTCTCTCTAGAACGTAGACAAGAAATGCTCTCCTTTACCGCGGTTTCATTTCATTTGACACTTAGTGTGTGGCATGTGTTTCCACTGGCAGAATTCTCATTTTGTGAAAAAAAAAAGAAAAAGCTCATCAGATGTCTGCTGGTCCCTGAGATGGAAAACACTGAGAAACGCTGCCCTAGATAACAAGTCAGTCCAACCCCCTTCTGCCAAACTGCAGGAGAGCTGAAGTATCAAACAGCAATCACAAGCACGGAGCGGTTTCTGTGCACGGACGTAGTGTGGTGCGGTTTGGGAGGAAATTCAAGGGCTGTTTGTGCAGGACCGGGGACAGCTTGGCAATTCTGGCAGGTTGCATCCACACACACACACACACACACTTTAATGCACTGCCACCCTTGACCCGCGGTCTATTTCTCCTGCTGTTTGATGAGCTGCACTTGTCAGCTGTGATCAAAAACAACCTGCACTCCCATCTCGCACGTACACCTTCCTCCTCCTGAAACTCTTCATCTCAACCGTCGTGATACGACGTGCACACCTCACCCAGATGAATCCATTCTCATCCACAGATGGACAGTAAAGTATTGCTTTAGCACGGCCAAAGTTGAAGATCTGATTTTCACCAGGACACCCACACTGACGCTGCAATGCAGATATCTTTGCATAGTTTAAAAGTCATTTAAAAGCTATGAAAATGAGTAATAACAAGAAGATATAACAAGAGACTGAGGATGCAAGTAAATTAAAGGTGCTAAATTCAAATTTCAGAATATTAATTTTACAGATAATTTCTTAGAGATATAGTGGAGTGATGGAGTCGATTTCCCTCAGTGTGCGTTGTAATCCGAGCTTCTCTGTGCTTTGTTTACGTAGGCGGGCTGGAATTTAACACCTTTAAATGTGAAATTTAATTAAAAGACATTTGATCTGTTAAATCTAGATGTGAATTCTGAGATACTGACTCCGTCAGCTGAAGTTCCTCTGGCAGGTCTTTCCAAGTAATTGGGGCCCTGATGGCAAAAACACCGTTCAGTCCTAAACTGTGGGGGAGCTGGACGGGCCGCCCAGAGGATCTGAGGTTGCACCCTGGTTTACAGGAAATTAAAAGATTTGTGATATGACTCAAAGCCAGACTGAGCAATTTCTGCACAGGTCATAGAGGTGTCCAACCTCAACGTGTTTAATTGCTTTGTGAAGACCAAGCTGAATATGTAAGTTTGGTTATTGCACATCTAATCTAATTGATGGTAACACACACCTCACTGTAGTTTGGAGGTAGTGGCTTCAGACTTTTACGGTGCTGTTTTGTTGTCTTACATTTCATCCGATGATGTACTTCGTCTCTTCTCCCTTGCAGGTGAATGCTACCTGATGGAGTGGTCGGACTGGAGCTCGTGTGTGAGCATCTGCGTGAAGGGGGCCGGCGTGGACTTCTGTTCGGTTCAGGTTCGCTCTCGAGCCGTGTTGGCCCAGGAGCCAGAAAACCTGCAGCTCTGTCCGGACCAGGTGTGGGAGTCTCAGCCCTGCTCAGGTGAGAGCACTTCTAATAAGTGCTAGCTCATTTCCGTACATGCAAATTAGCTCGCAAGCAAGCCAGCGGCCCCAAACTTTGATTAATCTATTCATTTTGCTTCGCCCACATAGTCCTAATACGCATGATCATTGAGAAGTGCAGCCGGGAAACGTGATGGAGAATTCATCAGCTCCATCAGAGGGCTAACACAGAACGACACTTACATTCAGGGTCATACCTGCAGGCTGTTTAGGCTTCCATCCATCGGAAGCTGCATGTTTGGACTGTGAAAGAAAACTGGAACACCAGGAGAAACCCACAGAGAGAGCATGTCGAGTGTGGGGAGAAGGGATTAGCGGGCTGGAATCAGATGAAGGTTTTCCTTCCTGCCAGGTGACGGTGCAAACCACTGATCCACCTCGGTAGCCAAACATTACGGGGGAAAACTAGAGCGCTAACTACAGCCATCACTCTGTGTTTCCATCTGTACGCTCGGTCCATCGCCGCTCTCCCAGTTGGGATTCCTCGAGTGAGATGTCCTAACGGAGGAAACACACCCGTGTGCTCGTTTACTGTTGTGATCCGTGCGGTTCCCCAGGCGGGTTAATCACCCATTAGGTGCAGCGTGGGCTGTGAGTCACTACCACCATCAAAGCGCAGCACACACGTTAGCCACCGGCTCATTCTGTAGAGCAGCCACCCCCGTGCTCCCCCTGCCTCTCACTCTTCCTCTCCTCCCTCCCTGGCTACTGTACACAGCCCCACAGTCTTCACTAGCCTGACCTGGTTTCACAGCATCACTCGAGGCTCGGGGGAGGAGGGGGGAGTGGCCCGGCAAGACCAGTGAAGGCGCAGGAGGAAGAGAGAGTGGAGGGAGGGGAAGAAGGAAGAAGGAGGGCTATGACGGAGGAAGGAAGGCTAAGAAGATGGGGGGGGGGGGGGGGGGAGAGATCAAACAGTTACATTAAAAATTAATTTTGTGTGGGCGCCCCAGTAGCCTAATGGTTGTGGCACAAACCACAGAAGCACTTTGAGTCCTGTCTGTGGAGATCTGTGTTGCATCTGATACCCGTCTCTCTCCCACATGTTTCCTGTCTCTCCTCTTCTTTCTGCTCCGCGGGTCGGAACGGTTTGTTTTGCCACATGCGGAGGACAGCAAGCCTGTTATCTGTGCATACACATTCACACTGAACTAGTAGTTAATAAGAGCGATATCTCTTTTCTATGAAATAAAATGTGAGATGTTATAAGTGATTCCACTTTGCAGCCACAAAAAAAAAACATTACGCGATCGATCATCTGATCCACTTCCTCAACACGCACACGGTTGTTGCTGCACAACAGGTTTGTTACTGAACATGCGAGATTCCCTCTTCCCCTCCCCCGCATGCAAATCTCAGTCCGTTCATCTTACAAGTTAATTTCAACATTTTTTAAAAGTTTTCTCAGATAAAAGACGAGCAGACGAAGCAGCTAAACATGGCAGTCAGCTAGTCTCTATGCTTATGTGCATAATATTAATAATACATGCTTTTATTATCATTATTATACTTTTATACCCACTGCTGCTGTTATTAACTACTCTCATTATATTACTAATGTATACCATATGCATTGGCTGTTGTAATTATAATATGTTGTTCATTGTGTGCACATCTATCACAGGGAGCCTCCTCTGTTGCTCCCCCTACGGTTTCTCCCCGTTAAAGGGGTTTGTTTGGGGGTGTTCTGGTCCAATGTGAGGGTCCCGGGACAGAGGATGTCGTATGTTTACAAAATGTATTGAATTGAATTTATCATACAGTATATTATGTAGCCAGATAACGTGATTGCACAGGTGCAGCTCGGCTGTGGGCGTGCTTACTTTGCTTATTAAAAGAACATCGTTGTTCCTGTCGCTGAATCACAAGTATTACGTGTTTGTTTATGATAATTTAGCACATTTCAGAAACAGCCTCTCCTGTACCAAGGCAAGGAAAGAGTGAGAAATGAGAAAAGTGAAGAAAGTAGCGGGTGAAGTTGGTCCTGTGAAAGCTGCAGATAGAGCCGCGCCATCGGCCGGAGCAGCGATACTGTAGCCAGGCCGGTGGAGAATAGATCTTTCCTTTGTTCAAGGTTAAATTGTTAATTTTACGCTAGCCGAATGGGCCGGACCGATGATTGGTTACACAGACCTCCACAGGGAAATATGGCCATTTACTGCACTGATGGAGATATTGATAAAGTCATAATAGCATTGATAGAAAGTCATTAAGCAAAAGCTCTTAGTGAAGATTAAAACATTGAACTGGACCCTTCTGTGAAGACACACTGATAGTGATATTATGTGACAGCAGCCTATTATAGAACCATAACTTAGCAGCCGCTTTATTAATCCGTCACTCTCATGATTAATGGTCTTCACTGCAGACTCCCACTGTACAGTCTCTATAGATATTGATTCTTTTTTATTTCCTTCTCAGGGGGCGAATGTTACGAGTACAAATGGTTCAGCAGCGGTCGTCTCAACTCCACTCGGCCCTCAGTCTGGTGCCAGCGCTCCGACGGACTCAACGTTACCGGTAAGCAGCTGTTGAGTTGCAGCTTAATCATAAAACACTGACGGCACAAATATTCACGTTTGAGATGCTGGAACTAGAGATTATTAGACTACAAACTGTTGGTCCAGCTCTAAAAACCAAGAGGAAACAAACCTCAGTCAGTATGTGTTGGTGGCGAGAGGTTGTAAGTGCACCGTGGTGGTTTATTTAAAACAGTCAAACATTCCTCGACACTGTTTGAAATGATTAGCAGTGAAGCTGAATTCATCTGAAACGTTACAGCAGCTCTACGGCTCAACGTTGAGTCTATATCAGTGAGCGTCGGTTTTATGTGGGAGGTGAAATATGTCAGAAATATAACAAACTTTTCTAAAAAAAACCCAACCAGGGACATTTCTATAAGAAGCGAAGGTGGGCGATGGCAGACTGCAGCTATTCATCTCTGCATTACACATGAACATGTCGTACACCTGGCTACATCGGCTATATTGATTTATAGATGCATGCGGGTTATTTAAGAAAATAATAAGAAACATGTACATGTTCTTACTTGAGGTGACACTAGTACTGAGAGCAGCACATCTACCACAGCACACTGATGGTGTTGATGTTCATTGCGTTCCCTAAAAACCTGATGACTTTGATCCTGTCGTCTTCTCACCCACAGGAGGCTGTCCTCCTCTGAACCCTCCAGTGGACAACAGCTCCTGTGAGCCTCCCTGTCTCATGCCGAAGTCCTTCTGCAGTGAGGTGAGCGGCTCTTTCCTCTCGTACCACCTGTCCTGACAGCAAATCAAAAGAATGAAAAGATTATCTTGTAGAGAACAATGTAAACAGCGTAAAAACATTGCTATAGACGTGAACATGGAAGCACAGGTTCTCTGGGTGAATGTCAGTGTCTCTACTCACCGTGACACACTGCTGCCACAATTGAATTTGAATGCAGCAGGGAATGAAATGATGGCAGCATGAAGATGTAAAAGCCATTTTCTCGCAGTGTCACTCAGCTGTGCGGCATCAAAATGAGGATAACAGTGTCTGTGCTCACCAGATACAGCAGCTGGTGGATCTAAAGGTTTGTCTTACTGATAGCTTGTGTGTTTTGAAACGGGCAGTAAAGGCTGGGTATCAGCTGTATTGGTTTGTAGAGCAGACAGACTTAATAACCAGAGTAAAAGCAGGTCACAATCATCTGATGAGATGTCAGCGTAGGACTTCTGAGGTCACCGGTTCAATCCCCGGACCAGCACGACAAATACACTCCAGTTTATTGGGTACAGCTAAAGCTAATGCAACAGTGCTGCGATGAATCCTACCTTAATAAATGTTCTATTCAGTTCATGTTGAAACCCTTTTAGAGAGGCGTTGATTCAAATGTACGACCACTTTGGAGGATGTAGTTTGTGTTTCTAATATTTTGTCCACCCATTTGTTTGAGGCCAAATAACAGAAACACCTCTCCGTATAATAAATACAGTTCACAGACATGCTCTGAATGGTTTTGGAAGCTGATGTATTTATCTTAAACAGTATCAGGTCGGTGACTCTACCACACCAACCCCCTCTAGATTCATTCCCTTCCATGCAGACATGGCCCATCACTTCCTTGATGTACTGTAGCTGCAGTTAAAACCAAACATGATTCTGCGCTGCCCCCTGCAGGCTGCTATATGCATGTGTGAGGAGGGCTTCACAGAGGTGCTGTCGTCCACCGGGCAGCTGGACCAGTGCGCCCCCATCCCGATCCTGGAGATCCCCACAGCGGGGGACAAGAAGGGGGACGTGAAGACCAGTCGTGCCATTAACCCCACCTCGCCATCCACCATCCAGCCTGGACGCACCGGGCGGACCTGGTACCTGCAGCCTTACGGACCAGGTCAGACCACATGACCACACTCACGATTAGTCCCGACGTACGCTAGTTCTTACCAAATGACTTCTCTTCACAGTGCTCACAACAAAATTACAAATGCAAGAGACACATCCAGGCGTAAAGAATTGTGTTTTGTTGCTGTCAAATGAAAACCGTTAATCTCTTAACTGTCATGTTTGTGGAACTAACTCAGCCTTAATGTACTCTTCAGAGGCTCCTATCTCCCAGCCGTCACCACGCGATTACAAACACCGCCAAATAACAAAGAGTCAGAAACGTAGTGGAAGTCAAAAGGATACCGACGTGGCTCGTTTATATTTTGAGAAATGTTAGTTTGAGAGTTTTATTACCTCACAAAGATAAAATCTAACACTTCCAGGTAATGACGACTGTAAATCACACCTGTAATGCACTCAAATAGTCATCTTACCGAGATAGATGGTGGTAAATAAGCACACATCATTTCTAAAGCTACCACTTGCAATCATTACCTGAAGGCCTTTTATGTGTGTGCAAGTTTTAAGTTCAGGTTCAATTCAATGAATTAGTACAGCCCAATATCACAGATCACCTCAGATGGCTTCACAATCTGTCCTACATTCGTACAACATCCTCCGTCTTTGGGCGCTCACGCTGGATAAAGAAAAACTCCCCAAGAACCCGTCAGGAACTTGAGGAACTTGTAGACTTTAGAATATTCCTACTTTCACTACTCGATAAGAAAAACAAGTGCCCACTATGTCTGTTTAAGTTCATCTGAAGGGAAAAGGTTTATTTTCTGCAGAGCAGCGCGTAATCCTTGAGGTAAAGTTAAGGCGTAAAGCCGAGAGGTTTTCACATGACAACAGCAGAATGCACTTTGCATTCAGTTTGTGTTCGTCAGACTTGGTCTCATTAACACCAGGTTTATTAACACGCTAGCATACATTGAAAACAAAAGATGCATCAGACGTGTTGTCAGTGTGTTCCGGTCGGCTCTGGTGCACGTATGAACCTGCTCTGAGCTGCTGCTACATTAACATTTGGGAACTGTATCTGCACACTTGTGTCGTGACTGATGGTGCATGACAGCAACAGAAACGTTTAGGATGCAAGAGTGCAGAACAGATTGAGTTAACGTCTGTCAGGAGCAGGCGGGAACCCTCGTATCGTTTATCTTCCAAACGTTTGCTTGTTTTTGCTGCACACTTCTTGCTAGTATACTTCATTACAGTAAGATCTGAAATGTGTTTTTTCCTGATGAAAAAGGGTAATACTTATAACTTCTACAGTTTAATGTCATTGTATGAACCAGGTACCAATGAAAGACTCGCATGTAGGTACAGTGGTAGAAAACAACTGGGCATTGTAGATAAAAGGAGGAATGTATTTTATCCTAAAGTACAGAAGAACGAGCATTAAAGTACCAGAAGGAGAAGTACTGTTATTTCACAATAACATATATTTCATTATTGGATTATAATCATTGATCCATTAATGTGTGAGCAGCAGTAATGTTGCAGCTGGTAAACGTGGAGCAAATTTTAACGACTTTTACTACAAACTGCCGAGTAGCTCGATATCCAAATAAGAAGACATCTTTTTATTTTTGTGTAACTTGAACTTGTTCTTCTTGGAGATACTGAGAGTTGACTAAAAGATTATAAAAATGTTTTCGTAAAAAGTGTGCAAGTTTATCATGAAAATATGTTGCCTGTTGTCTTCGGTTTGTCTGTGTTTACATGATTCCTATCAGTTGATTTAACTTTAGCTTTGAAATTAGCCTCCGATGAACCTCTGGACTTCAATCCAATCATGAGAAGATGTTCTGTTGTTAATGCGACCTGATTCATACAATACGCTTCACACTGTAAATTACGTGCTGCATTTTCTATAAAGTGCGCCTGGGAGACAGAAGCAGCAGCAGCAGCGACATGTTTAAGCTCTCACAGAATGAATTGTTGCAGCTTTTTACGGCTGTCAGTGTAACGAGACAGACGAACTGACGAGCCTCCTCCTCCACAGATGGGAAGCTGAAGATGTGGGTGTATGGTGTAGCAGCCGGAGCCTTTGTGCTCCTCATATTCATAGTGTCTATGATATACCTAGCTTGGTGAGTTGACGAGTTTAATTCCCCCTATTTATCATTATCCTCATTCATGAAACCAAAAAACCATTTGTCCCTCAACCTTTGAGTCTCCCTGTCCTCCAGCCACCCTCACATCACCGTCTTTTGTTTTATTGACTTCCTGTTTGCTTCCTTCATGCCGTCCTCTTGTGTGAGAGCAGCAGCTCCTGTGCCAAAGTGTATCGCTCTCTTAAGGCCCAAGAGTCTGACGCCAATGGGATGGCGGTCTTGATGGGCCAAAACGCACATGAGATGATTTACACCTGTCCCGATTGCCAAGAGCTGGCTCAGAGCCGTAGCAGCAGCAGCTAATGAGGATGTGGAGGGTCCACCCCCCCCCCCCTCCCCCTCCAGTATAAGCACCTGCAGTCCTTGACTTTCCCCCGTGACCGCTCTCTAAGGTGTCACATGTCCTGCCTGACTAGCTGAGTGAAGGTGCAGGTGAGGACAAACCACCCAGGACCGTTTAGTATGTGTAGACCTTTAGAGCGCGTAGACCACGTCGATGGTGTTACCGGTTGATTGTTTTAGTATGTTCTGTTTATACCTGTTTTTAAAAGTGACCCACATCTGATTAATGCGTTCGGACCTTAAATATTTGATTCATGCTCAAAGCAACTCACACATATTGTCATTGATTCTTTTTTTGGGCTGTGTAAGCATACTGGTACATTAGAGTTGTCACTGTTTACGTCAACTCAAAGATGGCAAACATCTCATCGCTAACATATTTGAATCCACATATCACACACGATGAGATATATCTTAACATATGTCTCATGTGAGCAATCAAACAAACAATCGTGGGTCCCTTTAACCAGAGGGTGTAAACAGAATGTACTGTATTAGCATATTAGCTTAGCATAGTATCCCTTGGTGACACCAGCGGACGGAGGAGGTATTTAAAAAAAACACCAAAGAAGTATATTTATTGTCCCATAGGGAGTATGCTTTCACAGCTAGTACACAGAAACATAGATATACACATATCAACATACAGATGATATAGACAGTACACACAACTTCATGCATTCATTAATTTATTCATGGAAGCAAAATGTACTTCAGTATCAAAACAAAAAAAATACATTTAAGAGCATTTTATGTTGTAGTTCCTCAATGTGGAGCCAGTTGGTATACTGCTTGGTGTACTCCTTGGTGTACTACTCATTAAATTAGTAGTATAGTGCTGCATCATAGCATGTTACATGTTTTACAACATGCAACTACAAGTTTAAAGAGAAACTGGAGTTAAAAAGTACAATATTTTCCTTTGAAATAAGGTGGAAGTATAAAGAAGCAGAAAATATAAATACTCAAGTACAAGTATGTTGAAACTGTGCTTCAGTACTTTCCTCCACTGGGTAACTCTTAATGTCATCAGGACAATGAGCCTGTGAACACTTACACATCACATTGTGTGTTCAGACAAAGATGTAAACTACACGGTGTTTACACCACGTTTCCGTTCGTTAATATAATTGTAATATAGATTATTTAGAGCTGTGGTATAGTAGCACGTATAGCACAGATCAGTCTGCAGCAGCAGACACATGGGGATGAATGCAGGAAACAGAGACGTGGATGTTGCTGCATGATGTCATGCTGCCCCCTTGTGGCTGTAAGAGGAAGTAGAGCGACGCATTCCATCTTCATTTCCTCCCATTTCATCTCCCGCCAAATCAAGAGCTCATTATGCTCGTTACACATGAATCGTATTGATGTCATTTCTCTGTATTCAGCTTCCTAGAGTGTACATTCTTACATTTCTTTAGTAATATTATTAGTTTGTTGATCAACATTCATCCATTTATTTTTTTAAATGTGACGGTTTGCAGTTTTACTTTGACTTGCATGATATTGAAGCGGTACTTCTGGAGGTCGGACTGTTGATCTGAAGTTGTACAGTACGTCACTCGCAGCTCTGGGTGAATGCAAAGAGCATTATCAACCATTTTGTGAAAATGTTATGGACAAAATGTTGAATTGAGAAAATAGTAATTGGTTATAAAAGCAATCAGCTGCTGCCATAGTTTACATTACATTATGTTATATCATAGTAGACCAATCAGTAAGAGAAAGCCAATACTGTTGCTGTCTGTCTGAATGTTTGCTTCCATTTGGTTTATTACATCACAGAAACTTCAGAGACATTTCTTTTGATCGTCTCTAACAACTTTCCAGAATTTATATTTCTAAGCATTTCAATCGTCTGGAGATCACACGTCTCTGTACTCTTTGGGGAGATGTTTCGTGAACATATTATTTGTGTTTAGAAGTAATAATTGGACCGTTCTGCACCAATAAGTGGCTGAAACTTCAGATACAAAATGGGAACAAATTAGATTTAACAAAAGAGAAGAACTGAATATTAGTTTTACTGTCTTTCACAGCCGTTCTCCAGAGCAGCGAGTTTTAGAAAACAAGGACACGATTCAGGGTGAAAGTGCATAAATACAACTAAATATATTTTCCGTCTCACTTTCACAATAAACTGCAAAGTTATCCAACGAAATGTATATAAGTACTAGCTAACATTTATTATGACTTTATGGAATAATAGTAATACATTGTGACTTTAATTATATTGTTATGACGTAATATACTATTACTATTAATGTCTTTCTTCGACATGCTATTCTGACTTCTTAATGGAATACATATTCATGACACTCAAGAGTCGAGGTCCAAAGTTTCTTCATTAGTACACAAAGGTGGAGTTGCTGAGCAGATGGACTTCTCAGCGTTGCCGGTTTAAAAAAAGAAGAGATTACAGCAATACAGGGTTAGAAGTAGTGTCGTGTAGTACGCCATAAAAAAGTAAATTGCCATTAGAAGCACTTTTCCCTTTTAAGAACTATGCTCTAGAGAGGTGGATGTAAAATGTATTTAATATACACTTTATTACAAGAAGCCAAATTGTATACAAGCCACAACTGACAGCTCAGAGATGTGTCCTCTAAAGGTGCAGCGGCCGCAAACTACATGGACAGTGAAAGTATGAGAGAAACAGACAACTTTCTAGACTGATCAGCAGTAAACACACTAGTGCAGGTGCTGTTACTACACAGTCGGTGTGGCGGCTCACTCCGGGATCGGGGGATTATTTCGAGCGTCACTCTGACTCTGTTTTCATCTTTCCACACAGCAAAAAGCCAAAGAGACCTCAGAGACAGAGGCAACAGAACAACCGACTAAAACCTCTGACTCTGGCCTACGACGGGGACACGGACATGTAGTCCTCCAGGAGACAGAGACCCACTTTCATCACGCCGTCGCGGGGAGGGACACGGATGTTTGCAGCGTGAATGGACACGTCACAGAGCGGAGACATTGCAGTAAATCCTCTTACGGCAGAGACAGTGGTGGGGTTTATCCATTTCAAGTAGAGCTCCATTCAATCACCCGTTCTAAAGTATTTTCTTTTGCAAGAGCCTTCGTGACCTTCCACCGTGTTCAATGAAATGCCTTTTTATTTATTTATTTTTTTCACATCCACTTAAAAGAAGAGATTCAGCTGCAGGAGTCTGGATGCAGAAGACAGTCTGTCTCTGAAGCTCCAACTCTTCCCCCGCGCTTTTCCGCTTGTCCCTAAAAATGCTGAGTAGCTGGAGGCTTAGGATGCTCTGACGGTTCGTACGTTGCCAAAAGTCACCGCGGGGAAGAGGAGGAGGGAGAGGAAAATCTCCATAAAAAGGTTTGGATTCCTTTTTTCTCAATCCTCAACTGGGTTCTGACTCAAATCTCTTCCACGGTCTCGAACAAAAGGGAGGCATTTCTTCTCTTTTTTTCTGCTTGATTTAGAGGCACACGGGCCTGTGTTTGTGGGATAAACAGATCTGATGGAGTTGTTTATGGAAACTACAGCCTCTCTGCCTCCACCCTCTCTTTGTTTCAGGCTCTACATTGCACTATATTAGTGCAGCATGATATGCACATGTGACTTCTACCTTCTCTTGCCATAGAACACTGCCTCTTCCACAGAGAAGCCCACCGAGCAGAGGAACAGCTACCAACACTCAAAGAAAAACAACGGCAACGGCAAAAGATATTTTGATGTCACATTCTACAAAACAGATGTGGATCTCAAGTGAATATATGTATAGAGTTTATTTCTCACAACTGATTTTTTGGGTTGTAGTAAAGTACCTTTTGTGGTTTGTAGATTTTGTCTGGTGTTATCACTTTTATTCCTGCCCAGATCAGATCATTAAAGATTTAACTATGATATCAGCAGGGGACTTTATTTAATGAATCGCCGGCTTTAAAGTTATTTTTACCCATAAAAATTCTGATTAAATTCAAAAAAAATCTCTGCTTTTGTTTACCATTGTGGAAAAGCTGAAACTTTGCAGCAATTAAAGAAAAAGAAAGAACAATAAATTTAAACCATTCATGTCATGCAAATGTCATTTCTGCCTTACTGACGATAACTAAGTACTAACAGTCCTGTAATAGAGTATTAATACTTGAATGGGGCACATTATATTACATGTACACATAAAGAAAACTACATTTTCTTTTGGGGTCACTTAGCAAAGTGCACCTCTGAGTTTAACAGGTTTTCACGTAGTGATGCGTATCTTAGGTGCTCTGTCGTTTTTCAGTCACTACATGAAGTGAAATATAGATTTAAAGAAACGATCTGTACAAAGAAACGATGCGTGTTAATAACAATAAGAGTTCAACGTAAAAGCAAACTGGTGTGGAGGATGTTTACTTTTCTTTGTTGTGGGATTTTGTAAATAACAGCAATTTTTTTATTTTTTTGGAGAAAAAAAAAATCGAAGTATGTGTACATTTATTTTGTATTGCACAGAAAATGTTTAGTTTGAATATTGCGAAGTGGGTGTGTGATATTGCTGATTGTTGTGATCATGATGCAAGTTGTATGTTGTGAAAAAAAAAAAAACGGAAAGAGGAAAAGAGGAAAGGCTCGGCCGTGTCTGTACAGGTTGTTTACGTGTGTGGGAAGAATTACTGACAATAAATAACACGGTTGTAAACACACAGAAAGACATCTTTGTAATTTTCTTTATATGTTCACAAGAGAGCTTAATGTTTAAAACTGGCATTATAGGATACGGCTCGTATTTTCTTACATATTTTCTTTATTGTCAACAAATCCCATGAAAAGATACCAGCGATAGTTCGTCCGTCTCTGGATTTTTTTGTCTTTTCCTGGGATTTGTTGACAATGAGTAAAATACAGAATATCACTAGACGTCCTGTAATGTGGAAGAGACATGCGGGAAACCGGAGAGCGGTTGGGACGGTGTTATCGGCGCGGGCGTAGAAAGAGAACTAGCTTCAGCACAGGAGGCTCCTTCAAAGCGTAGAATATAGAATGAATTACACGGATCCTCCGCCGATCGTTTGCATCCATTGGACCCACAGAAGAAGTGCTCTGCGCTTCCTTTAACTCCGCCACCCAGCCCTCCCTACAGCCTCGTTCACATGAACAGACGAAGGACAATAACTCTGGATTCGGCTTTTATTGTATTTTCTAACTTTTAGGACCTAATAACTTAAATAAAAGATATTCTTGTGTTCTTACTGGAAAGTTAATTTACCTTCCACTGAGTTACAGGCATCACTATAAGTCTATGGGAGCTAAAAGGCGCTACTAAAAGGCACAGCGACTCGTCTATGCAAACAAAGCACAGAGTAGCTCAGATTAAAACAGTTATTTAATGATCTACTCAGGTAGACAACACTATTATATCTTTATCTTATAATGCTCCGAATATTGTATAAAGAACTTTTATAGAAGTAAAACAAGTACGAGCCAAAAAAGTGAGTCCCTAAACGTCGCTCAGTCTGCTCTCACGGTAACAATAGCTTTAATTTAAGGTTTATTTAAGCTACATTTACAAATGAACGTTCAATTTACAATTTTGATTCAAAGGTTAAAGGTTAAAAGATTAAAATTAGGGATGATGAGAACTTCTGTTATTTAAGGGTCACAGACTTTACATGTCAGTGTTAATGTATCAACAAGGTAAAGAGGCTGTCGGCACACACACACACACACACACACACACACACACACACACACACACACACACACACACACACACACACACACACACACACACACACACACACACACACACACACACACACACACACACACACACACACACACACACACACACACACACACACACACACCTCAGAGTTTTCATTAGTGCAACATTTCAAACGTCTTCTGTCTGATGCAACAAGTCAAGCAGATGATGACATGTTCCAGAGCGAGGAATCTTCAGTGTGCAGAGAGCGAATCCTTTTCCTTCATTACGGCTTTTTTTTCTGCACCAAAACTGAGGATGTGCACAATATTCACCTGGTCTGCAATGTACATCTAGTGATCACGATCAGTGCTTCTCAACCTCCCAGAGCAATCGTATTCAGTGTTCTGTGGCTCTAGAGGGATCTAGAGGAGATTAGAACCAGACATGAACTGGGAAGGAGTTTTAAAGAGGCAGGACGGGTCAAACAAAAGATCGCGTCGCATTATGTCCAACTTTAACCTGCGATAACAAATCGCTTAAGTCTTCTTTAACTGATGTCAGGTTTAATTGACTGATCAGGTATAAAAACAGCTGTTATCACAAATACATGGCATCATGTTTTTACAGCACTAATTGAACTATCAAACATGCTTTTAAATATTCAATAAAAGTCAAGTGGGAACTGTATTTCACATTCTGCTTTTTTTGGCAGTTGTGTTAAATTTTGTATTAAATCTTTACCGTGAACATATTTTTTTAATTTATACAAAAGCCCAATGAGCCCAATTAGACATTATTTAATCATCATACTTCATTTTATTCATTTATTTAAAAAATAATTAGTAGAAGTTTAGTTTTAGTCATTTACTTTTGTTTACGTTTGTGTGGCAAAAACAAACGCATAATAAACGTGATTGGGAAAAACCTGATAAACCTAATTTAAAAATAAAGAATCACAGAATAAATTAGCTTTATTTGGCTTAAAAACTTAAATAGCCTAATCTTAATGAGTCACTTACTTCTGCACGTCATGAGTGATTCATCATTCATAACAAATTAACTTAAAAATAAATACTACAAGTCCAGTTTTTAAACTCCATGTAGACTAAATATCTGTGCTTTGTTGGGGTCTGGTAAGAGAATGAGCCGTCACTGAAAGCTTACGTGTCACCTTCCCACCATGAGATCATCACGACCGATGTCCACAGCGTCTCAAGAACAAAGTCACTGCAGCAGACGGCCACTAGATGTCAGCCCCCGACGACGTTAAAAGAAAAGTTGCCTCTCAAAAGTCAATAATATGAACCTCCTTCTCTGCTCCCCCCTTTCTCCTCTCTCTCTCCCCCCCCTTCCTCGCTCACTATTTGTCTCCCCATCTCTCTCTCTCTCTCTCTCTCTCTCTCTCTCTCTCTCTCTCTCTCTCTCTCTCTCTCTCTCTCTCTCTCTCTCTCTCTCTCTCTCTCTCTCTCTCTCTCTCTCTCTCTCTCTCTCTCTCTCTCTCTCTCTCTCTCTCTCTCTCTCTCTCTCTCTCTCTCTCTCTGAACCTCAAAGCGCACTATATAGAACATCCCTCCACACTGACACTCAGATGTACAAACACCTCGGTTCTCGCCACAGCGCCTCCAAACCGTGCAACTCAAACCTCCCCAGAAGACACTTGAGGCGTTTTTTTAAACGGCAGACATCTGACCCCCCCCCCCCTCCCCCCCTTGAATCTCCCCTCTCCCGCCTCAGGACCGCCTCTCCTCACTCTTATATTTCTGCTACAAGTTCAGCAAAGGGAGGTTTTTTTTGTGTTGCGTCTAAAGAAGATCAAGGACAGTTTGACATGAGGGGGGACGCTCCACAAGGAGGCATGAAGACCACATGTCTGTGGGCTGCCGCTCTGCTGCTGTCAGTCGTCTCTCTGGTGAGTTAAATGTCTCTCTGCTTTTACATCTCTACAGTTTATGGGATCAATGTCTGGCAGCAGCAATATCGAGGAATGTGCGCAAAGAGAATTTTTGATAAAGTGAGTTTTCAGGTTAGTGCGAGGACAACCTCACAGTGTTGAAACAAGAAGCATTTGGGTCACAATTCATAGCTGCCAGATGCAGTCTGATAATGTGAAAGTGGAGAAAATGCAATTTAGTTGATTTCAGACTCATTTTAATTGTGTTTAGTAGATTAAAGGCTTGCCATTCAAATGTTTTCCTTACATTTTCGCCCTATAATGATAAATCTCACCTCCACAAACCAGATTTTGAAGCGCTCCTTGCATCGACTCGTTAATATCGTCACAAATTAACAAAATGTCAGTGTGAACGTGAGCTTTCCTGCAAACCTGCATCTTGACAAATCCACCCGCAGATCCCGCTGGATGTTTCTCCCTCAGCACCACCCATCCCTTCCTTTGCACCCCCCCCCACCCCCTCATCCCTTCCTTTGCACCCCGCCCACCCCCTCATCCCTTCCTTTGCACCCCCCCCTCCCTCACATTTACAGACACACTTCAATAGGAATAGATTTGACAGTATGGCGGAGAACAGCCTGAGCCCATTATGACAAACACACCAGAATGCTGCTAGACAGTTTGTGACAATCCAATTCCTCTAATCCTCGGAAAGACAGTAACCCCTCACCCACCGATAAATCTGTCAACAAAGCAATCAAAGCAGCGCAGGAGCCACTCCTCCCTCCAACAAAAAAATCCCATAAACTTAATCCTCACAAACTTGACTGGCCTTAAAAAGCTCCCGTAGTGTTATCTGTGTTTAATTTGCATAGTGATGGAAAGAAGTCAATTACTATTAATTATTCTCTACAACTTAATACCCATTATCGAATTGAATTCACCGTCTTGAAAACCATAAACTCAATTTCACAGCTGACTAAGCGCACTAATCATTTCCTCGCCCCACTTTCTTCTCTTTTACTTCACGAAAGCCTTCCTGCTTCAAAAAGAACAACACGGATTCCTCGATTCCAGGAGCAATAACATTAACAAACATGGATTCCCTTATCGTCTCAATATAAAGACAAACATCAATCATCACGTGTGTGAGTTTACATCTCCAGCAGCATCATGGTAGTGCGAGCTGATCGCATAGCATCACTTGATGGGAGTGTGTTTTTTTTTGTTTTTTTTCTCCCAGACTCGGCTTCCAAATTGCTTCGCTATGCTTTAATGGGATGATCATAATTGTTTCGTACTCGGTGCATCTTAAGCTTTCGCCTGCAGCTCCTTCAACAGATTGACAGACCCATGGGAACCTCACAAACTTATTTTGGCCGCCTTTGAACCAAGTCGTGTGTGAAATAATATGATTATGCATTTTTCCTCTGGGTAAGTTGAAAAACTGGTGGCTAGTCTCTCTCCCTCTCTCTCCCCCCTACCTCCACCTCCTCCTCCTCCTCCTCCTCCCCCTTCTTCTTAGTCTTCAAACTGCCCCTGCTCTAATATCCTGCAGTCTGACCGCGTTTAGTATTTATCCTCCTCAGAAGTCACGGTAATAATTGTGCCCCGGCCTCTCAAAGCGGCGCTGCGGTGATGGGACCTCGGCTCCAGCCACAAGCTGCCTGTGATGTCTTGACACACTTTGTGATTTGTCATCATCTCTGACCCCCCTCAGGTAACACTTTGATATCACTGGGAGAGTGTCGACCTAAAGTCTTAGCGGGCGCCAAATGCGCTTAGTTGATCCATCAGCTCGACTACGGGGGGACCTCACGAGGCGAGACAAGCTAAATTCACTAGAAACGACTATGACGACAATCGCATCCCAAGTGCACGGAATCAACACACTAGGGACTCGTTAAACTACCGCCCTGTCTGGAGGAACATCTCTTCTAAACATCTCATAAATCAATATATTTACTTGTTCTTGAGCATTGTGGCAGAAGTACTTCTAAAGGTCATGAATTAGATGAGAATATGCTTTTTGCTGTGAGGTGGAGCGAGACGTTAAGAGTGACTATCTCATCCCCGAAAGGTCACAGCAGGTTTGATCCCAGCCTCGTGTCCTTGAGCTGAAACTCTCACCCCCTAATAGCTCCTCACGCGTTAAGCCTCTCTGGATAAGAGCATCACTTTAATACCGAAAATAAGGAGTAAATAAATCCCAGAAAACTTTGGCAGCGTGGGTTTCACGCACACAGAGGGACGACGACTATTAATATCTGAACGTTGCAGCAGAACACGCGCGCGCCGTCCAATCAAGATTGCAGAGTGGCAGCTCCAAATCCAGCTCTCGGCCCGGTTCTCTTTTTAAACCAGAACTGTCGCACTCACAAATCCTCCCCACGCCGCAGCGTTCAGGTAAATGAAAACTGACACACACTTTCATTCTTCCTCGCAAGGTTTTTGTGTGTACGGCCCACCGCAGAGTCATCTGGCTCCTCCGATGGTTCTATTAAAGGTGGAATTTGTTGGCCGCTCGAGGGATGGGATGGGGGGGGGAGGGGGGGGGGGGGGGGGGGGGTCCAGCCCATAGAATATCCTCCGAGCTCCCGAGGGAAGCCGGGGTTGTTTATCTTCCCGTTTCAAAGAGCGGACGCCTGTGCCTTATCACAGCCTCGCCAAGAGTAGATAGCGTTTAGGTTTGTGCAAACATGCCTCCACGCTGCATCTGGCAATCTGGAGAGTCCTTTCCTAAAGGGTTTCTGCATGCCGGTGCTGTTTGTGTTATCTTGTTGAGGGATTCGGCCTCATACACCGAACCAGGGGAACAATATTAACAGACATTTAAATGTTTTTTTTGGGGGGGGTGGGGTGTGGACCTGTATATAACAAACTGCAGGTTGAAAAAGTTGGAATAACTGTGAGCCATGAAATGAAAGCCTCTAAATATGATTGGGAGATATGTTTGAATGTCTTTTGAATGGGACGCTATATTTAATATATATTGCAAATAGAATTTTTTTTTTTTCCTCTGCTGCATTTGACCGATATGACTTTCTGTAAGTTGGTGTGTTTTCTGTATGAAAGAGGCACTCCACAGATTCTTAAGCCTGCGTATTGAAAGACATTTAGCAGGTAGGAGGAGGAATAAAGATGCTTTTGTTTGAATTATGGGAAATATATGAACTAAAGCGATACTACGGACAAATAAAACCTGGTCATCACGGCCTCTGATGCTTTGATTTTACCATTTATTTTGTCTTTCTCATGAGTATGTCTGGAACTGTATGAAAGTATAACACGAAACCTCCGGAGTAAATACAACAAACGTCTTTAACACACCTGAGAAAAAGGTATTTCTCCTTAACATTAAGTCTTATAAATATAACATTAAAATGATCAAAGTGAAAGTTCAGGGGAAAGAAACACTAAGAGTCAAAGACTGAACTAATCTGCTACATCGGCGCTGTGTGTGTGTGTGTGTGTGTGTGTGTGTGTGTGTGTGTGTGTGTGTGTGTGTGTGTGTGTGTGTGTGCTTTGGCTTTTTGCAACATGAGCCAACAGCTGACATTTTCCAACATGGCTCTTCTCACTGTAATCCTGTTAGCAGAGCTCAAACAAACACAAACCGAAGCTTTGCAAGAAAATTGTGTTTGTATGTAACAATAACAACAACACTTAAGTTTATTTACACGTCACGTATCAAACTCAGTGGCTTTTATCTTCTATATTCCACACATTGTGTCCTTGTGGAGTATCAGACAGTCACATCAAAGAGACTAGATCGACTATTAATCATGCAGATCACAACCACCTGAGTGATGGTGAGAGAACGTCTTTATTAGGGCTGCAACTATACTGGTCTCATTTATTATCGATTCATCTGCAGATCATTTCGTAGATTTACTGTTTGGTCCACAGCAAGGAAATGATTGCTATGATTTCTTAAAGATATTTAAGTCGCTACCACAAAGAGAAGCAGCATCCCTCACCCTGCAAAGAGTCGCAGATTCATCTCCGCCTGATCCATTAATTGACTAATTGTTTCAGCTATACATCACGTCTGATGAAGCTCTCGTTTAGAGGGAAACATCACTACGTTAATTAAACTTATTTAGAGTTCAGTGCACAGATACTTTGTGTGTGATTTACAACGTGTAGTAAATGAGTGAAAAACATTCAGAACCACTGGTTCGGTAGCGGCCGACCTGACGGTTAAAAGACGGTTAATTGGATTGAAATTGAGAAATTCAGATTTTCCTCTAATCTTTCCTTTTTGTTTCTTGTGAAATATTAGAATCCTTTATCTTTTCTGGACACTAAAACATGTTTCACTGAAACAATCTGAGACTCTTTGGTTGAACTGCTCGCATTTCAAACACACACAACCTGTGACAAACGGTCAAAAGACGGTATTACGTCGTTTTAACGGGCCGCAAACCAAAAAGTACGGGGAACGCTGCATTAACGACAACTACTGAAATAAAAAGATATATATAGATATATATATATACAGTTAAATAAATCTAAGTGCAAAAGATATAGTTTGATATTTCAAAAGTAAACATCGTTGACAAACCAATATCTGTTAAACCCAAAGTCATCACAGTGTGACCGTTGACCTTTACGCTGCCATGTTTGTGTTCCTCCTTTATCCAGCAGCACTGTCCCTCTTTTCTCTCCGCAGTATCTCTTTCAGGCGCATTCATGCATCTAACCCACACAAACACTCTCTCTCTCTCTCTCTCTCTCTCTTTGTGCCGGGGTTGCATGTTTTTGAAGCCGGCGAGAGGTAAATCTTGGCCCTGTGAGTGTTGGTGTTCTGGATATAAACCTTGCTTTAGTCAGGACTGCCTCTGATCTGCCTAATCTCCCCGGGCTGGATTACAGGTTGGACTCTAATCCGTGAAGTGGGGTCTCTGTGAATGTGCCTCTGAGTGCTCTAATCCAGAAACTGTCAGGTGCTTTAGATGAAAGCTAATTGCATGTCACAGTTTGGGGACCATACGGAACGCCGGTGACAACAGAGCGACTTCCCTCCACAACAACAAGGACTTGGGTCTGATGACGACCGGGAACGCACTTCAGATAGTTTTAGAAGAAAATAGTGAAGAAAATCCAGTGACATCTTCTCTCACAAAATGATTCATAACATGAAGTCGCAGAAAATGACGGTGCTCTTCAAAACACCCCGTCGTAGGCAATCTAATTCCCTTAAAGCAAAAAAGATTCAACTTCTTGAGTCGTAAATCTCCTCTGATCTGCGTTGTTTCGAAAATAATATTTCCATCTGCACCTTGAAATGCTGTATTTAACACACACACACACACACACACACGCACACGCACACGCACGCACGCACGCACACACCCCTGGATCTGGTTTCAGGACTCCGTTGAGACTGAAACCGTCACTGAGAAGCGTCAGTAATTACCGCACTATGAAAATGATTTCTTCATTTTGATCATTAGAGACTTCAGTATCTTCACAACTCAGAATAGAATAAAAATTCATGGAAAATGAAGTGGGGCTTACAGTTTGGATTAGGGGTCAAAGATCATTTAGACGATTACTGCAAATGTAAAAATGAATCGTTTCAACTCGCAAGGGATCAAGTGTTAGAAATCCATTTAAACAAAATCTGTTCTTGTGTTTGCAAAGAAAGTCACGAGGTTGTTCTTGACATATTTTTGACCTGCAACACACAAAGTGTCTAAACATCCGAGGTTATGTTGATGTTAAAGGTACCATTTATGTATTTTTATTATCAAGGAGGTCTAAGGATTATATTAAAATAGTAAAAGTATCAAAACGCGTAATCCATGAAGAAATACAAGCAACCCGTATTCAGCATCTGTGCCTTTAAAACGAGCCGTTAGGATTTACGCAGCAAATAGACCGTCTCACAGGTTTAAACGCAATTTCGTCAAAGCGCTAAAACAGAGCGAGAATGAATACAGGTTCAATCAGACAGACAGTATGAGACATGAGTGCATGAACCTGAAAATCAGCATATGTCTCCTTTAAATCAGCTGCTGTATTTATGTAAAAATACATTATTTTGCACCATTTTCACTTTTATAATTAACATAAAAAACTGAAACAAGCTGAAACCTGAAATATTGTAAAAGCCAAGAATAAAGACTCGTAGTATAATGTTATAATCGACTTTATAGCTGCTCGGCTGATAGTCGATACGATACTAATTCACTGAACTTTTACATCCTAAGGAGCTTTATGTTTGACTGTAATGGTGCAGATAAATCCTGAACAGGAAGCCTCCCTCATCCTCACGCTCACTTTATCTTTTTACAATACATCACCAGTGAGGCCAACATGACAGACTTTTGTTTCCAGCAATGGAAGACAAAAGGAGGTGTTCATTAATACAGTTTAACTGCCCCACTGCGCAAAGAAACTGCAGGAAATTCATATTTCTCTTCAGCTCGTCACGACAGCCATCCTGCAGCTGAACGTCCTGCTGCTTTCTGTTATAAAACCAGCGTGCTGCAAAGATCTCCAAACGTTTTCTGGGTTTTGAAAGGCTTCTTTAAAAACGCTCAGGTTACGTTCGTCCTCTCGGAGAGAGGAGAGAGACGCTACAGCTACTGAGCCAAAGTCTCCACAACGCCACTAATGCTTGATCCACATCAGGTCATTTATCATCGAGGCCTCTTCAAAAACAACCGGGGGCTGTCTTTTCAAAACTCCTCCACTCTGAAGCCGAGTGCACAAAATGAACGCACACGTCAGAGGACGATCACAACTCCTGCAAACAGCTCACTGTGCGAGAGCTCCTCGCAGTCTCTGGCCCACAGTACTACAATGTCATCCAGTGAACTTTCTGAATGAGAGAAGACCTTATTTTCAGAGTATCGATCGCGGGGCGAAGGTACAAAATGTAAACGCGTCAACCAGATAGATCTGCTGTCACGTTCCTCGGGCCGGGGTTTGGACATCACTGTCACGGGGCCTCGGTGGGGGTGCGGGGGGGAATCTTCGCCCTCTCATCTGTGTGATTGTTAGAGGAGAGACACGGAACGAATCATCAATCATCCATTCAGGCCACATTCAGCAGGTAATAGTCTGCTGTTGCATCATGTCTGGACCCAAGGAGCGCTTCATTCATCTCGACGCATGGCAGGAATACCCTTAAATCTTGATTAGGACGAACCGGCACGAGACGTTTCACACACTGTGAGAGTTGGTTACAGCGTGAACACCGTTGGTTAGAGGTGCTGAGATGCTCGTGGAAGGATAAAGCTTGTTGGTGTTCTCTAACAGCTGAAATAGGAGATCGGTGTTTGCTAGTTTGTTAGTTAGCAGGATTTACCACAAACGTGTCCACAGATTTCTACCACAAAGCACTCAGCATGCCTGCGTCTACCCAACGCTAATGCCAGACAAATTAGACAATTCTGCAAAGCCCTGGATTACGTAAGGTTAAGGAAAGATTGTGGTTCCAGCAAACTAACACTAACACACCAACAGTAATTGTTGGACTGCAACCAGACGCATCTCCGATCTATCGCATGAAAGTCAGACACGCGACATCCACCACTCAGTGTCAATATACCTATATTTTCTGACTCGCTAAATGAACCAATTTGGTGAAAGGTGTGAAGTTAACATGATTCCAAAGGATACTGGTCTGGTCTGGTCCGCCGAGGCTGCAAAACCTTCTAATGTTATGGAGGTTTAAATGGTTTTGTGAGAGATATTCCAACTTGGTTTTAATCACAGAAAATGCTTTCTGCATTCCTAACCAATTCCTGTCACATTTCCTGCTGATACAACGCTCTGATATATACGCCTCGTGTCTGTCACTTTGTAATTTGATGCAGTTTCACAGTTAATTCTCAGGTTTTCTGCAGCCTTGTCTGAGTTAGGAGCTCTTTTGAGTTGAAATGTTTCAGTAATGGTGATTGTGTTTGTTTTTTCTTTCAGGTTACCAGCGCTGATTCACAGAGTCCAGGAAATTCAGACTTGAGAGAGAGCTCAAAATCCAAAGTGAAGACGCACTGGACTGAAAGCAGCAAGGCTGTCTCCATCAGCCGCCTGCTGTCCCAGACCCTCTACGGCAAAGAGAACTTCACCTCTCTGGATCTGAACTACGACGAGGCCGACGCCTTCTCCAAACAGGAGCAGTGGAACTGGCTCTACAACGCCTCGAACCCCCGCGACCCTCGATCCAGGACAAAAAGGAGGCCCATCGTCAAGACCGGCAAGTTCAAGAAGATGTTCGGTTGGGGCGACTTCCATTCCAACATCAAGACGGTGAAGCTCAACCTCCTCATCACTGGCAAAATCGTGGATCACGGTAACGGGACATTCAGCGTCTACTTCCGCCACAACTCGACCGGTCAGGGCAACGTATCCGTGGGACTCGTTCCGCCAACTAAAGCTGTGGAGTTCCAGGTCCAGCATCAGCAATACCACCACCACCACCACCAGCAGCAGCAGCAGCAGCAGCAGCAGCAGCAGCAGCAGACGGCTCTGGAGACCAAGGACAACAAGCTGTTCAACTGCAGGGTGGAGTACGAGAAGGTGGAGAAGGGCACCAGGAACTCGCTGTGTGCCCACGACCCCTCGCAGAGCTGCTCGCAGGAGCAGACCCAGAGCCACGTGTCCTGGCTGTGCTCCAAGCCCTTTAAAGTCATCTGCATCTTCATCACCTTCTACAGCACCGACTACAAGCTGGTGCAGAAGGTGTGTCCAGATTACAACTACCACAGTGACACCCCGTACCTGCCCACGGGGTGATCACATGACTAGACGAGGACAACAACAACAACAAAAAGAAGAGAACAAAAAAAAAAAAAAAAAAAAAAAAAAAGAGAGAGACCGGCTGTCGGGTCCTGAACGATGTCAGATTATTTGGATGAAAACGGATTCAAGACACTTGAAACTTGAGACGTTGACAGGCATTATTCCAGCAAACATATCCTTGACGCAAGACTGATATTGCTTCAATGAACAGACCCGCCCCGAGGTCATTGTGGGAGCATTTAGGGAAGCATTTATAGGCTTGCAATACTCATATTATATGCATAGCACCATACATGGAAAGGAATTTCTCAAGCCAGCCGTAAAAATATGCTGATTGTATTTATGTAAATATTGTGGGTTCCACACAAAGACCAGAAAACAATTTTATTAATGTTTCCTCCTGCTAATTTAGTTGTTTATGTTGATAGTGTATTTCCGCCTCAATCGTGCTTTCTGTCGTTTCCAATCACTTGCTGGTAATCATTGCAAACACGTAAATGTCAATGCAAATAAGAAGAATCTGTCAGTATGCATTAGAGGGCATAATGGAAAAAGCTAATATATTTTGAGTGGTGTTGTTTTCTGCGGTGTGATTGTTCGAGTGACTGTACCTCTCTGATATTGTTGTTGGAATCTAGTCCGTATCCGTGCATGAACCGAATGTGGTAAACAACTGAATAACGTCCATCTATATTTTCATGTTATTGCAGCTGTCAGAAATAATCTTCATCAAGTCACCGGAGAAAAAGAGAAAAGAAAAAAAGTACTTTGATTTCAATTCTGTGATATCTGTTAGCGGTTTTAAGGTTCTAAAATGACACCAATGGAGGGCTCCAATCAGATCAAACATGCAAGTAAATGTGGCAATAAATAAAATAAAACTTGCAGAAATCACACAAGACAGAGGTACAGACGACCATTTTCTTCACTGCTACTTAAAAGATTAAAAACACAACTGTGCTCCTGTTTCCTCAGTGCCGGCATCTCCATTTCAGACTTGCTTGTCGTTGCTCTTATTTTTGTGACTAACAAGTCCAGTACAATCTATTTCAACCCGTGCATCATCACCAACATGACAAGCAGCCAGTAGTGAGAGGTGTCGGAGCCACGGTGACCCCGCAGGATCCAGAAATAACTCGGAGAAAAAGCTGGTTGATGAGAAAAAAAAAAAACAAGGTCAAAAGTGTTTCAAAGTGTTTAAAAAATAGATCTCCGTACAAGCAGAACACATGAAAGTTCATCGAACAAAAGGCTGAAACAGAACTGTGTTAAAATGTGCTTTCTTGCTCCAGAGGAGACAGGACATATATCAACCAGCAGGTGCTAATCACACATTCTACCTATCACACGTTCCCACCTCTGGTTATCAAAGACAAAAAAATGATTCTGGATGAGACTAACACACTGGCTGTTAATGATATTGGATGTTCCAATTGGCTATTAAACCTTCATTACATAAATTGGGAGCCAGTGGCTCAACGTGAAGCATTTAGAGGAAATGAACACAGTGTAAGTGGGAGCTCTGCAGAGTCAACACCACAGAAAGAATGAACTAAAATGCCGATGGAAACCTGAAAAAAAAAAAAGCACAAATGTGCACCTAGGGGCCCAATCACTGCCGTCTATTTAAATTCAGTGCTCTTCCACAGTGCACGCCGCGGTGTACGCAACACAGTAAGTGCTAATGGCAGCCTGGACGACATCCAATATGCCAACGTGGGGTGTATTTTCTGACAAGGCGGGCCGAAGAATGGGGGTCTGCCTGTGGGATGAGTGAGCATAAAGAGGAATTTATGATGTGGAGGAACAAGGCTGGCAGAAATCACTGCAAGCACCTGACTCGTAAATTGAGAGCATGTTTCTGTCACCGAGACGAAGGAATGACTAATGTCTCCGATTGCTGTTTGGGCCAGTTCTTTCATCTCAATAAAGTGACTTTGATACCTCTCCACCGTTACCCAAATGTGCCAAGGACAGTTTGTTCAGCTTCAAAGAATTAAAGCAGCACTTTGCCGAGACAATGCAGCCTCATTATGCACATCATCTTACAAGTGTAAACAGTCTGGCACTAAAGTGTTTCGGGTGCGAGAGCTTCTGAGAGACGGATCTGCTCCCTCACCAATGTCGTCTGAGGGCGAACGCAAACGTCCTACTGTATGTTGTGCAGCGTTTAAGTTAAATGAATAATAACAGATGTATTCACCAACTTAAAGCTGCACTCGTCAATATTTCAACAATGGATCAAACGTCTAATGTGGAAGGTGTGACGATTCCCAAAGATAATAATCGCTTGAGCGTTTTAACACCTTTCAGCTCATTGTTTTGATTTTTTGTTGTTTACGGCTCACAGATTGACTGTTTTGATTCGCTCTGATGAATATGTAAATACGAAACTTATGGTAGTCATATCTTTATGAGGTGATAATTTGTAAGAGTTAACAGCTTGTTGCCCTGCCCGCAAGGTGCCAAACAATCCAATTAATGCAGGTTTCAGAGTTTTGTGCGTTTCATATCTACAAGTAATTGCAGATATCAGGCTGTTTTACTTCTGTATTTAATAACATTGCCGATTTAAAATAATCTTTAGCCTTCGGGTAATATTAATAACTTAGATTTAGTTGTCGAGTCTGGTATTAGTCCCTTTATTAACACATCTGTCAATCATGTCGTGAGTGACTGCGGGTTCTAATTTGATGTTCCGTCTTATAGCGCGAGGTCTAATCTTTTGTTAACTTTTAGATCACTACCTGTTCCTCCAATACAACGGAATGAAGCGATCAAACAGAGCTGGATGTCGAAAGCAGACGTATGTAATTAAAACGCAGAAATTAAACTCGAACCGACTTCAAATATCTAATAACCTCAATCCAGCAGTAAGTCTCTCTCTCTTGGAGAGTAATTTGAAGTGGGAGAGGTTGGATTCATTTAGCTCCTCTTCAAAGCCACTATTTCTTAAATTATGTTATTCTCAAAGCACCAGTTTACCCGGCAACAAGAAAAAAAACTGTCCGTCCAACGAGCTCCATGCGAATGAATGAAACCGACAGCATTACAATCCGGCAGTGTGCGGACGTCTAAGTTATCTTCGGGCCCAGATCTTCTCCCTCGGTTCAGTCGTCCTGGGCCGGAGCCGCTCATGCCTGCCGTCTATCCCCCTAGCTCGCCCACAATCCCTGATTAATGTGGTCTGGGCGGGAGCTGTCAGAAATGGCAGAGAGAATCATGGGATTTCTCCTTCAGAGTCCCAATGACACCCAGCAGCTGCAGGAGTAAACAGATGACTAACCACTGGCCTTTTGGCAGCCTGTGGAGATTCACACGGAGGGAGGGCTGCGAACGTTGCTGTGACATTTAGGTGGATTAGAAAGTTCTTGGGTTCTGCTCTCGTGGTGTCAGAGGTGGTTGGCATAGTAATTATTTGCGTCTTGGTTTTCATCTGCTTGACCCCCCGACCCCCCCCCCACCCACACCCTCCAACCGCAGTGAAGATGTAGAACTCCGTTTTTTGCTTCCACTCACAGACGTTTGTTCAAACGTAACGTGTTAAACATCCTCGCCAGCCTCATTTATAAGCAAATCACATTTTGTTTGCGATGCTACAAAAAAGGACATAATAGGTATCTTACTTTTAAAAAAACAAAAAAACAAGCAATTGTCATTTCAGATCATGTCCTGCCGCAGAATTCATTTCAAATCTGGGGCTGAAGCTGTCCTGGGGCACAGTTTTGTGTGAGGTATTGACATATTAAAGGCTCTATCAGACAATGGCTGGTGTGTGTGTTTTTATTTATTTTTTTATTTTTTTAAACCAAAAAAATAAATTACTCTCCTCAAAACACTATTTCTCCTCCGGAAATGAAAACTCACTCATTGTGAATGTCTCATATCAGGTAAAAACTGGAGAGAATTAATTAACCTTTGTCATTTTAATTGCTTTAGTGACAGCTGTCCTTTGGTGCCGGAGCTATCCTAATGCACATACTGTGGGCTTGTCAATTACTTTCCCAGAGAATAGATTAAAACGCCACAGAGGATAGAGTCATTTCATTAGTCAGACTTAATGCCCCCCAGACATAACCAGGTACCAATACTTCAACCCTAAATATGCAGGAAAACCAGCAGAACTATTAAGCCCATATGAATCGAATGAATTGTGGCAAAATGAAATTAGGTTTACGCTCTATTTAATTCTGTCCCGCTGCTTATATTACATTTGTCTGCACATCTTCCTCTGGAAGGGTTCGATCATTAGGAATATTTTAAGGCTTTTAATGAAAGGTCTCACAGACTGAAATGCAGGGCACCTGTGTGGAGCAGCTAATTGCTTTAATGGATGTTAGAATAGTTAGCGCTGTCAATTCTTACCACACTGGATAATGGCTGACAGCAGAGACTGTCTCAGCCTCCTCATTTCGCAGTTTGCACATCCATGATTCAACGCGACTGAGCTCATCATGAATCTGAAAGAAATTAGGCCGCTTTCAAATATCTGTCAGCTGGATGTCTCGGCTGCTTCCAGCAACAAATAGCACAAATCTCCCGTCTTTACCACATTATAGGACAAGAGTCGTTCTCACATTCTATCAGGCGGCTAAAACCTTTTTTTTTTTTTATAAAAGGGCTGTGAGGACTTTGACACCCGTATCATGGACGCTGTTATCTACAATGAGTAACAGAAGCGTGAGCTTAAATTCTCAGATTGTAGATATAACTGTAAGAAACAGTACAGAATGCAACAGTTTGAGATACAGCGTCTCGTTACACACAAAAAGATCCTCAGTGGGTCACTATAGCACGGACACAATACTGATTTAACTTCACCCAACAGCCATGGGTAAAAAAACATCGGGTTCCCAATAAAACCCAAACTAAAATACCTTATACGGGGCGGCCGTGGTTCAGAGGGGGTCGTCCTGTAAACACAAGATTGGCGGTTCATATATGTACATAATGTAAAATGATTCTAATGTATATATATATGGTTATAATTATAAGTTGTATTTCTGAGTCTAACACTGGGTTTAAATGGCCGTATATTAGTAATAGAGTAAATAACACTGGTGTTCTGCCATTGGCTGCTGAGTGAAGTTAAACCAGAATTACGTTCTAAACATATATTGGCTTAAGCACAGAGTCAACTGACCCAGTGAGTTTTAATGCATACAATTATATAATGATATTTGTCAATGCATTTAAGTCGTGCGGAAACAAAAGTATTCTGATCAATTAATTGTTTCAGTTATTGTATTTTTATTGGCAATTAATCTGTTGATTGTTTTTTTTTTTTTCAATAAATCGTTTGTTCTACATCAGAATCAAAATTATCACAAAATTGTGAAAAACACCGACTGCAAGTTGTCGGAGCTCAGTTGTTGTGAGAGGTAGCTTCATCAAACCAGACACACGAGTATTGATGTCAAAGATGTGTTAGCCTTTCAAAACGACGAGAGATATAAGAGGATTACACGGCTCATGAATACGGCCCATAGCCTCTGATTTATCACCTCTCTTTTTTCTCCCTTTTGCTATCAGAAATCCTCGTCTCCATCCATAACAGACTGCCACGCAACACAAAGGGCGGCTCTTCTTGTACCTGAATACCTCAGATTTAATTTCAGTTAAGAAAAGAAAAAGAAAAAGTCTGATCAGCTGAACGAGTCTGTGTGTGTGTGTGTGCGTGTGTGTGTGTGTGTGTGTGTGTGTGCGCGCGCGCGCGTGCGTGCGTGTGTGTGTGTGGCGAGTGTGCGCTGATGCTAAACCTGACAATTAGGCTCCGTTTACAAGCAGCTGCACCGCAGAGAAAAAGAGCAACTGGTTGAAAATCTATTTTTGTCAAACAACAGCAGAGAGAGGCGATGAGTTCTGCATGCCACCTCGTCAAAAACATCACTAAAGCGTAGAGCTGGGTGATGCTATTTATAGATAAAGACACATTACAGATCACACTCATACATTTTACCCCAGCATCTGGTTACGTATCAAAACATCAAAGCTTTGCATCAGTGTTAATTGTAAGTGCCCATACACAAAAAGCCGTCCAACATGATGAGTGGACCATTTTTTCCATGTCACAGTCTAAATATATAGCACAGTTTCCCTTCAACGTCCTGCCTCTGAAACAGGACGGCAGGTGAAACAATCAGGGCCCAGCCTGCGCCGGAGCCGGGGCTTCGTTTGCCATTGATTTATATCTTAAACAACCTCTCCCGGTGCTTCCACTGCTAAAGGTGAGACGCACAGCCAGTGTTTGTGACAGAGATGGACTAGGCGCGGTGGCAAGAGAGAGAGAGGGATGATGCGGTTTTAAAAAATGCATCACCATTAAATGAAAGAGTAACCTTGAGTGAGTTCAGGCCGGTGCCAGCTCGGTGACATGCTCTGCCCTCAGCGATCGGTGCCACGGAGCATGCCAAGCAGCGGGTGGGGGTGTGGGGGGGGGGGGGCTGCGATGCTCTGATACAGGTTGGGCCGGTGGTGCTGGGTAGCGGTCCAGCTCCCCGCTGACCAAGGGCACTCACACTGACAGGTTTGTCCAAGTTGGAGCTCAACATGTTATAGACAAACGTCTATAGGATAGTCTGAGGGACGGGGGGGGGGGGGGACGGGGGGGGACGGGGGGATGTCCTTGCAAACTGCCTCAGAAAAGTTGACAAAAACAAATCTCTGTTAATCACTTAGACTTTGCACTAATCAAAAACTGAGTGCACAGATGGTGCAGAGTCACAAACCACTGGTTCAACATATGTGACCCTGCTACCTGATGTTTGACTAAAACCTGCTCTGACCTTTTCTCTTTGTGTCTTTTCTTACAGATCCAGCAAAAAAATAAATAAATGGAGGGTTCGGTGTTAAAAAAAGAAGCTTTCATAATGAGAAAATACCTAATGTGAATATGGGATTACTTTTATTATTCTTGTTTGCTGCGAGAGAAACTCCCCAAGCTATTACATGGGCTTTAGCAGAGCAGACGAAGCATTAGAGTGTAGCCCAGAGGAGGAAGTACTAAACCCCACCGGTCCCTCAGCTACAAAGGCTGAACTTTACATATTTCTTACTCATGCAGATTGCTAAATCAAGGAACTACATTTATTTACGCTTTTTAATAAAGCACTAAAGTCTCGGAGGAAATTCTTTATTGAGACGCCTGGTAGAAACGCTGTGCAGCTGCCGAGTCCCTCCAAAGTACCCATATTTTCAGTAAATAATGTCTGTTGGGCCGTCATGGTACACATAAAACAGTTACCAGTGCATGAGGACGGACTGAAGTAGCGCGCATTCATTGGAAATAAGAATGCATCGCAAGAAAGAAACATCATTTTGGATTAGATTTCCGGGCAGAAACTGTGGTATATAACTTATTTCTTAAATCTAACTTCCTCCACTTCCCTCACATTCATTGAGACATGTCATCCATCTATCTCGGCCTCCGGCTGCAGTAGTTCCTCGACCATGAGTGGCTGCTGCAGCGGGGCTGTATTTCAGCATGTTGAAGTGCATGGAGAATTCCCATGAAGGGTAAGGGATTATGGATTTTGGCCTCTAAGCTGCCTGGATGCCCAGTGAGGATGTCTCTGAGCGTAGTAATCTTCAAACACCACGCAGAGTGATGAGTGGGCACTGAGGAGTTCTACTCAGGATCTAAATGTGTTCCAGCAAGTTACTGGTGTGAGAGAGAGAGGGGGGGGAGGGGGGAGAGAGAGGGAGAGAGGAAGAGCGAAAACACCATTTGGTGCAGAAATGGAAAGGATCGATTCAGTGGCTCCTTCAGGCTAGAGACACTTTTTGATCCTGTGACCTGTTTTGAGCTACAGTCTGTGTCGGAAAACTCGCGCCGAGCAAAGGATCACATTGGAGTGGTGCAAATGTAAATGTCATGGTTCCCCATCACCACACATAACTGCAGATGGAAAAAAGAAAAAAGAAAAACAGTCAGTTGAGCAATTTTTGGGGTCAGGTCGAACGCTCTCGGGGGGGGGGGGGGGGGTTTGCAAACCTTCATAATGTTCATAATGAGGGCACGCTCAAGTCTGGTTTAGACTGTGTCCCAGAAAGATGCGACTCAATGTGTTGTGGCCATTCTGGCATTAGCCGGCGTGCAGCAGACGACGGCGGAATATGAAAGAAGTGGCTCTAAAATACAAAGAAAAGCTCTCGAATGGAGCAAAGCACTGGAGTAAAGAAATGTCAGAGAAAAATCAATGGTGACGCACGTCCTTGATCAATATCAGAAAGGAATTTCTCTGACTCTATCCTGATTGAATTAAACCCCCCAACAGCGTCACTTAATTTAAGGCCCTGATTGTTTTCCTGTCTTACTTAAGTGAACTCAAATTGCTTTGATACCATCTTGGATCTGAAGATACGGCGGGTGAGTGCGGGAGGAGGATCAGATGGGGTGAAGGACACCGGTCTTTATGGAGATAATATCCTCTCCTTAAAGAGACGCGTCCATCTAACCGCTCGTATCACAGGCCTTGAGATGCTGTCAGAGGTCAGGGTTTGGAAAGGCGCCACGGCCTGCTGGAGAATCTACTTTCGGTAAGCAAACCGTATCACAATACCAACCATGCACAACAACCAGAGCATGCTTGTTTCCGTAGTGCACAGAGGGTGGAAACCAGCTGCATTGTGCAGAAAGTGACCTCGGGGGGGTTCAAGGATCAAAGGGTTGCACGTTCCTTTGGTGATAATCAAATTAAGTCTGCAAAGCTCTACATAAAACACACTTTCCAAATATAAATCCACAATCTCCCGTTTTTAAATAAAACCTACTCCAGTGTGCTGATCAGTAAACGCGTCGGTATGCTGCTCACACACTCCCCGAGACACAAATACTGTCCGAGGCTACAAACAGGTACATCAATTTGGAGCATGACAAGAAATTCCCTTTAGGTGACAACAAAATGTACATGCCATTAGATCAGCTGCAGTATAGTGTGATGAAATAAATTGAAGCCAACAGATGAAAGCTCGGGGCCCTAAACAGGAGAGAGGAGACTATAAAAAGGTGCACTGCTCTTCTTTCATTATGTTACACTGCCATCCTTTGGACAAATACAGAACTGAGTGAATGTGGTCCGCACGGGACTGCAGGGAGAACGCAGACCATTAACACTATTTGATCTTATATTAAGTAGGGCTGCAACTAATGACTGCTTACATTATATTTGTAATGACTGAAGTAATTAATCAGACGTTTGTGTTTATGTTCACTAATATCTGCACGAGACAAACATCCTAACGTGATGCGCGTCAGCAAGGAGCGCACCCTGAATGACGTCGCTGTGCTGCGTGCTTAAGTGAACGAGCAGCTGTGTGTACACGCGTCCAGAGCAGACGGGCCTACAGCCGCAGAGCGATGGGAGGATTATAAGGAGCATCTTATACAGCGCATGGTAGCAGGTACGAGTCACGCGGTTATTGTGATATTCTCTCATTTGTATTGTGATAACTGTGCGATAGTCGGGCGATGCTTGGTGTCCGCGCAGTGCAGTGAGTCAGGCGGTGTGTTCGTTGTGGCGCGGCGGAGCATGTATTGTGGTTATATCCGTATTTGTCTATATGCGCTGGTTTATTCGCATATAATTGCACATTCATCACGATGCATTTCTTTGTTATTGAGGTGCAGGCGTGTATTACATCACATCGTATAACCAAGCACATTAAAATGAGTCGTGACGCGTATGTAAAAAAAAAAGAAAGAAAAAAAAAAATGATTATTTATTCATGTCGTCCCTGATGGACAGCAGGTGATGCGCTTCTGGAAAACATGTGGTGGTGTCAACGTTTTATAAAATCTTCCATCTAAAGCTACAAAATTACATGAAAATGTTCACTGATTCATGTTTAAACGCAGCTGGGAGGGAAAAGACCTCAGTCACCCCTTATTATGACTTATAGAAACATATCAGTCACCCCTTATTATGACTTATAGAAACATATCAGTCACACCTTATTATGACTTATAGAAACATATCAGTCACCCCTTATTATGACTTATAGAAACACATCAGTCACACCTTATTATGACTTATAGAAACACATCAGTCACACCTTATTATGACTTATAGAAACACATCAGTCACACCTTATTATGACTTATAGAAACACATCAGTCACACCTTATTATGACTTATAGAAACACATCAGTCACACCTTATTATGACTTATAGAAACATATCAGTCACCCCTTATTATGACTTATAGAAACATATCAGTCACCCCTTATTATGACTTATAGAAACATATCAGTCACCCCTTATTATGACTTATAGAAACATATCAGTCACCCCTTATTATGACTTATAGAAACATATCAGTCACACCTTATTATGACTTATAGAAACACATCAGTCACACCTTATTATGACTTATAGAAACATATCAGTCACCCCTTATTATGACTTATAGAAACATATCAGTCACACCTTATTATGACTTATAGAAACACATCAGTCACACCTTATTATGACTTATAGAAACATCAGTCACACCTTATTATGACTTATAGAAACATCAGTCACACCTTATTATGACTTATAGAAACACATCAGTCACACCTTATTATGACTTATAGAAACATATCAGTCACACCTTATTATGACTTATAGAAACATATCAGTCACACCTTATTATGACTTATAGAAACACATCAGTCACACCTTATTATGACTTATAGAAACATCAGTCACACCTTATTATGACTTATAGAAACATCAGTCACACCTTATTATGACTTATAGAAACACATCAGTCACACCTTATTATGACTTATAGAAACATATCAGTCACACCTTATTATGACTTATAGAAACATATCAGTCACACCTTATTATGACTTATAGAAACACATCAGTCACACCTTATTATGACTTATAGAAACATATCAGTCACACCTTATTATGACTTATAGAAACATATCAGTCACACCTTATTATGACTTATAGAAACATATCAGTCACACCTTATTATGACTTATAGAAACACATCAGTCACACCTTATTATGACTTATAGAAACATCAGTCACACCTTATTATGACTTATAGAAACATCAGTCACACCTTATTATGACTTATAGAAACACATCAGTCACACCTTATTATGACTTATAGAAACACATCAGTCACACCTTATTATGACTTATAGAAACACATCAGTCACACCTTATGACTTATAGAAACACATCAGTCACACCTTATTATGACTTATAGAAACATATCAGTCACACCTTATTATGACTTATAGAAACATCAGTCACACCTTATTATGACTTATAGAAACACATCAGTCACACCTTATTATGACTTATAGAAACACATCAGTCACACCTTATTATGACTTATAGAAACATATCAGTCACACCTTATTATGACTTATAGAAACACATCAGTCACACCTTATTATGACTTATAGAAACACATCAGTCACACCTTATTATGACTTATAGAAACACATCAGTCACACCTTATTATGACTTATAGAAACACATCAGTCACACCTTATTATGACTTATAGAAACATATCAGTCACACCTTATTATGACTTATAGAAACACATCAGTCACACCTTATTATGACTTATAGAAACATATCAGTCACACCTTATTATGACTTATAGAAACACATCAGTCACACCTTATTATGACTTATAGAAACACATCAGTCACACCTTATTATGACTTATAGAAACATATCAGTCACACCTTATTATGACTTATAGAAACACATCAGTCACACCTTATTATGACTTATAGAAACATATCAGTCACACCTTATTATGACTTATAGAAACATCAGTCACACCTTATTATGACTTATAGAAACACATCAGTCACACCTTATTATGACTTATAGAAACACATCAGTCACACCTTATTATGACTTATAGAAACATATCAGTCACACCTTATTATGACTTATAGAAACATCAGTCACACCTTATTATGACTTATAGAAACACATCAGTCACACCTTATTATGACTTATAGAAACAAATCAGTCGCACCTTATGACTTATAGAAACACATCAGTCACACCTTATTATGACTTATAGAAACATATCAGTCACACCTTATTATGACTTATAGAAACATATCAGTCACACCTTATTATGACTTATAGAAACATATCAGTCACACCTTATTATGACTTATAGAAACATATCAGTCACACCTTATTATGACTTATAGAAACATATCAGTCACACCTTATTATGACTTATAGAAACATATCAGTCACACCTTATTATGACTTATAGAAACACATCAGTCACACCTTATTATGACTTATAGAAACATATCAGTCACACCTTATTATGACTTATAGAAACACATCAGTCACACCTTATTATGACTTATAGAAACATATCAGTCACACCTTATTATGACTTATAGAAACATATCAGTCACACCTTATTATGACTTATAGAAACACATCAGTCACACCTTATTATGACTTATAGAAACATATCAGTCACACCTTATTATGACTTATAGAAACACATCAGTCACACCTTATTATGACTTATAGAAACATATCAGTCACACCTTATTATGACTTATAGAAACACATCAGTCACACCTTATTATGACTTATAGAAACATATCAGTCACACCTTATTATGACTTATAGAAACACATCAGTCACACCTTATTATGACTTATAGAAACATATCAGTCACACCTTATTATGACTTATAGAAACACATCAGTCACACCTTATTATGACTTATAGAAACACATCAGTCACACCTTATTATGACTTATAGAAACATATCAGTCACACCTTATTATGACTTATAGAAACATATCAGTCACACCTTATTATGACTTATAGAAACATATCAGTCACACCTTATTATGACTTATAGAAACATATCAGTCACACCTTATTATGACTTATAGAAACACATCAGTCACACCTTATTATGACTTATAGAAACATATCAGTCACACCTTATTATGACTTATAGAAACATATCAGTCACACCTTATTATGACTTATAGAAACACATCAGTCACACCTTATTATGACTTATAGAAACATATCAGTCACACCTTATTATGACTTATAGAAACATATCAGTCACACCTTATTATGACTTATAGAAACATATCAGTCACACCTTATTATGACTTATAGAAACATATCAGTCACACCTTATTATGACTTATAGAAACACATCAGTCACACCTTATTATGACTTATAGAAACATATCAGTCACACCTTATTATGACTTATAGAAACATATCAGTCACACCTTATTATGACTTATAGAAACACATCAGTCACACCTTATTATGACTTATAGAAACATATCAGTCACACCTTATTATGACTTATAGAAACACATCAGTCACACCTTATTATGACTTATAGAAACACATCAGTCACACCTTATTATGACTTATAGAAACATATCAGTCACACCTTATTATGACTTATAGAAACACATCAGTCACACCTTATTATGACTTATAGAAACACATCAGTCACACCTTATTATGACTTATAGAAACATATCAGTCACACCTTATTATGACTTATAGAAACACATCAGTCACACCTTATTATGACTTATAGAAACATATCAGTCACACCTTATTATGACTTATAGAAACACATCAGTCACACCTTATTATGACTTATAGAAACACATCAGTCACACCTTATTATGACTTATAGAAACATATCAGTCACACCTTATTATGACTTATAGAAACATATCAGTCACACCTTATTATGACTTATAGAAACACATCAGTCACACCTTATTATGACTTATAGAAACACATCAGTCACACCTTATGACTTATAGAAACACATCAGTCACACCTTATTATGACTTATAGAAACATATCAGTCACACCTTATTATGACTTATAGAAACATATCAGTCACACCTTATTATGACTTATAGAAACACATCAGTCACACCTTATTATGACTTATAGAAACATATCAGTCACACCTTATTATGACTTATAGAAACATATCAGTCACACCTTATTATGACTTATAGAAACACATCAGTCACACCTTATTATGACTTATAGAAACACATCAGTCACACCTTATTATGACTTATAGAAACACATCAGTCACACCTTATTATGACTTATAGAAACATATCAGTCACACCTTATTATGACTTATAGAAACACATCAGTCACACCTTATTATGACTTATAGAAACACATCAGTCACACCTTATTATGACTTATAGAAACATCAGTCACACCTTATTATGACTTATAGAAACACATCAGTCACACCTTATTATGACTTATAGAAACACATCAGTCACACCTTATTATGACTTATAGAAACATCAGTCACACCTTATTATGACTTATAGAAACAAATCAGTCACACCTTATTATGACTTATAGAAACACATCAGTCGCACCTTATGACTTATAGAAACACATCAGTCACACCTTATTATGACTTATAGAAACACATCAGTCGCACCTTATGACTTATAGAAACACATCAGTCACACCTTATTATGACTTATAGAAACACATCAGTCACACCTTATTATGACTTATAGAAACACATCAGTCACACCTTATGACTTATAGAAACACATCAGTCACACCTTATTATGACTTATAGAAACACATCAGTCACACCTTATGACTTATAGAAACACATCAGTCACACCTTATTATGACTTATAGAAACACATCAGTCGCACCTTATGACTTATAGAAACACATCAGTCACACCTTATTATGACTTATAGAAACACATCAGTCACACCTTATTATGACTTATAGAAACACATCAGTCGCACCTTATGACTTATAGAAACACATCAGTCACACCTTATTATGACTTATAGAAACAAATCAGTCGCACCTTATGACTTATAGAAACACATCAGTCACACCTTATTATGACTTATAGAAACAAATCAGTCGCACCTTATGACTTATAGAAACACATCAGTCACACCTTATGACTTATAGAAACACATCAGTCACACCTTATTATGACTTATAGAAACAAATCAGTCGCACCTTATGACTTATAGAAACACATCAGTCACACCTTATTATGACTTATAGAAACAAATCAGTCGCACCTTATGACTTATAGAAACACATCAGTCACACCTTATTATGACTTATAGAAACAAATCAGTCGCACCTTATGACTTATAGAAACACATCAGTCACACCTTATTATGACTTATAGAAACAAATCAGTCGCACCTTATTATGACTTATAGAAACACATCAGTCGCACCTTATGACTTATAGAAACACATCAGTCACACCTTATTATGACTTATAGAAACAAATCAGTCGCACCTTATTATGACTTATAGAAACACATCAGTCACACCTTATTATGACTTATAGAAACACATCAGTCACACCTTATTATGACTTATAGAAACACATCAGTCACACCTTATTATGACTTATAGAAACACATCAGTCACACCTTATTATGACTTATAGAAACACATCAGTCACACCTTATTATGACTTATAGAAACACATCAGTCACACCTTATTATGACTTATAGAAACACATCAGTCGCACCTTATTATGACTTATAGAAACACATCAGTCACACCTTATTATGACTTATAGAAACAAATCAGTCGCACCTTATTATGACTTATAGAAACACATCAGTCACACCTTATTATGACTTATAGAAACACATCAGTCACACCTTATTATGACTTATAGAAACACATCAGTCACACCTTATTATGACTTATAGAAACACATCAGTCACACCTTATTATGACTTATAGAAACACATCAGTCGCACCTTATGACTTATAGAAACACATCAGTCACACCTTATGACTTATAGAAACATCAGTCACACCTTATTATGACTTATAGAAACAAATCAGTCGCACCTTATGACTTATAGAAACACATCAGTCACACCTTATTATGACTTATAGAAACAAATCAGTCGCACTTTATGACTTATAGAAACACATCAGTCACACCTTATTATGACTTATAGAAACATATCAGTCACACCTTATGACTTATAGAAACATATCAGTCACACCTTATTATGACTTATAGAAACACATCAGTCACACCTTATTATGACTTATAGAAACACATCAGTCACACCTTATTATGACTTATAGAAACATATCAGTCACACCTTATTATGACTTATAGAAACACATCAGTCACACCTTATTATGACTTATAGAAACACATCAGTCACACCTTATTATGACTTATAGAAACACATCAGTCACACCTTATTATGACTTATAGAAACATATCAGTCACACCTTATTATGACTTATAGAAACACATCAGTCACACCTTATTATGACTTATAGAAACACATCAGTCACACCTTATTATGACTTATAGAAACACATCAGTCACACCTTATTATGAGTTATAGAAACACATCAGTCACACCTTATTATGACTTATAGAAACACATCAGTCACACCTTATTATGACTTATAGAAACACATCAGTCACACCTTATTATGACTTATAGAAACACATCAGTCACACCTTATTATGACTTATAGAAACACATCAGTCACACCTTATTATGACTTATAGAAACACATCAGTCACACCTTATTATGACTTATAGAAACACATCAGTCACACCTTATTATGACTTATAGAAACACATCAGTCACACCTTATTATGACTTATAGAAACACATCAGTCACACCTTATTATGAGTTATAGAAACACATCAGTCACACCTTATTATGACTTATAGAAACACATCAGTCACACCTTATTATGACTTATAGAAACACATCAGTCACACCTTATTATGACTTATAGAAACACATCAGTCACACCTTATTATGACTTATAGAAACACATCAGTCACACCTTATTATGACTTATAGAAACACATCAGTCACACCTTATTATGACTTATAGAAACACATCAGTCACACCTTATTATGACTTATAGAAACACATCAGTCACACCTTATTATGACTTATAGAAACATATCAGTCACACCTTATTATGACTTATAGAAACACATCAGTCACACCTTATTATGACTTATAGAAACACATCAGTCACACCTTATTATGACTTATAGAAACACATCAGTCACACCTTATTATGACTTATAGAAACACATCAGTCACACCTTATTATGACTTATAGAAACATATCAGTCACACCTTATTATGACTTATAGAAACACATCAGTCACACCTTATTATGACTTATAGAAACACATCAGTCACACCTTATTATGACTTATAGAAACACATCAGTCACACCTTATTATGACTTATAGAAACACATCAGTCACACCTTATTATGACTTATAGAAACATATCAGTCAATGTCGACTCCAACAATATATAATAAACTATATAAACTCTATAATAAACTTTAAAGAAGATCAAAGATAAAATAAAGCAAACATAAAATTGTAAATAAACACTAAGGGAGGTCACAAATATTGGATGAAGGCCCCTCTGGGTTTTGGAAATAATCAGTTCAAGTTGAGTTCAAAAAGCAACATGTAGTCAGTGCAGCTGAAATATGATCTAGTTTCTTTGTTCATGAGATTTTTCAAGGTAACGCCCAACAATGGGACAAAGCTCGCTGCATTTAAAATCTATCTTTATTGTTCTTCATACATTTGTCATACTGCGACGTATCAATATCAGTAAAATACTCATAATAACGTGATATTGATTTTAACTCCCAATTCATAAGCTTTCAGCTGAAAAAAAAAAGAGAAAATGTAAAAAATAAAAATAGTGTTACAACTGTTCCCAGGCCCCATTACACAACCCTCACTATCTCTGTTATCAGCTCGGTATTTAAGTCGCTCTGCTTCCTCCACAGGTAATCTCAGAAAATGGAGGGAGGACATTTGTGAGTATAAACCTCTGTGTTTACAACCGAGTTCTTCTCAGAATGTAAAGAATACAGTTCATCAGTCGCAACACTTGGTCCAACCTCTGTGTCATTGCAGCGGCTACCCTCAGGACTATTTCGACCGCTTCATCCAAAGCCAAGACTCGTCTGTGGTGAACAAGTTCCAGCAGAGGTACTGGAAGACCAAGCAGACGCTCATTAAGGTCACCGGGAAGAAAGAGGATGAACACGTGGTGGCGTCAGATGCGGATCTGGACGGCAAGCTGGAGGTGAGGAGGGAATTTGAAACCGTTGTATGTTAAGTAACTCGGGTAAAAGAAAGTCACTTTGCAGATACATTAAGAAACATCGTCGATTCTTTCCCTTCAGGCGCCGACTAAAATGGCCTTTTGATTCACACGATGCCAGTATTTGCTTGGGGCCTAAAACGTACATTAGGCTGCCTCTCCAACCCCCCCCCCCCCCCCCCCCCCCATCATCCATGCCTCCATTTCAGGAGTGAAGTGAATTTAATGGGTGAAATCAATACCTCATAAAAGCTGGAACATCCAGCCTTACTTTAGGCCGGGGCCACAATAAACATCTAGATAAACTGGATATTAACATGCGGGATCAGAGCTTGTTTTACAGCTTAGAGGTGACATTTAGACTCTTCTATTTTTACCTCGTAAAGGCTTTAGTGTCGCGTCACATAGACTTGGATATCTCTTATTTATCTTCTTGAAAATAACTCAAAATATTCAGGCAGTGTACTACATAACAGGTCTTATTAGCTGATAATAACTTCCACAATGATAACATTGTGACTTTCTACTCTGCAGGTCTTCCACTCCATCCAGAGAACATGCATGGAGCTGCTAAAGGTCATCGAGCAGTACCAGAGGAGGATCTGCTGTAAGTATTTGGTGGAAAAATAAAACGAATAATAAAAAAAAAGTATGAACTGTCCACAGAGTCCACATAAACGTCCATCTTTTGCTATGATCTCTACTATGCAGATCTCTCCCAGGAGGAGAATGAACTGGGTCGTTTCCTGCGCTCCCAGGGCTCGCAGGATAAAACCAGGGCTGGAAAGATCATGCAGGCCACAGGGAAAGCACTCTGCTTCTCCTCCCAACAAAGGTTACATGCAACATACATGTTCTCACTAGCGGTTAAGAGTGGTGAGCGAGGAGTAAGCAGGCAGTCAATGGCAGAATAAAACAAGTATTTAAAAGGTGTTTTGAGAAAATGTGAGTCACCACAACCTCGAGAGGTCCTTTAGCATGCAGCCATTAGTGGCCACCCAAAATATTGTGCAGTTTGCTGCAGCAGAATGTGAGATTAGCCGTGGACAGACACAGAGGTGCACACTCACTCATGCACGCAAGTGATCGCAAACTGTATTATGTACTACAAAGTTCAGAAGAGGTTTTAACGCCAACATAGTTTATGTTCCAGTAACATTGTGTGGTAATGATGACGCCAAACTTGTCGCATGCAGGATCTTAATACCTAATTTAACTCTTCATCCCTGTACAGATTGGCTCTGAGGAAACCTCTGTGCCGTTTGTACCAGGAGGTCGAAACATTTCGCTACCGGGCGATCTCAGACACGTGGCTGACGGTGAACCGGATGGAGCAGTCCAGGACCGAGTACCGCGGGGCGCTGCTCTGGATGAAGGACGCATCGCAGGAGCTGGATCCAGACACTCACAAACAGATGGAGAAATTTCGCAAGGTTTGTCCGTCACACAGTACAAGTCGGCAGAATCCCTTAGGTCAGACAAGTTGAGCTTTTTCACAGCAGACATTGTTGACATGTTGAGCCCGAAAGAGACGTCTTATTGCTTCATACCTAAAGATATTTACATATCAAGATTTTCAGAATATCATCAACTAAATGAGTAATTAACAAATTGTTTAAGCCAATATTTGCTGCAATGCCTAAGGCCACACAAGCGCCACAACTGTTACAACATGATGCCACTAGAGGGCAGAACGCACCACAGAATGTAGGTCAATTGATTCTAAATATATTGTACTAATCAAGAACCCAGCATGCTGTTTTCTGCCAACACGTGCACAAAAGTGAACTCCAGTGTTTGTGTCCCCCGTTTAAACCCGTGTGACACATAATACTGGCTGCTTATCTTCAGTCGAGACATTTTGTTATCCTTCATATAAATCTCTCAGGTTCAGGCCCAGGTGCGCACGACCAAAACAAGCTTTGACAAGCTGAAGAATGACGTCTGCCAGAAGGTGGACCTGCTGGGAGCCAGTCGCTGCAACCTCCTCTCTCACGTTTTAACCACATATCAGGTATAATGAACTCCAGTCGTTTGCATACACGCCATTGAACGAAGACACTGCATGGAGATTTTAACTGTCGGACCGGGCGAGGAGACAAATGAACCGATGTGACCGGCTGAACATGTGGCCTCTGCTCGTTTCCGCTGTTACAGACGACACTTTTGCACTTCTGGGAGAAGACATCCCACACTATGGCGGCCATTCATGAGAGCTTCAAGGGCTGTCAGCATTACGAGTTCTCCGCTCTTAAGGTCAGAGAGCCTCTCGACCTGCACAGATGAGATCTGAAGTAGTTCTCCATCTTGAGAATCGGCCAATAACTATAATCAGTGACTCGGTTGTTCTTTCAGACCTTACAAGGCCCCATGGACAAGCTGGCGAAGAAGAAAGGGAAGAAGAAAATTAAAGCAGAGGCCGACGATGGAAAGAAAGCCGAGAGCACAGACGACCAGTGAGTTATCTCGTCTAGATCTTGTCTCATGCAGGTAGACCAAACACGTGCATGCCAACGGTGAAAACAGAGATTATGTTTATGAACACTCAACCAGTCCGGACTGAATACAAACAGTATTTCTACACAGCTGCTGCTTTATGTTTGAGAGACAATGTTATAAACTGATCTTCCGTTTGTCATATCTACAGACTCATCTCACTAGTAAATGAAAACACCAGCGATACGACCAGAGAAGGTAAAATACGGCAATATGTTATTATAGTATAATGTGTAATGGAAATAAACTGCATTTAGAAACTCCTTTAGCACCTATAGCTACCATTTACAAAAGCAAAGAAATGTAGAATAACTTCAAATCAGTTGAATAAAAATGTGAAGTATTTGGGAGAATGAGACACAAACATAAGCTACCAAATCATCAGTAACATTCTGAAGTGTTACGGTGTAATGATGCGCAACTGTTTCAGTCCTCTGATCATTTTGCCTGATCATTGTTAGGGAATGAGGATCATCTCTCTGCCTATCCAGAGCTAGAGGGGGAGGAGAGGGACAGCATGGCCTTACTGAACGAGATCCTGGGCAGCATGTCTGTGGACGAGGGCGACTTCTCCAGAGAGTGGACGGAAGTGTTCGGAGACGCCGAGGAGGGAACGAGCGCCGCGTCGGGTAGACCGGCGGAGGCCCAGCAAATGGAAAGCTCCTTCTTTCTACCGTCTCATCTGTTTGAGCAGAGCTTCAATAATCAACAGTCTTCCCTCTCAGGTCAGAACATACTCGTCTGTGTGAGCCAGACTAGAGTGAACCAGAGAAACGGTAGATATGTGCAAAACGCTCTTTTGTTTTCAATATATTAAGCTTTTCGTGTCAAAAATTAGACCACTTGAGGTTTCCACCATTCTCTGCTCGCTAAAAACATCTAAATAAGCCACAATTATAATACTAATTTAATTAAGCACTCAGGTGGAATTAATACGCCTGAAAACTAAAATTTTTTTCCATGAATGAGTGCATTAACAAATGCAAAAAACTACTCGACCACACAGAGAGAGAAGTGGCTTTAAAACCATTTATAAAACCCACGGCTGTCAATGTAATAGAAGGAGGGTATAATAACACAGCAATTAGATTTACCAGGAGGTAATTGCCAACTACTTTCCATTTCGTCTGGGCCTGGGTACTAGCACCTCATCTGGTTTTGTTGATTTTGTCCGTTTCCAGCTTGGAGGGTTGAGTAGCTGCACTATAAAAGGCATCGAGACATGAAAAACTACAGGATGCGTTTCCTCAGTAAAACGATAAAGCTGACAAAAAGAAGTCTGGAATGAGAACAGGTCAATGGGATCCGTGGCAGGCGAGATGGAGATGAGTTTTCAAAGGGAGGCTGAGGGTCCAGCTGGTCAAGCACACTCGGGCCTGATCAATCGGTTCCGTCAGAACATATTCAACCTGCTTGAGTTTAATTGGTATTACAGCTTAAAGTCCATATTTCAGGACGACGGAGCAGAAACCATCACCATATGTTGCCCCAAGAGCCGTCAACAGAATTCAGTCACAGCGGCGTGAACGCACAGAACTTTGTGAAACACCGAATGAGCATGAAGCCAATTCAAGCTGTAGTCGGTCAGTGAGTGCATGAGGAGCGCACACGGGCAGGGACTGACTTGTGAGAGCAAAATAACTTTTGGCAGCTCAAAACTCGCACCTACCGATCGACACTCAAATTAATTGTGATGTTATTAAACCACTACATGTAAAAAAATGTCATGACATGCTCATGAAACTAGTCTGGGAGACTGAGCAGGAAGAAGCTCATTCAAGAGGCTGATCTGGGAATTTAAATACCAGGTTTTTTGACTGATCTTGCAGGAGGAACAGCAGAGATTCTGGTGATGAAAAAAAAGTGACTCCTGCAAGAGACATCCAATGGGCACAGAGAGAGAGACCAAAGGTCACAACCTCCATTTGACCAAAATCCTGGAAGGAACCTGGTCCAGAGTCAGAAATCGTGACTGATCTCGAACCATACGGCCCAAACAGCTGGATCGAAAGTAAAATGGCTCGAGACCAAGAATGTAAAACAAAGCTATAACAAATCTACGTGGAGGAAAATCCCCAAATCCTCAAGAGTCAAGCACATTCAGATGCATCCAATAAGATGTGAAGCTGTAGTCACATCCAAAGCCTTTAAACTAAAGCTGTTAAACTAAACAGTTCGAAAGGATTTTCTTGTATAAAATAATGAATGAATTTCTGCTTAAACATCTGGACATGCAGAAAATTTCAATTGGGGGGGGGGGGGGGGGGGGGTTACAACAAAAAAAAAAAAAAGGTAACACTAGTGTGGATGCTGGCGCTGAAGCATCATAATGTACAAACAATATCCAACAGATCCAAAAGGCTATTTAGTATTTTAAGCGTGTATTTTGAGCATAAATTGTTACTAAATGCAATATCAACAGCACATTCCAGTGTTCTCCCTGCTGGCATTTAGTGCTGCTTCATACTGTTTTTTCTAGATGCACAAAAGGATGAAAGCAAAAATAAATTTGCCTGAAACAAAACCTCAAAAGTTGCTATTGCAACTTCTGGCCTGCGTCTAATAAACCACTAATAACGCCACGTGGCATTTTGCCGTGATACAGGTTTTGATTCTTGCTCGTTTGTGTTTTATATTACATAATATTCTTCCACATCAGCAAGTGTGTAGCAAGAGTGTGACGATATAAATCTAAAATCTGTGTCCTACATTTCAGATTGGGCCGGCGTCGCTCCGCAGCCCGGCGCCCGGCCAAAGGACCACTCATCTGGAGCCAATCAGAACCCCTCTAAGCCAGCAGTGAAAGGTAGGTCCGGGGCCAAACGAGCAAAACAGATGAAAAGACTTGAAAGAAAAAGACTAACTCATTCAACGAGACGTAAACCTGTGTTTATGGATACTTTCAAAGAATCTGTGGGTCGTTTCCATTCATAATTCAGGTTTCAGCCACAGGTAGACTTTTACGGGACAAGTGGGGGGGTGGATATTTTAGGCAGTGTGTCTGAGTGAAGTTTACTCTTCTTGACTTTTTTATTTTTATTTTTATTTTTTTTAAACAGAGAAAGCGGGGACGTCCAAAGACCTCTCAGCGTGGTTCAACCTGTTTGCCGATTTGGACCCCCTCTCCAATCCCGACGCGGTCGGCAAAACCGGCAGAGAGCACGAACTCCACAACGCATAGTTCTTCCTCAGCGTCGTGGTGATCTGATGGGGGTATCTTTACCTTTGTTGGAGGGTCCAGCAGAATAAAGCGTCCCCCGCGCGACCAGAGGAAAAATACCATGAGCCGAACACAGTCTTCTCTTTGGACTTCAATTAATCGATTAGTAGATCAGAACATAAACAAGCAAATGTTATTCGAGTAGAAATGGCAAATATATTTGAGAGCTTCTGACGATTTGATTTACCATTTGGTCGTAAACTTAACATCTTTCGGTGGAAAATTATATAATAAACAATAAATCAGAAAATTAATCTGATAAAATGAATAATGAAAATAATCAATATGGATCTTCTTGTTACAATATATATCCTTTAATATAATTACATCCTGTACTATAATATCTTATTATAAAAAGATAAACCGAGTGTCGTAATAATAGTAAAATCATAGTAACAATAAAATTACATATATTAAAGTATGATATTATAATGAGACAAATATATTGTTATAACAAGAGAAATGTTGCTGTTATTACATGAAACTGATGGACCTTCTCTCTTGCTGGCAGTATTACTCTGCTGAAAAGGTTCCCACTGACAACCTTTCCACTGAGAAAGAAGAGAAACGTTTAGAAGAGGAGCGTATGAAGCCCGTCAGCTCGTTCACTCGAGTTAAACATGCAATGCTTAGCGTGGATACCTCAGTACCAGTCTGGAAGAAGAAGCCTTTGACATTAGCTGCCTTGAAAATCTGTAGTCTCGAGTAGCATTCATGCTTCATTACTGATGATTGCTCACAGGCAAAACAACTTAACAGCGGAAAGAACGCAAACATGACAAAGATCACGGTGCAATAGTTCATATTTACTAAATACCGAAACATGTGGGGTAAAGTTGCTGCAGCCTCGGAGAAATATTCAAAAATAAACACAAGATATATTTCTGCCATCGATCTGTTAGACTTCAAGCACTGATCAGAATTATAGGAAACTGTCGCACCACATTTGACTTTTTAAGATTTATGCTTTTAAATGCGTTTGGTAATTAGTGTATTACTGCATGTTGCATGCTTTGTTTTATGTTACCCAGTAAAAGTGTGATTGAATGAACAATGCATTTATATCAATGTGAGATTTGTAATCGGTGTATTATATTTTTTAGTATTTATTTAGCTCCGTTGTTGGCTTTCATGTGAAATATATGCAGTTTTCAGAGTGAAAATACAATCATGTTAAACTGATTTTGACTACAATGCTGCATAAATTGAGAAATATAGAGATATATATCAGAGTAAACGCCTTAATCTAATCACAAATCAACATTATAGAACCTCATAATTAATTGATTAATTATTAAGTATATTTATTGTGAATTTATGTTGTTGGAATTTAACCATGCGTCATTTTTGATGTTGAAGCCATGTGACATTTGTTAATATTTAAATCATAAGCAGGTCCATTGATTGCCTTACCTTGACTCCTATGTGTATATAAATGCTTCTGAATACTGGTGTAACTAGTCGCTGCGTCCGTCTACGGCCTTCGAAAAGATTATATAACATCCAAAGAGACTTTTTTTTGTTTTCTTTATTGAAAAAGAAAAAGAAACAAACACAAGATCTGCATATAAATGCGTAATACACAGGAGAACTGAATCATCATTGCCAAACATGGCAACCATTTCTGCACTGCACAATGTGCTTGTGAATAAAAATAATCAGAATTATTAATTGAAACTCTTAGCGCTGCAAGCAGAGGAGAGTTTTTCACTTGTGTGGAATGTCTTGCATACGGTTCTTATTGTCTGTGTGCAAGTTTTGGAATGAAACATTTACTAGTTTAACTCTCCCATTCAACGCCAACATGGTCTCAATAAGTCACGTTTTACTTTTTAGTACGTTCCGGTGATGCAGCTCGTGCAGGGAGCATCTCGTTGGATCTGTATATTGAGCCAAACTGTGTTACACAAAAACTCTTAGTGTAGCTTTACGTCAAACAAAAATCAATTGCACACTTAAGTTCTGATTGTTTCGACTTACAAATTGGTCTTAAAAATAAAAAAAAATAGTGATTATCATCTCACTTCCAAGTAAGTGCTTATGTTTGGTTCAGCGATTATCGCCTGTGTTTGAATCACTATGAACCGGTGTTTATAAGGCGCTGAACTGTTTATCAACTAAACAAAATGCACATAAACATTCTACTTCTGGCACTAAAACGGTGCCTCTTGTGTCCCAAATACGTGACAGGCCTGCTTTGGTACGTATTCAATAAAAAGGGGAGAAACAAATGACATGCATGTCAACCTCTCAATTAGGGAGGGTGTAGCTTATGTAGCTAGCTTCGCTAACACGAGTACTCACGGTTGACCTATTCAACAGCGATCTCTGGAATGCGTCATAGCACCTGAAACTCTAAACCTGAACAGGTTAACGCTAAAAGGTCATCCGTCACGAGGTGCGACACCAATCGTTGATTCAGTCCGTAATAACCTCCCTCTCCAGGGAAATAAAACAGTTATGCTGTAGACTGGAAAGTCAGAAACACTGGGGAAAGGCAACATAGTCCAAGCAAGTACATTCCACATGACCTGAGTTCTTGTTCTGTGTAGTGTGGGGCATTACCACAGGGCAATGGGAGGGTTGTGTGCTTTGTGATTGGTTATTTGGTCTCAGAAAAACAGTTGTCATTTGCCTTTAGTGATGAGCTAATGAATAGTGATCAGACTAGAAAAGCAGATCTAGGTCTCGGCTTGTTAGCCCGTTGGGTGGAGCGCTCAAGCAACTGCTGGTTTCACAACGACAATGTGCTACAAATACTTTGAAACAGACAAATAAAAAAAGAAATAGGCCACGGCCGGTATCATTGGGAGCCGTGTCTTAACAAGTGCAAACATTGTGGTTAACGTGGGGCAATGCATTGTGACTCTGTGACATCCATGAATCTGGCATTTCCCATCCTGTCAAAAAGCTTACGTATATGTACTTTAGATGTTAGCACGCTGAACACTGAACAGCCAATAAGCTGGTTAGATAACATGAGTAGTAGATGTTTCTCTGATACCTCACAGCCGTCTCTGGTGAAAGATTTTCTTGATAAAACTGCCGGTGTCGCATAACAAGATTATCTGAGCAGTTCTTTTTCTCTTTGCTAAAGGAAGCAACGGTATTTTTGCTATGGGTGTTGTCCCGGTACAGAGGAGAAAGCTAGGTTAGCGATGGGTGAAGGGAGGCGGTGCCCAAGGCCAGGACACAGTTTGGTCATTGCTGTCCAGACTTAACCATCAAGCTCGTGCAGCAGGATGCTGGTACCATTACCCTACGTTGTGTTTGTCATTTCTAGACCTTGGGCACTCCCTGCTGGCTTACGTTAGGATTAACGGAGTGCAAGGATCTTTTTTGTGTTTTTTTGTTTTTAAAGCCATACCACCTGAGCCGCTGTAGTGTTTCAGCTGCAGGTGGTTTGGCTGTGAATACCTGAGGACTAGCTGGTGAGGAGTACTTGTGCTGAGCCGTCTTTCCCCACATCCGTGTCGGGGCTCTGGCCGTCTGTGCCGTCGTCTGCGTTGACGCCCGTGCTCGTGTCGGCGCTCCAGTCGGCGGAGGCCGGAAAGGTAGCTAGTGGTGCGGTGGGCAGAGTCGGGGTCACCTGAGGCCCCGGGCCGTCGTTGGCTGAGGAGCAGGGCGAGGGAGCGATGGGGGAGAACAGGGAGGAGCACAGGAGTTTGACGGGGCAGAAGGCGGAGCCTCTGGGAATGAAGTTCACCTTGTTTTTGTCAGGGCACGAGAAGAGAGGGAAGCCTTTTGATCGGCCAGACCTGAAGATGAAGAAGAAAAGCCAAGCTCAATACTTTTGCTTTTATTTTCCATTTACAAGACTGTTTTGATCAAATGCAAGTTGTTTATCCTACACAGCCGTTATGCCCTCAACCCTGCCACCCACAATGCAAATAAGCCCGTCGGCTTTGTCCTCTTAACGGTGAACTGTATCTATTGTCTTTCTTTCAACAATCAGTGCACTCAGTGCTCACACGTGGCGAGTGAACCACAAACACATTGTAAGATGAAAATAATACTTACACCATCTCCTCAAACACTTTGACCCTCTCACAGCCCTCTGGAGGTTCCCGTTTGAACATGTAGCTGTTGTTAGGTTTGGGAGACGTGGCAAACTTGGGGAGAGGAGAACTGCACACACCGTCTGGAAATACAGAATACAACATGGGAAAATAAAAAAAACTTGGTTATTGATTCTTAGGAGCTGCAATGTGCTTGGAGTACAGCTGAGTGGCACTTCCCAATACGAGTGTCTGTACTGATGCTAAATCAATACAGTTTTCAGTGCCTTACTTTATGAAACAAACATCCTTTTCCCCATCAAACAAAAGAAGCCAAACGTCTCAAATGTTTAAAAACAAGCAGTGCAAGAAGTTTGCCTAAATGAATCTTTAACCAGGTCTACAGAGGTCTGGTAAGATCACTTCTTTCCAACCCCCAGATTATTTTTATTTAAAAAAAACACATAGTCTTCAACCCTCAGACATCACTTGAGTCAATTTAAGGCTTCGAACTACTTTTTTTTTTTACGTATCTACACTCTCCAAGACCTGTAAAGAGGCGTCGATGTATAAAATCCCCTCTAAACACACACACACACCTTTGTCAATTTCCTCTGCAGAGCACGGGCTTCCATCAGGAGAGTGGGCGTGGTCAGAGCTGCAGGGGCGGGGCGACGGGCTGGAGTCACCACTTGACGGGGCCTGCGTGTCCGTGTCACGCGTGTCCCCACTGCTGCTGTAGTGATGCGGAGGGAAGGGGGCGCGGCGGCCATCCACCACATCCATGGCCTGTGAGGTCAGAGGGTGGAGGAGGAGGTGAAGCATTAATGTACATGGATCCTAAAATGTCAGAGTGGTGGTGCTTAGAGTCTGGAGAGAATCATAACTCAAAAGGTTACATTCAATCACAGATAACATAAAGTGTCCTTGAAAAACCATCGTGAACTGTTGCAGCGTTCCCCTTAACAGCTACCAGCTCACTAACTGATGCCACTGAATCTAAGAATGAGTGAAACTGAAGAGTCTCTGGTGTGTGTGTGTGTGTTTGTGTCCATCTGTCTGTTCAAAGGGCAATTGGAGAAGCAAACATCACACCAGATGGTAATACGTGACAGTAGAGCAACAGTGTGATGTGCAGAGCGTTCTGCTTTGGCACAACTGATGCAAATAGAGGGCAGCAAAGAGAAGGGCTTGGTGCACAGCAGGTTGTAAATCTGTAGTGGTGCGTATGTTTCAATGGGTGTTTAAACTGTGTGTGTGTGTGTGTGTGGGTGACTTTCTAAGAGGGGAGTTTTACAGACCTGCCAAGGTTCACTACCCCACATCAGACAGGATTTACGGGTGTCCTCGCCTCTGAGATTTAATTCAGTGTGAGTGAGAATATAATTCAGTGCGAGTGAGAATATGCGCGTGTGTCTTACTGTATGGTGCACCATGCTGCAAGTGACTTTACAAGCCTGCTTGTGCATGTTATGAATTTCAAGCATAGCCTAAAAGGCTGTTTTTTGACCATAAGCATATTCAGGTATATAAACGTAAAGTTTGACTGACGTTGAGGGGAAGAAACAAATCTCTTTGGTGAATTCAAAATGATCAAAGTCACACAATAACACAAACTAACCAGCAGCAGTAAACAGACTCTATAGCCGTCTCACAGCAACGGTAAACTAGCAAAAATACTCTAAATATAGTGTACAATTAAACTGGTATACATTTAGGCAGGTCTTTGCTTTAGATGGCTATGATACGTTTTTCTGTTGCCCACATATCCACAGCAGTCCATATATACACAGCTGCGGCAATACACTAGTCTGCTTCTCCAAACTGGGGGCACGCTGACCGCAGTCTTACCTACTGTCTGTAATGCACTGAATATAGATAAGTACCTCATAAAAACACTTCTAAAACACCCAAACCATCCCTTTAAGTAAACAAATATACTTCACAGATTCAGTAAAGTATTAATGATTGTTGCACAATGTTAAATGCAACATGTCTATGTCATGTATTGTTTCATCAATTGACAGCTGCAGGACAGTGGACACACTAAAGAGAGTAGTTAAGGTACAGCAGGCAGTTTGAGATATACATCTATATAAATATAAAGCTTCTTTTTAATTGGCTGCACTGATTGTATTTCATTAATGCACTTTGTGGACAATTATGCAGTTATTTTCACCAACACAGGAGATATTTTATCCGTCATAAATTCCAACTCATAATTACAAAAAAGCGGACATGAACAACTTTTCCCCATTGGGCTGCTCATATTTACAGTCTGAATCTGACATGTAACCCACCTGGTACAAATAAGACTGAACTGTAAATGGATAAATTAGGTAGAGTTCAGATATAGTAGAAACTAAACTGACACATTTACAGTTCAGCAAGCACAAATACAGCTTGACCCCGTTGCTGGTGTGTGTGTGTCCCTACCTGTATTCCCTGCACCCAGTTCTCTCTGATAAACACATTTTCCAGCTCGTGGCTGATGCCCTCCACACTGCTCGGCACCCTGCATATCAGGGATCTTGGCACCGGGATTGTTGACAGAGCTGATGAAGTTCCCTTGTACTGCAACGACAGACAAAAATAAGTTTAAAAAAAATGATGTACACATGAAAATAATAGTCTCATAATTCAGATTGTGCATTTAAATACATAATACTGCAAATGTCTTAGACTCTGTGGCACCGAGATCTGTTAGCGGTATGGAATTGTCGCCGATCCAGTTTTATGAGATATTTAATGAGTGGAGGCGTTCAGTTTAAATAGTTGTCACTGAAGCGGGATTAAATATCAAAAACACAGCCATGATTGTGATCTACCACATGTGGATATGGGGCAAAGCATATCCCCCGTTTATGCTCATTTTCCCACAGTGGAGTATGTGTACTGTTGCCGGGCATCTGTTAATGAATGAACTGCAAACAAGGAGAGGACAGGGCATGCCCGGACACACTCCCTCTCTCCTCTTTTGACATTACTGGTCAGAAGGGACTCATTAACTAGACCACCCCCAGTCAAACGCAGTGCAACATACAACATCATAAACGTGGTTTATGATCAAATATGGCCGATACAGGAGCCTGAACGGCTCATGCAAAACATGCTATAAAAATACAAACGGGCACTTTCACTCTACACCTACATAACCATCGCATGCTGATAACCTACAGCTTTATAACTACCAAACTTACACTGATGGAGCAAATGAAAAGTAAAACCCTGATTAACAATGTGATATCATTAACAGAACGTTAACCCTGGTATATTCATGTTCTGTTATCTTCAACAGCTTTGGTCACCATCTGTTTCATTTGTATGCCTTTTGCGTGGCTGCTAAGCTACCTTATCATACACGGAGTTAGATCTTGCATCACCAAAGTCAGAGTTGGTTAATGTTTTCACCTGAAAAGAGCATACCGGGTGACCCAGTTTGGCATGGCATGAATAGCTCACCTGCGGTGGGCATGCGGTGCCTTGCGGCGCCTGCAGCTGCAGTGAGCTGTGCTCCCGCTCTTTGTTCTGCCGGCTGACCTGTTTGCTGCGCTGCAGCTGCAGTCTCAGTTTAGCAATCTGCTGGAAGAAAAGTAGCATCACTTCAGCAAAAGACGGATCACAAACGCCTCGTGAAGGCAGTAATATGGTCAACATGTGAATTTTAACTTTCCGCATCTGTGAAATGAATGAAGCTGGAAGGTGATGAGCATATTTGCTCCCATGTAGGGCGTCATAGCTCCAACCGGCAATCATTTTCTTCATCAATTCATGTGCCGAATAGTTTGTTGATTAATCGTATGGTGTAGAAAACATCAATAAAACAGTCACAAATGCCTTTTAAGATCAAGGAGATGTCTTCCAATATCTTGTTTTGTTCAACCAACAGTCCTAAACCCAAAAATATTCAATGTTATTTCAAGGCAATAAAAAGCAGCAAATTCTCAGATTTGATAAGTTATCAAAAGTTGCATTTTTGCTTAAAAAGTGACTCAAATGATTAATCAATTATCAAATTAGTTGCAATAATTTTCTAACAACTTATCAATTAATTGAGCAATCGTTGCAGCTCTACTTGCATTTAAATGTTGGCCTGGAAATTATATGAAAATAGTTTAACAGACATGACACGAATATTTGTAGTGATGTTTCCTCCGTTTTGCAGCAGCTGACAACCTACACTAATAAGAATATTCTGCCATTTGTCAAATTCATATTTTCTTATAGTTTTAAGGATGGCTGGGAGGCGGATTTATGTGGCGTGCAGCATTAATATGGCTACTGTGCTACTGTGCGCAGCGTTAATATAGACTTTAATATTGTTGCAGGGTGCTTTAGTGCGCATGTTAAATCAACCACGCATGTCTGATGATGAAACGAGTCAGGTCAACGGGTGTCAATGCATCTGGCCCCGTATCAGCCTAAAAACAGGATACTCTTTGTGAGCCGAACAGACGAAGTTGTACTGTGCAGACAAAGGTGTGGTCTTCGACGCCGATCTTGTAATCCTGGCAACACAGTCAACAAAGAGACGTGCTTTTTTCATAGATGTCCTCCCACACATGTAATCACATAGGTTAGAGAGCTGGAAGACAGTTCACTACATTCATGGGGTGACCGCAGCAGTCGATAATGACAAGTCCAGGCAATCGCGATGTAATCTCAGAGGATGAGGAAGAGGTTTTCCTGGCTGTGCTATTGATTGTGCAGGCCAAAGCCCCTGGGGCTGTCTGCAGAAAGTTCAACGCTTAATGATTCTAATGGGCCGAGTTTTAGTGTTAGGCTACATTCACACTTGGATGTGTTTTGTGAAATCCGATTCTTATGATCACACCGCTGTGAGTCCATAACCAGAAAATATGTGTCTCTTCCCGTCTCCTCACACACCATGTCCACACAGATTCACAATAAAAGCTGGAACATTTCGCGTCTTAACAATTCAATAGTAATGTGTGTCAAATTTAATTTTTGATCTGTCCCTCGTCAACAAAGTGAAGGCTAAGCCTGTTCCATCTAAAACATATTGCTGTATTGATCTACTGTAAACAGGAAACATGAATGTCTATTGTGTTGCAGGGGCATGTGTGAGGCTTTTAAGTAACACGAGTTACCCTGAATAAGTTCCCTCAGTGCGAAAGAGGGAACAATATGGCTGCATCAGCCTTGAGGTGCTCCTGCACCGTCTCTCACAAACAGGCCATAATGAAATGCGAGGGTGCAGTTGAGTGGGAAAGCGAGGGGAGAAGGAGGTTAAATTTAGACTGAGGTCTGGAGAACTAATAGCTCCATGTGGTCGGCTGGTTGGCCACCAAGCGCAGCAGATAGACAGGAGTGGAAACCAACCTTAAGGAGCATAATATTTAGGTTGACCTCTGACCCTGACAAATAAAACACATTTTGAATAAATGAAATGAATCACAAAAACATGTTCTTTGAACTGGCTGTATGGTTTTAAACCAGTCCAGGCCTAGCTTAGAGCCAGACAGAAGGCTGAACACTACTTCACTCTGTTGATCCACCATCTGTGTAGTTTGCAGTAATGAGCAGCTGTGACTTGTGTGAAGCGAGGTTCAGACAGGTGAATTTACCTCTTTGAGGTGGTCTGCGCTGCCCCAGGAGGCCGACCGCTGGTGAGGGCTTCCCAGTTCTGCTCCCTCATCAATCCAGAGACCTGGAGTCTGAAACGCATTCATACATGCAGACACATGACCACATGGTACACAACTCTACATCATTTCCTCTAACACAAGTCATGCTATATTGACACACGCTCCACATGTACTGTGTGACACTGTGGCTACTAAATAGCATGTCGTGCGTTGAATCGGCACACAAAGATAAGTATGATGTACTCCTGCTCATCAGCATAAACACAGGTTTCCATTGTGTGCAAAGATATCTGAATAGAACACATTACATAACCCTCAAAGTGGAGGATACCTGCAGTATCTGACATTTGTTTACGTGGCGGGTTGGCCTAATTTTTACAGAGATCAGATAACTGAAAGGTCACAGATGGGGCCCTTGTTGAATCATCAAGAGTCATGGGTCTTATGAAATGCCCTTGTTTATTTTTCATTTGTTTTCACTAAGAAATATTATAAATGATACATGTACACATTTATAAATACATATACTCCAGATCAACATGAATTTAAAGTAAATAAAAGCTTGTGCAGGAGATGTAGGAAACTAAAAGACCTCTTAAGTGAATAGCGGACGAGCCAACTCATTGTGAAGTCTGTCAAAATGTGAGCATCAACTCAATATGTTAAAAGTTAAATGTTTGGATAACCAGCTGAGAAAGAGGTGGGTGAAAGCAGTGATGAGTGCCGTGTGGCTCAGAAGTAAAGCTGAGAATCTGGAATCCATGAAAAACAGGAAAACAGTCACGAGATACCATCCCTGAGGAAAAGCACTACTTTCAACAGGAAAAACAAAAGTCGTAGCATGTTTGATTGCTTCCATTAGTAAGCCAGGTTAACATAAATACTGTGGCAGGAAACTGTTGGTCCAGAAGCCAAACACACTAGTACATTCCAAAAATCATAGTTTGAGAAAACCGTTACAGGGCTACAAATTAATATCCGATTATCTGCCTCGTCAGTCACTCACAGCCGACACAACCAAGGACTTCACTAGCAGCTGGTGCTCGTTTCCCACCTTGGAGTTCCAATCCTTTTACCTTTAGTTAGTCTACAAAGTACAAGTACAAGGACAACTCTAGGCTTATACCAGGTCAACGAGTCGACAGGGACCTTTAGTGTCATTAGTAGACCATAAGAAAACATCTGATATACAAAACATTCCCTACCAGAGAGCATAGAGGCAGTTCTGTCTCATTGAAGATGTCTTTTAGACCTCTACTGCATAAACAAGGAAACGGTTAACTTATGTAAATATATGCAAAAACAGAAACAGACGGAGGATGTTTCATAGGGCCGTCTGAAGCCACATACTTCCCCCCCCTGATTATGCACATAAACAGTGCCTCTGCTCCTCAAACATCTGACGTTTTATGGTCATCACAGTAGTACGAAACATCTTAAATGTCAGTGTCTTCACACTGCCTTATGACTGACCCCACACAAACAGAAAAACCCTCTATGTCTCTGCAGCTAACGCACAAGCCTTGCCCTATGATATGGAATATCACGCCGTGAATAATGAGGAACACCCGGGAAGGCGTTTGCGCTGGATTGCTGGCGCTGGTTTCCCCGGAAAAGGACGGCGGATTAAATGGGTGCTTGTGCTCACATGAAAAGGGAGCACTGTGCTCGGCCACGCTGGATGGCAGATGTGTGGCTAGCCTTTAGCATTAACATTTTGTGCATGGCCTACGGAATGGCTTGAGCCGTTTGATGCCTCTGCCAGACATTGAGGGACTTGATGCTGCAGCTTAATCTGTTCATACAGAATGCAGATGGCTGTAAAAGGGCAGAGAGGCTTTATGGAGTTGTGGATTTAGCCGTTGAGAAAAAACAAAAACTAAGTTCTCACAGATGTTCTGACGTCAAATAGGGAATGCAGCTCGCTACGTGTTACTCATTTGGCAGTGAGTGATACGTGTAGGTTTTAAACTGGCTAAACCGAAAAGCACAATCATTTTTATAAGGAAAATGGAGGGGATCGTGGAAGGGCTTCATTGTCACTCTGACGGCACTCAAATCCTGAGAAAGCTGATAACTCTAGAGATGTTAACAGGTCACACAGGTGTCATGGTAGGTCACTTTTCTATGGTGGATATCTCAGTTTGATCCTACTTTTCCCCCCAGGTATACATAGTAAGACAGTTAGAAAGCCTGCAGGCTATCTTTCTTGATTGTCACAAATTGTCCGTGAACAAGAACACCCACCTTTATTTACCTCAGAGGCCCTTTTATCACGCTAGCTCTCGAGCTTCCTGCCTGAGTCGAATGCTTTGTAGACTTGTGCCTGATAATGTGCTGCTGTGCAGATAAAACTCTGTTACCACAGCCTGCAGCTTGCTTCCCATTATGATTCCCACCCAAAGGGTTGCATGCAGGCAACATCCTCAAGAATCCAGCTCTGTTCCAAAGCAGGAAATAATGACTGTGCTTCAATAGGATTTGAGTGGAACTTGTGCTGGTTTGTTTGGATTGCATGTCGAGACACGCGAGCAGAGGGCCACTGCTATCATCTGATGGGGTTCAGAGAGGAGGAGTTATGATTTGGAGAGTTGGCTTTGTGTATCCGTTATCTCTACACGCCTTAAGGTCACTTAGAATTACAGAAAATGGACAAATGTCTCCAAGGCCAATACCGATGTTACCAATTACACCGGACATTTTACAACAAGAGATATTAGTCGATGGAGCTCAGTATCTGTAGAGCGCTTTGTTTGATCTATAACGTTGGATCGCTGCGTGTCTAGCCTCTAACAAGCTTTAGCTGCGAGCGTGTATCTTTAGTAAGACAGTTTCAGCAGATTCACAGTACTGTGACAAACAGCAGGCTAGTTTGTTAGCCTCTACGTTATGTTTTTCAGATTACAAACAGACCGCCGATTAGTTATTTCCTCTCACTCGGGGCGCAGAACGTACACGCAGGTCAGTGGTCAGCGGGCCATCGGCTGCAGTCTTTGTGGTATACACAAGTGCAACTTTTAACAGAAGACGTGAAGCGGCGCACACCGTTTGATCAGTCCGCCTTTGTCGGTTCTAGTTCTTTAATGTCGGCTTGGTGTGCAAGGGGCCTAATCTTCATACAGACATGCTCTGTGTTCTGTAACCACAGGGCCTAGGACTCACAGACCTATCCCGGAACAGTGATTAGCATATGTATGGGCCCTCTGCTCCTCGACTCCCACACAAAAGGCAGGCGGGCCGTGCAGCCACGAGGGCCAGGTGGCAAGCAGTGGGATTTCTCCTCGACTCAGCCGCAGCCTGGGGGACAGGTGCAAACAGCTTCACCTCCATGCAAGGCTACAGAACAGCTCAAAGGAGAGGCTGTCTTCAACTTGTGTGATGCACGACAAAAGAGGCCAGGGACCCTTTGTCTGCTGCTCTCTGCCGTTGTTGTCTTCTAGAAAGAGCCGGGCCCAGGCGTAGCTTTTTAAACAGGAAGTGGTCTCTCGCTATCCTTGGGGGAGTTTGTGCATTTAATCGTTCAAGGATTTTCAAGTGTGTCACACTCTCCCACATCATTACGACAGAGCCAAATGTTTTCCCATCTCAAATTTCCACAGCTTTGAAGGACATAAATCTCTTGAACTGGATTTTCATTTTAATAAGCCTTCAATCAGATCTCTGCTGATAATAGCTGGGAAATATGGTCCATGTCACTATGTAGCACAGGCAAACAGCACAATGTGAAAAAAACAGTAAGTCTACAAGATCACCGTGTATATGTGCCCAGACATTTTTCCGAGACCTGATAATTAACAAATTGATTTTCCATACTTGTCCAGTCTTTCCATGGCTGCAGAGGAACCCTGTAATAAGAGGCATTTACTCTGTATAAAGCCACTTCAAGAGACCTTGTAGGCCCTCCCACCACTTCCTCAGCCTACACACAAAGACATGCGAGACAAATGAAGGGTTAAAGGTATGAAACTCATGTAAATTAGGCTTGGCGGTCTTCATTCAGACAGATGAAAGGCTTCTGTCAGCAAAGAGGGAGCAGCCCATGTCATGATCATGCATAGTCAATATTCTTTTATAACACAAACCCACCCCAAACTAACTACCCCCCAAGAAATGGAGCTCTTCGAGGAAAAACTGCATTTAGCCATCAGTCACATGGCCAGATTAGTGGGTGATGATGTGTGGGCTGCTGTCCAGGAACACTGTGCCGAGGCTCAATATGAAATCCATGCACAGGTCTTGTGAAGAGTTATAATGTGTTAAATGTATGATTGTGAGGGAATTATGTATAGCAAAGTCTATCAGGCCTTATTGGCACCAGACTCCACCACCAGATTACCAAAACTAAATATTTGGTCACGGCTTGAAAATGTGTCTTCTTCACAAGCTACTGCGATGGAAAACCAACAATTATGTGTAAGTCCTGTCTTCCATCATTTGAATTGAGTGAGCTTCTTCTCAAACAGCCCTTCCTGGAATATGACTGATGAAGCCATTCGACTCTTACTTTTCTCCATACTTGATGTTCTTCATTTCCCCTGACGTTACAACATGCTACACTGATTAATTACCCCAAAACCAAATGTACACTGATGATCAATCAATCACGGTCACCTGCTGAGCTGAATCAGACAGATCACGTCATCAGATCAAGTTGGTTACAAGATGACATGTGGAGTCTTTTCTCTTTGTCTCTGGGATTGTTGTTCATGGCTATACCCGCTGATTTACAGACATCTCTTTCCAAATGTAAGTCCAGGGGGGAAAAGGTATTTTTTTGGCCCAAAATTCACCTGTTTGGTCACTTTGTAAAATTAGCTTCAAAGCCCGGCGCCCTACCCGGGGGCTTGATTCGGACAAGCTGAACGCACGAGATGGGGATGAGAACCAGGGTGCTGTAATATATTTGTAATTAAATGTATCTGTAATTTTGAAGTACATCATAATCGCTTATGACAGCCAATCATCTATCAGTCAGCCTGTTAGAATGCTGGGTCGGAAATGGATTACGAAGCCACGATGCTAAGCAATGATAAAACCCTGGTCGTCACACTAATTGAGTGCTAGATAGTTAGCAAAGACGCATTAGGTTTTTATGTCTGTCTGTAATGAATGTACATTTTTTTATAAAAGTTGTTTTGCGGTAGCCCATCTGCCACACGAACAGTGGAAAATATATAAATAACACAACAACTATAGTTAGTAACATACTCACTACATTGTATTTTGAACACAACTGGTGCTCAACAGCCCCGGTGAGATCAGGGTTTGAGCAGAATCTGGTTCAGATGTACTAGAGCAGAGAGAACTGGAAAATAGGCAGGTAGGGGTGCCTGGAGTTGGGAACCCAGGGTTTAGGACACAGACTATAGGTTATTATTATTAATAATAATAATAATAATAATAATAATAATAATAATAGCAAGCTATTTTGTAAAATAAAAGAATGTGAAATGGCATAAAACCAAGTCAAAAACAAAACAAAACAATTCAAACCCCAATGGCTGCAAAGCACTTCAGCCCTCTGAAACTTAGGGAAAACCCTGTCATGAATAATATGACCTGTCCCACCCCTACTCTGGCGGTGGTATTGTTTCAGAATGGTATGTACCTGTGTGGCTTTGTCTTTCATACAGGAAGGGTAGGGTCCGTGGGAGTCCCGAGGCCACTGGCCGGTGAGGTACGGTCCTGTGATGGCGTCCAGGGAAGATGTCCGCCGGATGGCACTGGAGCTCCGGACCTGTAACTTGGACCTTTCTGCTGTGGGACAGAACAAAGAGATGGGATGAAGCATGTGCACACTCACATGTAGACGTCAGCACCAAGCCAGCAATATATCCAAACTCTCAGAAGAGTCTTTGAATTCATCGTACCAACTTAACCGATTGTGTTTGTGTGTAATAAATTCCACTGAAGGGATTGTGGGTAGATCTTCACCTTACACGAATATAAATGTATTTAAATTACAGAATGAATTGTTACTCGACTCCCTGAAAATAAATATACAATATCTTTTAAGAGCAATACATTATAATCAACCTTCACCTGTTAACTACTGCAATTAACAGGGTTTCATTGAGGAGAGACGTTGCCTCTCGCAACCTCTTGTTGTCCTGAAAGTGTGGACAGTTTTTCCTAATCTCATAAGTATTAGTGCAGGGCAAACAAACCGGCTTGAGAACTGAGGCCTGGAGCAAATGTAAACGGCTGAGCAGGAGTATTTCATGTTATGAGAGCAGTCTGCTATGAGCCAGAACAGTCAAGCACACACCACCCACATAAGAACTCATAAACAGCCACACCACAATGCACATCAATACTGCCTGCATCCACTCAACATTCCTGCAGTGACACGCAGTAAAAAAAAAAAAAAAAAAAAAGACAAGAGGAAAACAAAACATGCAAACACAAAGAAATTAGCTTGAGAATAGCATGAGAATGTGGTAAGTGTTGGATTAAATGTATTAGCCTAGATTGTACCGCGTGTGATTACCAAAAGCAAATGAAAGCTCCTTCATTCCATATGGAGAAGACAGAATAAAGGAATACCGTGACGATCAGGAAACATTTACTCTACTCCTTGTCCGAGTTGGTTTATGCAGAGGCCTTCTCCAACCTGAACTCACAAACCAACACTCACACAGACTAAACTATCGACATGAGGCACCCCTCTCTTCGCGGAACTACATAGCTGTTCATTGCTGTTCTTTGTTCATAGAATACACAGGCCAACCCACCCAAAGGTATTGCCTAAGTAAGCTTACTGGGCTACAGTAAAATTCCCTGAAGCATTGTAGACAAAGGAAGCAGGCCAAATTTCCATCAATATTGATACAGGCCAAGCCGGTGCTCTCAGAACCAGGATTGTGGTTATTTTCCATCGTCTCCCCACTTGCCAGACTAGAATAATCTCCTGATGAGAAAAAAGAAACAGTGTGAAAAAAGCCAAGACATCAAAGCAGTCCATCTGCTGATTTCAGGGCTGAGCGAATGGTGTATGTGATATTAAAAAGGAATATTTTCAGGTTCCTTGAAAAAGGTTCCGGCATTTCCAGGGGATAAATGGGTGGTTCATTAACTGCAGAGCAAATGTGAACACAAACACGTGGTTCGGATCAGTAAACCAGAGCAGAACGGTTTCCTGCAGGTTTTCACAAGGCTGCACGACGCTGGTTGAAAGGAAAATCAAACCAATTAACTTCATCGTGTGATTACAGAACAGATTCCCATTGGGTTTCAAGGAATTTCTCAACTAGGTGATAATAGAATTTTAGTCCGTGCTAAAGCGTGGGCATTTTTTTATTCAATTCAACTTTATTGCAATTGCTCGAATGACCTACACACAGTGAATAATGAAACCTAGAATTGCCAACTCTCAATACTGTGCAAACTGTATCATTGCTTAGAAGGGTTACAGAGTATAACACTGATACTAGTGAAATAACTTCCTAAATCTGTTTGTTATATTAACTACAGAGTGGTATAATGTGCTTTATTTACTAAATCATATAAATAAAAACACTAACCACCATCATAGAGGAACCCCTGTAACCACCAGGCCACCAGGCAGTTCCTGTTTCAGTATTGTTCTACACGAGTTGCTCAAGTTAAAAAGTGTGTTAATTGCAAGCATTAACTAGGACAGTGACCGTCTTTCATACAATATGAATGATGGTGTTCATTTTGGCCATGATATGTTAAAGTTAAGAGCATCTGTCCCTCAGCTGGTCAGGAAATGGCTTATCAGCATATTTGACATCATTCAATGAGTACCTCCCACAATAAGCTAGCCTGGACTAGTTTCAGAGTATCTCAATGAACGAGGAGGGTCTGCCAACAGTGCTCACGATTCAAACATTCATAACTAAGAAGAATGAGCCAACTTGACATCCAAGTTAAGGTTCAACCAGATGCTACACAGACAGTTAAAGTGCAGGCAGATACAACTACAGAAACCACAGCACAGTTCCACCAGAGATGACTGATTTAGACAACATCTCGTGGTCACAGTCGCTCCTACTCTGCAGTTTGAACGGGTGACAATGAAACAGGGCTGTTTCAGCACAGCTGGCATTTCGACAGAGCAGGACTATCATTGTTGGGACAGTGTGTTAAGTGAATGATGTCATGCTGGTGAACCTAAAAAGGTCATGATGTCGAGTATAATTCTCTTCATCATGCTATGATCTAAACACCGGTGCAGTCCATTACCAGCGTGTCTGGCACTCACGCTGATGGTACTGCGAAGCATTTTGGACCGACTCCCCCACCAAATGGCAAGCATTATGTCTGCGAGTGGGTTCAAAGTACTGCAGTGAATGATAAATTACAAAGTGCAAAGCCTCCTGCTTCAATCATAATCAAGTTGGGTGATGAAAGATCACTACATCAGGTTTGCATCTTTGACTTCCAGTAGCCAGCATTGATATGATCAGTCATCATCTGATGACTGCGTGTTTGGAGTGTGAGGTCACAGTGACGAAGGAGGGTGGAGTCTCCATCATCATCATCACCACCGGCCTGGGTTAGAGGTTGTCTCTGACAGAGGACCGAGGTATGTGTGGCATGCCACCGAGGTGGGAAATCAACACCAAATGTTAGCCAAACACGGGAGAAATTCGTCATGACAGGCAAGTCTGTTATGGAAGAGACTTCGTTTCCTGCCTCGCATGGTACACTGGTCAAGGTTAGAGGTCATCCCATTCAAAGAATTGAGGAATGTGAAGCACGTCACAAACATAAAAGTCCACTCACAACTCCACGATAACTAAAATCCTGCACGGGAAAAAAAAAAAAAAAGGGCTGCCATTTTAGTTAAAAAGTATAAGAGGGAGAAGCTATTAAAGGGGACTAATGAAGGTAGCATTGATCCAGCTGTAGTGTTGTGAGATGTGACCTAATCTTGTTAAGTGCAGAGAATACTTGGTGCTTTTCATGGGAACTGATGCAGTCAGAAACACCCACTCAGGTTAACAGAAAGAGTCTCCACATACTGGAAAAGCAAGCTGTATTCAGACACTTTCATATTATGTTGTGCTGAGATATTGTGGGGGTTTTCTGTATGCATTGGATATAAAAACTGTATTCTTCCAGCAAAAAAAAAAAAAAAATATGCTGTTTTGGCACACAACAGGATACTTCTACCGGTCTGGAAAAGCAGCCACAGTGTCGATACTTGGCAGGAAAGGCTGTCACATAAATGAGATTTAGTGACACGCTGGGAAATGAAGATTTACAGCTGCCTGGACTCTCATGTCCTCCTTCAGATTCTCTTCTTATCACTTCCAAGGAGCAGCTGAGCATGACAGGAAACAGCATAGCACTAGCTTCTGTTATCCATGTGCAAGGCAACGTGGTGAAGCTCAGCATATGTTCCGAGTGTGCCATGAGGACTCCATGCTGCATGTATGGAGTGAGGTCAGAATAAGAAACACCTGACTATTCGGTCAGCGCCGTCTATCGGGACTGAAGTGGCCCATTTTTACAACTGAAAGCACGTCTTTCTGCCAATTGTCCCCCCCCCCCCTCCCCTTGTCAAAAGTCCATAGGAAATAAGAGAGCCAATAGTGCACTCCATTCTCTTTATGAGGGCCTAATTGTGCAAGTGGACGGCAGGCTAAATAGTTAATGCATCAACATTCTGCAAATCAAGTGCCAACCTTGCTCCAGACTTAAAAAGGTGACAAAATGTGAGCCATGTTGTGTACAACTAACATTAAAATGTAATATATACTAGCGTAACAAACAAACAAAAAAGTTACCATGACAAATTATCAGTGAGCACATGGTGACATGGCATGTCTTGGCCTATGTACTGCGCAACACTACAATGATTCTGTCCGTGTATATAATATTGTGGATTTTTTACTTTTCAAATAGTCTTTACTGTTTTAATATCATTTTATAATGTTTGCACTGTCCTGCTGTAATCCTGTACATTTCTAATAATAAAGGATTATCTTATCTCTTAAGGCCAAACAGGTGAAGAAAAGGGTTTCGTACCTCTGGAAACTGGAGAGTCTGGGGGACAGGAGGAGTCCTTATTTTCCGGAGACAGTCTTTGCTTAGGATTTGTTGCACTTCCTGAACTGAGTGACGGACTGGATGGGGGGCTCGTTGATCCTCGGCTGCTGGTCGTCGTCGTGGTGGCTCCACCGTAGAGGGTCTGCTGGGTCTGCGCACGTGTCGGGCTGCCCGGACCCCCGCCACGCAGGAGCTGGTAGGGCACGGTGGCTCGGATGGGGTGCAAACGACAGCTGCTGCTGTTGTTGTTGAAGGAGCCTGGGGAGCCCGCGTTGCTGCGTCTCACCCTCGGCTGCTGGAGCGAGTTGCTGGGCGCTGACATCCTCCGAAAACCCTCCGGTTGCAATAAAGAAATACGTTGCTGCTTCTCTGGAGGAGGTGGTGAGATAAACATTAGCTTGTTAGCAACAACAAAAAACGTTAGCTTCCTTTTTTGTAAAATTTCAATTCACGCGCTCAAAGGGACAAAAACACTCGTTATTTTGGTGATAACTTACCTGTAATATACTTAACACATGTCGATGTAAGCTTACACCATCACACAAGTAACTTTAAAAGTTGTTTTTAATACTTCTTGAGACGTTTAATGCGTGTTTTCCTGCTCTCGTAGTGTCTTCCCCATCATGTCCACTCAGTCTAAATGACAGTTGGTTCGGCCAGACTGCTGGCTGGTGCCTGTGGGCGGGGCTACGCTTATCACGTCTGAGCTTCTGATTGGATACTGGCGTTGTACAGTAATGTCGCTGATTGGCGGAGGTTCTTCTATGGCTCGTACTTTCATCCAATCGGGTGAGATATGTCTTATTAGTGTGGGTAAAGTTTCTTTAGCGAAAATTAAGATGTAAAAACATACTTATAAACGGTATAAACCAAACTATTGCACATGATTGCTGCCTGCATGTATAAAGTATGATGGAATAAATGTTAGTTGAGGAAGACCATTAGTCGCTGTTAAAGGAGCTGTCAATCATTATTACAAGACCTTCCTCAGCAGATGGCGTTTGCCCAATTTGTTGAAACGTAGATTCTGTTTCCTTCTTTTTCCACTGCGCACTACTAAAGGACTAAAATATATTGTATGCATACAATATGTATTCTAGCATTGTATACACAATTTAATTTAACTATCTTTGTTTAGACTCGTTTGAGCTGTATATCTTTGTAAAGATTATTCTGATTGTGGTGAGATTTTTGATTAATTGCTGTTTTTCCAGAGTGAATTTCCATCACAACTTTTAAGCCAACATGGACAAGAAGAAGTGAAAACATAAACTCCATCTGTTGAGGAAGACTGATGTGAATGAAAGCACCAGAACATCTACTAATGGACCTTGTGGAGAGGTTGTTGTGTCAACGGTTAAGAATGAACTTCCAGTCCAAGCTCAAGAGATGTACTACTACATCTGATGTCCAAAATCTATTGTTTTTCACCGGTGTCCATCTTTCAGCCTGCACTGACGGTCTGTGATTCTGTGGGAGTTCCCATGGGAGAATAATGCGTGACTCAATGCTTTCAGGCAAAAGCTGAAGAAGGCACAGGCTAGAAAAACCCACGCCATCTGTGTCTATGAAACATAATGTAAAAATAAACCATGTAAACTTATGGAAAACACATTCAGCAGAGCTCCAATTTGTCACTCGCAATTTATTTAAAAAGGCAAACACAAGAAACACTGAAGGGATGAAATTCCAGCAACCCTGTATTTTTCGGGACGCTACACGGCTCGCCAATTTGTCAGCTCCACTCCAAAATAGTTCACAAAAGGGCAAGCAGGCCTGTAAAAAACCTCCCACACCGGGAAGAGATCCTGGTGAAAGCGGCATACAGTAGCTCCTGTGCCCCCCCCCCAACCAACCAACCAACCAACCAACCAACCAACCCTCCCTCCTCCTCCTCATCACCTCCTCCTCCTCCCTACTCCATGACTAAGTGATTTAGCCAGCTCTGGAGCAGGCCGCCTCTCACTTACAATGCCTCCCTAGGTTAGTGACAGAGCGGGGAGGGTGGCAGAGAATGAGAGAAAAACCCATTTACAATGCGGCTTACACATGGCCGCCCCCCCACCCCCCCCCCCCCCCCACAGACGGCGCCCATCCTTGGATTGATGTGTGGTATGCATAGTTTTTTGGGTTGCAATTTGGGCACCACAGAAAGGGAGAAAGAAAAAGAGAGGGCAAGTCTGTGTATGTCGGAGGGTGTAGAGAGAGGGGGTGTGTGTGCAGGTCTGTTCTCTCGCCCTCTCTTTGAGTCAATAGTGTTCCGGCAGCTGAGGTTCTTTATGAGGGGAACAATCTGGAGGGTCTTGTCAGAGTGCCGAGCAGCTGCTGTTTTCTGGTGAGCTTCTTTCATGGACCACAGGCCTGGAGTGGGCCGGTGAATACAGACGCAACCCTCCCTCCTCCTCCTCCTCCTCACCACCCCCCCACCATCTCCAATTCCTCATCGACCCCTCTAACACTGGAAGCCCATCGCGCACAATGCCAAGATGAAGAGTGGCACAGAGGAACACGAAGAGAGCAAGAGAGTGTCGGTATTGTGCGCGCTACACTCCGCTCCCGTCACCCGGGGTACCACCCCCCCCTACCCCCCCGAAAAACGCTTTCATGAGGTATGTGAAGATCCTTTCGTAAGACAAACACAGGACGTTAAATAGCGTGTTAAAACACAAACCCGGAAATTATACAGCTCGCACACATATTGGCACCTGTGATCACATCTTTACAACCTGACGTGTGAGTGGACATTTGATTTTTTCCTTTGTTAACAGGTCACAATAAAACTATAAGCCTGATTCAGGTTAGATTGTAAGAGGCTGATTAAAGCGCTTGTATTTCTCCTGAGTGGGATTTACATTAGCAGAGCAGCGAGTTTGCATTGGCTCCTTTTTCCGTCATTGATTCAGTTAGTAAAGTCAGTAACACACACCGTCTCCCTTCGTCATATAGGGCTCTGTTATAACATTACATTCCCTAGACTATAACTTAAACAGTATGCCGCTCTATTCAAGCAGCCACTTCAGAGGAGGACACTGCTGGCACCCTTTGTCCATTGGCCCTGTCGTCGTTGTCGTCGTCGTCGTCGTGTGGCGGGTCCAGCAGTGTACCCGCACCGGTCGGCTTCTGGCTGGTCGTTTGGCTTCACTTTCCCGACAAGCGTCTCCTGTTTAGCTGCCATCTGAAGGCACCAGGTTCCCCGTGGTGTCCAGCTGCATGCATTTACATGTGCAAGCAGACACTGGGCACTCTGTGTGGTCTCTGTAATGGACACATGAACAGTAGAGGAATTAACAGGAGATAATACAGAAGTTTGTACATCCTGGCTGAAAGAACAGAGGGGCGTTGCAGGTCAGTGTACCATCTGTTCATTGAAATAAAAGAAAAAGGTTTTTTCCTGATGCAAATAATAGTTTGAAGGAATATGGCTTGAATCTCTGTATTTTCTTTACACTTTGGTCAACTGGAAATAAAACAAAGCAAAGAGGGTTTTGCCACAGGAAAATGATTTCTACTCTACTTTGCTTTTGTCAGTGATCGATAACTACAGGCTACTGTTTAAGGAAAACAACATGACTAGATTTACACTCAAAGAGGGTAAAGCTAGTCATGTTTTTATGTTATTTATTTCTACGTTGCTTTTTGTCTGTGGTAGATAACTTTAGGCTACATGGTTCCTCAAAGAGAATCTTTAACAGGATCCCAACATGGATTTAACAATATTACATCTACCTTTATATTCAAGTGACAGGTATCTCAGAGTATTGGTGACTTTTTATACATCAGTAGAATCACTTTTGCCTTCCACGATTACTGCAGTGAGAGAGAGATGAACGCTTTTTGCACAGCACGTGTCCACATCTGGTTAAATAACTCATCTCACGTCTGATCTTTTTGCTATTAGCTCTAGATATCTTTGACGATAGTCCCATTTTGCATTTTGTACTGATTGATATTGGATTTCTTCTAACGAACAGAAGGTACACGGACCATAGCAGGAACCAAGTATCCACACATGTAGCAGCATCCAGTGAGCGTCCCACCTGAACCAGCTGAGCATGTGGCCGGCGTGGCCGCCGTGTCGACAGTTGTGACACCAGGTGAACCAGTTGTTGAACTGAGCGAGTTTGTTCTCCCTCGTCAAGTCCACCTTCTCATCCGACTTCACTGTTCCTGCCAGAAAGGATTTATCCACAAGTCAATATTAGCAATCAATAAAATTCGACTATCTATGTTGACGTTGGTGTGAGCGACGTCGCAGCAATAAAAAGAAACTGGATTGTTCACTGAACATCCGGGAGCAACTGCCTCTAAATGCCGATCAAAGTGCACACAATCTCCTCCTGCGAATGCTCGGTTATAAACACTTAACGCTGCTCCAAGATGCATCGGTCTACACATTCCACACAGGCCAGCTTACCTGGGCAATTAGAAACAGGCGTGCCCATGTTCATGAGGCAGAGGGCACAACGTGGCAGTGGTTTCCTGCAGCCGGGGCAGCTGGTGACTTTCGACTTGGTGGGCGAGCCGCTGACGCCGTACTGGCTGAAGCCGCGGCCCTGGTGGGGCATCGCCGAGCAGCTGTAGGAGATGGACTTGCCGCAGAAGTTGCAGCTCACGAACACCTGTCGCACGAGAACAAACGCAAAGGTCGGTCGATAAGGGGCCGGTGAACATGAAGGTAAAACCAACAAGCACACGCTCGCCAGCTGTCTGATTTTCACTTCAAGGGGAGAAGGAGATAAGTGCGAGATAATGCTGCAATAATCCCAATGTGCTCAACTGGGAATATTGGAATGTCAGTGGTGCAGGTGGTGCCGAGGTTTGCCTGCAGCACCAGCGTACTCATAATCATTTAAAAAAGGATCTGTTGAAGTACAGTATAGTATCTGGAACAGAGAAAACTACAAGGACTGCTCACGGGAACACAGGTTTTCATGACAAGAATTGGAGAGCAGCAGAGCTGTGGGTGTTACGAGCTTGGCACAAACTACCTGTGCTGTAATAAACGGCTTAAGCGTCACGATATCTACGGCTGCAAACAAACAAGACGGACCGCTATGAGTTTGACAGAGCCCTCTCACATTACAGTCAGGTCATTTTAACCACACAACCAGTAACCTATAATCATCAAATACAAGTATTTATGGCTACAGTATACAATCATTGTCATCAATAATTAATCTCTATCTTGTATTTGTTGTTTACTCTGTAGATCATTTCCCAGAGCCAAAGAGGATGTCTTAAAAATTCCTTGTTTTGTTCGACTAACAGTACAAAAACCCAAAAACATAAAGCACAGAAACGCAGCAAATCCTCACAATTGAGAAGCCAGCAAATGTTTAAGATTTTCCATAAATATATATATACAATTATCCAAACTGTCATTTGTTGTCAGTCATTTGGTGAATATTGAAAGGGGGACCTCTTTAACTGTTGCACCAACGAACGGCATGCTGGAGGAGCGCTCGCTAAAATATTGACTCTTACACCACAGAACGGCATGCTGGGTAAGGAACGCTCGCTAAAATATTGACTCTTACACCACAGAACGGCATGCTGGGTAAAGCACGCTCTCCATCGCTCACTACAATATTAACTGTTACACTGCCAAACTGCATGCTGGGTACAACTTGCTCTCAGGCACTGCACTGGTCCCTAAAACGATGAACATAATTCTGAACATGTCGTCCCCCAGATGTGCGTTACCTGGGCCAGGGGTTTGGAGCTCGGGTCCAGCTTGCCTCTGTGGATGTCAAACTCGGCCCGTTTGTGCCAGAATCTCCAAGCATCCAACAGGTTGCGGTAGTTTTCGATCCAGCATTGGACTCGAGGGTCCTTCAACACGTCCCCTGGGGAGCCCTGGTGGAATGTTGTTATTTCACATCATCACTTCAGTTCATTGCACTGGGAAGCAGGTCAGGTCACAGAAAGGCTCCTACAAGTCTCACCCTTCCTGCAGCCTTCCCTGTGGTGGAATGTGTAGATGTTTGTGTAAATGTATGCGAGGTATACTTAACACAGGTGGTGAATGACTTGTACCCTGCAGTACTCGATTCACAAGCAGGTTAGGACAGGAAAAAGAAATATAAGCAAACACAGAGCGGTTCTACAGCATGTTAAATAAGTTACAGACCTGTTCCACCGCTTTAAACTCTGAACCTTTCTTTATAGGAACAAGTGCAGGAGAGCAAACAGCTCTTGCTTGCTTCACATTATTGTAGTTAAAAATAACAGCTGTGACCTTTAAGAAAGGAAGAGGCAAGTTTTAGCGTGTGCCTTTATGATTTCTCTAAGGGTGCGATCAGACTGACGGTTTCTTTCGTTTTCATTCGTTGCACTTTTGTGTTTAGTTCATTCAGGTTAATCATTGAACCTTTTATTTCGGGGTCACTTACTGTAACATGCTGTACTTTCAACCAGAAGGTTGCAGTTTGCGTGGCACAACAAGTTAATACGGCATTGTTATCCCCTCTTGCAATGAACCACAATAAATGGTCTAGGGGTTGGCAATCAGGTTCCACTGTGGGCCTGTCTTTTCTAACATTAGTCAAAAGGAGGGAAACTGTAGGTTCTTTTTTTTAGGTCTAATTAATTTAAGAGTAAAATGTATTTTTAAAACAATTTTAGCATTGTATCTGAGGCCAGAAAACACCCAAACGTAATACAGTTGTGTAGCACAGAGACAGATTGACCCCAAACAACAAACAGTGGCCGGCTTCATTTCTAGATGTTGTGCCTCCTTGTCTCCTCGATCCTCCGACTCGTCACTTTTAATCTCCTAAAATGCATCTCGAGGAGCCAGGAGGTATGCCAGAGGAGCTATAGGCGAGGACACAAAAACAAAAAAAAAAGACCAACTTGCATACATTTTGTCTGGGTTTGTGTACCTTCAGCATGCAGAAACTAGCGGTCTGGACATCTCCGGTGCGGTCCACGAAGCTCTCCATGAGGTCCACGCCATCTTTAGTCAAACCCGTCAGCAGGATGCCCTCCAGGTTGCCTGCCTCCTTCATCTCGTTGGTCAGTTTGTCGATGTATCGAGGCAGCTGCAGCCGGATACCCCCCCCGAGACATTTACAAATATATCACAAATCAGAGAAGAATGTATCATTATCATGCATATTTAAAGTAATTCATTAGGAAATGGGGTTAAAGGATGCGACATATACATAACTATAGTGTGTTGTTTGTGTTGCGTTACCTGTGCGTCGCTGAGAAACATGCAGGCAAAGGCAACGCGGTCCCGCACAGCAACACTGTTCTCAAACTGAAACACAGACAAAGATCATTCAACTTCTCTCGTCATTTCAAATGCGTATTTGTGCTTCACGATTTAACGGGAGAAATGCTTCAATTTACATCGAGCATCTTGCGTTCAGTACATCGCATGTGTCTCCATATACTAATACCGTTGCCTGTAATGCTAAAATCTCAGACACAGTTCTGCAGGAAACTATTGTACACATAATCAATTCTAAAAGCAGAGAGCGTCACAGCGACTGACTAGTTGTTCTCATTGTGGAGGCATCCCCCTTTTGGCCAGGAAGTCTAAAGAGATAAATGAATGCGACGGCAGCAGGTGGCCAAAATCTGATGAGGGAGGGAAAAAAGCACAAGCGTGCACTCAGTGTGCTGGGAACATTTTCTGTGAGGTGTTTTATGACTTGAAACACATCTCTTCCTGTTATTTTTCCATGAAACACCACTGCGGTATTAACTACCTATTCGGCACGCTGTTATAGAATGTGTAAGAGTTTTCATTAAGTTGGAACAAAACAGCGACTGTTCAGAGAGAAAAGAGTGCCAATTTAAACACTTTCCTATTTGCTAACTTCCCTTGTGTTCGCAACAGAGCTATGAAGGTTCCTTGATAGTGAGAGATTCAATACCAGCACGCCGTCGTAGGCTCCCGGCTCGCTGGTGAGAAAGGCAAACATGACGCAGAGGTAGGGGTTCTTCAGCTGCAGCCTCAGAGAGCTGCACATCTCCCTCCACAGGGAGGACTTCTCGTCGGTGTAGCCTGACAGAGCCATGGCAACCACGTTCAGGTTCAGGTCACCTGGGAATAAGGAGGCAGACACGCGGGTTCATTCACTTTGTGCAAAGCCTTCACTGTGAGCGCAGCACTGTGGTGGAGCTTCTGACTGAGCGAATTGTTCATGGTGACTTGTGGCTCGATGAAAATAAGTTCGGAGAAACAGGAATTCATTTAAAAATGTGTTTTATGGTTTGCTCACGTCGAAAACAACTTCATCACTCTTTGTTCATGCTGCGTCTTTCATCAGAGAGTAGAATTAAAAACTAAATTAAATAGACATTCACAAAAAAGCTAAATTAAAGCTGTATATTTACATAAATCCCTTATTTTCCCCAGAGGGAAAGCAGACATGTCGTCGGTGCATTGTTTAACATAAAACATGGTCTACGATTTATTTGGATTAGGAAGTCGATAACACTCTCATGTCTGCACGCTAACTAAGAAGCTACAGGCAGCAGCCAGTTAGCTTAGCATAAAGACAGGACGAAGGGAGAAACAGCTAGCCTGTTTTGTCCAAAAAAACAACTTACAAGCATATCGTAAGCACAATAATTTATGAGCTTTAGAGGTGCTGGTAGGAGGATCCTTTAAAACCTGGTTCACCAGGTTTAGCTTTAAGATAAGATAAGCGTCTCGTGGCTGTAGCTTAGCTGTAGCTTAACTGTACTTCATCTCATCAAACTCTGGGCAAGAAAGTGAATAAGCCTTTTCCTCAAAATGTTGAACTATTCCTTTAACACTAAAATTGTAAATGTTGTGCAAAAACGTTTAGTAAAAGTAAGAAAGGTAGTTTCCAGTGGGCCAGCAGGTCATCACCGTACTAGATAAATGTTTATTTATAAGTGTGCAGATGTGAACCAGTACTTAAAGTCAAAGCTGCTGTTTGAGAAGAAGCCCGTTCAGATGTCTCTGCTGACACACCTCATCTAATGATTCAGCCTCCAGTCATGTTCAGAAAACACTCATTAGCCGAAAACATCTGACCTACATTGGTGGAATTTTTTAAGTCACGACATAAGCACACAACGGCTTTCTCTCTGTTTGTGTTAATCCTCAGTGTGAACAGCGCTGCAGGATGAGTGTTGTGTGGAAAACAAGGATCTCCTGCTGTTACATTTTTTAAATTCCTTCAGACCGTAACTTCATTTGCTGAGAGACTGTGAAGGAAAAGAAGAAACTTAGCACACGTAGACGTAAACTCTGTTCAACGGGAGTCTAGTATTATATTTAACACATTCATGAGCAGTTTTTAAACGCGCTCCAGACCGGACACGACATAGCTTTATAAAGATTGCTTCCATAATTTCCTGTTGAAGCAGCATGACATTACACAGCACACGATGCAGAGGCAGAGTGCAAATCAATAGATCTCAGTAAGAGAGAGAAGAACGCTGGTTTAAAGTTCATCATTATTTAATTGGAGTTTTTACTGCTTCTGCTTTATTTCGAACCACCACATGATTTTATTTTGCCAAAAAAAAAAGTAAAACACATTAAATCTGCAACAATTCAATGAATCAATATGTTGATGGACAAAGAGTCGCTTTTCAAGCATAAATATGCTTGCGCACACACACACACACACACACACACACACGCACACACACACACACACACACACACCATGCCAAATTTCACCCTCCTAGGGCGAGTGGAGGATGGGGGTTGTGGACCAACCAACAGAGAAAATATTTTTTGGTTTTGGACTGTTGGTCAGAAAAAGAACCAGGACACCATGTTCTCCCGGACATATTGTGCTGAGTGTTCTTCACCGTTTCCTGGTGTTTTATAGACCAAACAATTACCGATTAACCAAGAAAATAACCTGCAGATTAAACGTTAGTGAAAATAATCGCTCAGCTTTGGTTTGGTCAGAAACATTCTTCCTTCCAGTCAACACTTGGCTTCAAAGATACACCTGCTCCCCCCCCACCCCTTACACCCACTCACCCTTCTCAGCGGTGGCTCCCTTGTTGAGGATCTGGATGGCCCGGCGGATGTCCAGGTTGAACAGAGCCACGGCGGCCGCCCGCTCCCACTCGCGCTCGTTCTCCAGCGACCGCAGGAATATCTCCACGTCGATGTCGGGACCTCGGTTGATCCAGCCGCAGAGCCGCAGGGCGAGGCAGCGCTCCTCGCTGTGGTACCGAGGAACATCAGTCTGCCGGTCCGAACCGCTCCAGCACCTGCGGCTCTCTGTTGTGCCTGGGGGAACCAGGAAGACATATACAGTGTATTCAATGAGCCCATTTCCCCAATTATGCAATCTAGTATCAATGTAGGATAACACAAATAATAAATACTGTCTAACTACGGTCTGATTCCTCCTCACAAAGAGTATTTCCTCATGTTAAATGTTCAGGTGGTTCAGACGATCAGGGTATCGGTGGCTTACCCGAGCTGGTCTTCACAATGTTCTTGATACCGGAGTAGACCACCGACTGTTTGTTCCCCTGCAGCTTCAGCTCCGTGTCCTCTGCACACAGCTTCATATGTGATGCTTTTATAGGAAAGGTAACTCATTTTGCGGTTCGAGGAACACAGTGACAGCACAGAACAGATCAGAGGTGCTTAAGAACCACGATTACGACAGAACTTTATCACATTACTCACATTCAAACGGGACCAATTGTCATCGGGGTTGTCTCATTTTTATAGAAACTAGTTGTACACCATCTAAATATAAAGATTTTATACTCACAGGAAACTTCTATACAGTGACTTCAATAATATTGACTTGCATTAACAAATGGATTTAGATATTAAGTATAATGATACTATATATATCTACCAAGGGCATAAAGACTGCTCTGCACATGTGACCAGTTAGCTGTGAAGAAGGAGCGATAAAACTCCAGAAAAGAAGGATGAGTGAAGCACAACGATTAAACGTAGAGTGAGCTGTGTGTGTTTCCACCTCCTCCTCTTCATCAAAAAGGATATAAAACAGATCATACCACAGACACTTGAGCTGGGAATCGTTCCCTCCCGCCAGCAGGTGGTTCCTCCACACCTGGGCGGTATCGTGGCCGTACCTGGACTGAGCCCTCTGCCTCATCTTGGTGGCGATGTCTTTCTCAATGGCGCTCTGCACTCCTTCACCTCCGTCCTCCGCGCAGTCGTACAGGTGTCTGCCGCACGCCCACATGAGCGAGGTGGTGGAGCTCCAGGCGAGCGAGATGCGTTCGAACACGGTGAAGTCGGTCATGACCCGGTTGGCCGCCGACACCACCACCATGCGGTTCTGAGAGGACGGGTGCCAAGCGAAGCTGCCGATCTGGCTCTCACAGGGCTGCACGCTCCGCTCAATGATGGTGGGCTCCGTCTCGTCGCCGATGGGCGTGGGGGTGTGCTGCATGTCGTACAGGCGGATGATGTTGCTGTCGCGTGTCAGCGTGGCCAGCAGGCCGTTACGAGTTGGACACCAAGCCACCTGAAATGAGAAAGGAAATCATTGTGTTATTAACCGGCAACTTTCTGCTTTTGAAATTGACAAAACAACAACTTTAAGTGGACAGAGCTTGAACATTTTGCTCATCTCAAACTGCGTCATACCTTAGTGAGCGGCTTAGGCTGCTCGGTGAGCGTGAGCACGGGCTTCTCAAACTTCCTCAGGTCCCAGATGGCCACCTGACCCTCATAGAAAGAGGCCACACGGTCATGGACGTGTGGGTCGACCGTCACCCCCTGGATGGCCTTAGTGTTGACAAACGTTTTCTGGCTCGTGTTCCTCAGGTCAAATATTGCGAGGTTGCGGTGCATGCCCGCCAACAGCAGCTTTGGGTCGCGGAGCAGCCAGCAGAGGGACAGGCAAGCATCGTTCTGGCCCAACTCGTACAACGGCTTGGTCACCACCGAGCTCGAGTCCAAATCCACAGATGACAGGCGGATCTTCTCAGAGGTGACACTGGCCTCTGGGGAAAACTTACTGCTGATGTCCCATATGAGGACAGAGAAGTCTGCTCTGTGCTTGTCCAACCCGGCGGCCAGCAAGTTGCTGTCCACCGGGTTCCAGGCTAAAGTGTTGCACTGCCTGGCGTGCTTGGGCACAAACTCTTTCCCCACCAGCTCTTTATAGGTGGAGTTGTGGCTCTGACCCAGGCTGGTGAGCACCACTCTGCCGTTAGCTTGGCCCACCGCGAGCAAACACTCTGGCTCGTGCTTTGGGTACCAGGCCACACATTTCATGTAAGGGGTGTCAGAGTTGATGGCTAATAGAGTAGCAGCAGTTTTTTCGGAGAGCGGCAGGGTGCCAGCCTTGGTTTCTGAGCTGCCCACGGATCCAATGCGATACAGTCCCAGCTCAGAGTCACAGATCACATAGCGGTCCGGGTGGTGGGGGGACCACAGGATGTCCGGCTTGGAGCCACTCATGATTCAGAGGCAGCTAGAAGGATCTCAACGAAATCTGCCTTCTTCAACCTGGAATATGGACAGATTAGCAAAGAAATTAGCATATAAACAAATACTAGTGATATTGGCAAAAAAACAAAAAGGTTGACCAAAACACAAGAATGACAAATCCCATAAACATGATGACGTAACCTTAAAGTGAAGATTAGCTAAACGTTTCATGTAAAACTAAAGCGTTACTGCTGATGGTTTAAAAGCAAAAAAGTTAGCAACCTGATGCTAACTAGCTAATCGGCAACGTATTTGTTTTGAGATAAAAGAGCCACGTGAAGTAAACGATGCAGTTAATCGACTACATGACAAAGTTAAAACTAAAGTCCAAAGTTTGTTGACATGCTAATTCAACGAAGCTAATGCAAACGAGTGAAGGACACGCTATAAGAAAACCGTTTAGCTAGCGCGGGTTTAGCTAACGGTCGAAAACATCATCTACGACGTCACGATATGAGCTTTTAATATTAACTAATATCAGTTATTGATGCTGTGTTACTTACTAACATGCAGAGCGTTTAAACGAGCGGGTGAATTACGGTTTGGCGTGCACATGTCGGTCAGGGACACTCCGAGCGCCTCTGAATGTTGTGTGTTACACCAAAACACGTCCGTGAGGTTGGGAACGTTAGATACTCTAAGGTTCCGGTTAGGCGCGGTTATGCGTGCAGTTCACCACCAGAGGGCGCCGTAACCAAAGTATGTGTGAAAATACACAGAAAGGAAATTCAAAACATACTACATCATCTAGATATTTTAGATAATCGATTAAGATTTAGCAGATTAATTGAACATATTCTTCTCGGAAGGTAATCAATGTACACATAGTTGTGCTCGCATTTTACAAGTAGTCTCCTATAAATAAGATTAATTCCTGCACTGTACATGAATCATACATCTGGTTTTCACATTAGTGGGCGAAAGTGGAAAAGTAAAATAATCTCATTTGGGAGTTTTACGCACAGCATCCAAACAATCTCCATGTGCAACTTCCCAAAACACAAAGCAAACACTGTATTAACCCTCCAAATGTATTATCCGAAAAGTGACACAAGTAGACTTTCCACGAGAACTCACTGGACGAAAACAAACCCCAATGCTCCTTTAATATTCTCACAGAGTAGTGTGTCTGCACTATTGCGGGAGCTCTATTATATGTTAATATCATTTTAGGGTGATAAATTAATTTGTAGTCCGCATTCTACGCTATTCTAATATTCCTGCAGAAAGTTGTTGTGTTCAGTGAACAGCCACAGAGTCAGGAAAAAAATATTCGGTTAGTCTGAAGTGAACCAGCGCTGAAATGTTGGAGCGGGCCCAGAGCCCCCCGGCTACACACACAGCACACCAGCTCATCTGATGGTCCTCAGTTGGATTCAACCCGGTTTATAGGACTTCATTACGCGGCGAAATGTCGCTCCAAAGCGCCACAGCCGACTGGACTACAAGCACTGACTGCAGCTAAATGAGATTCTAGGTAAAATAACTTATTTCTTTGCATGCCTAATACAGTATGCACTCTTAATTTGGTTACTTGTGTCATGGTTACAGTTTAAATGACAACTTTAATGCGTGTGTACTACAGCTTAGACAAGTCATTAGTTCATGTTTCTCAAAGATGTACATTTAGAGATTTACTCTGCATGAACTCAATTACTTTGCAGATTACTTAATTGCAGCATTTGGAATTTGTTTAGGCTAATAATATTGGATTGGATCTATATTAATTTCATAGTTAAAGCACATTATCAGCGCCAGGAACAGTATGATTGGAACAAATTATGGTAATATTATTATTGTCTGAAACTTTGCACGATAGTAACATTTGAATCCTATGATACTGGCTGCATATGTTGTGCTTTGCACATACAGTATGTTTATGCACTTCATTGCTTTGTCTCGTAAACTGCTTTCTCTGCCAGGATGGAAAAGTCGCTGAGGGGAAACCTGAGGAGAGGAGTGGGGGTCTGCCTTCTGCTGCTGGCTCTCGTACACGAGGCCCCGGGCCAGAGAAGGAGGACAGGACGCAGGAACAACTACAGGATGCATGATGATGGAGGAAACGGTAATCTCTTTATATGAGGTATCCACATGTTGGTGGTGAAGGTCTGTCACTGGATCATGTGGGTGTAACAGACTCACGGTAGGAGTTACAACATCCACAGCTTCAGTCACAATGTACAACATTTATAGAGTTTCACAGTACACAGACAAAAACTGAAGAACTTTTAAGCTTTTTGGGCCAGTGTTTCAACCCACAAATCCAGAGCTTCCGGGTTACGGGGGGGATCATCGTTGGGGGGCTGTGGCTCAACAGATATAGACATTAAATCTCCAGCTCTTTCTTGGGAAAGACCCAAATTGCCCCTGATGGTCAGGCCAGCACCTCAGGTTGAATGGTAGCTTGCAAATTGTGAAGCGCTTCGGATAAAAACGCCATATAAAAGCAACCACTTACCATTCGTTATCGAACATTTGATGTGCAGTGTTCTCACTCTTGGGCACGGACTCTTTATAGCTGCCTTTTAGGAAATCCACCATCCATAGGCCATGTAGGGCCAGGCCAGATGATCAGGTACTCATTGAGAGTAATGCTGGGAAGACAAGCCCCAACTCCAGTGATGAGGTCTCCCTACTTTTGAGGGCAGCTCTGCCTCACAGAACTGTAATAGTCTTTGAGGCCTGAAATGTATTTAATCTAAATAATAAATAATAACTTTCTGTTATTCAACAAGTAATCGTTTGCTGCATGTTGGAACATATCTGTTTATGAACATCACTCTCTTGAGTAGTTAGGTTTGGCTTATCTACTAAAAGGACTGTGGAGCTGCAACCTTCTCCAGACTCTCTTGTCTTCAGTATTGTGAATCTCTGCATTCACCCGAGGTTTCGTTGTCTCTTCTCCCACAGGTCTGACATGTTCACTGGAGGTGGCTTTCATCCTGGACAGCTCCGAGAGTGCAAAGATACTCCTGTTTGAGAAGCAGAAGGCCTTCGTGTTGAGCTTCAGCACCCGCCTCTCTATGCTGCAGGTAGCCGGCTGGACGCTGAAGATGCGACTGGCCGCCCTTCAGTACAGCAGCTCCGTGTCCGTGGAGCACCGGTTCTCGGCCTGGAAAGACCTGGATTCATTTCACAGTCGAGTCAGCACCATGAGCTACATCGGCCACGGCACCTACACCACCTACGCCATCACCAACGCCTCGCAGCTGCTGGTGCAGGAGACGCCGGCGGATAGCGTCAGGGTTGTGGTGCTGATGACTGACGGGGTCGACCATCCCCGCAGCCCCGATGTGATCGCGGCTGCAGCGGAGGCCAAAGGTCACGGCATAAAGTTCTTCACTGTTGGTCTGTCGGGCATCAGTCAGCAGAGTCAGAATAACGCCAAGCTCCGGGCCATCGCCAGCACACCCGCTCAGCAGTTTGTCCAAAGTCTTCTGGATCCTCAGCTGGAGGAGAAGATGCTCAAAGAGATGGTGAGTGTCGGCTTCTAGTGAGATGACCTCAGTTAAGATGGCGCCTGTGTTGACACGACAGGGACAGGGTGGCATGCCTCAGTGGTATCCCAAAGCAAGAAATGTTGGAATAACTCCAACAGACACATCGGTTTGTGTATTTTGTTTTGTGGATAAAAAAATTAAAATAAACCTTTTTTTATTTAGCATCTTTCAAAACACTGTTACAAAGTGCTCTACGATAAAAACAGAACATATTTTAAATACAAAGAGAATTAAGAGAAATAAACGGCCAAAACTTTTTTTTTTAAATCTCATAAAACATAAAGTAAATCACAAAAAAAGCAATTCTTGAAAAGTAGGTTTTTAAAAGTGATTGAAAAGATGAGTTTACAGCCCTGACTGCAAAGACCCTATCGCCTTTATGTGAGAATCTGGACCTTGGTGCAACACGGAAAACAACACAAACGGGGATCTCAGGGTGCGGGACATAGGGCAATAAGACATCTGATAGATGACTTGATGTGAGGCCTCTCAGGGCTTTGTACGTAATCAATATCTTAAAAGCAACTTTAAAAGCAACAGGTAGCCAGTGTGAGGAAGCCAGGATTGTTGAAATGTGATCACGTTTCCAAGTCAGACTCAAATCCTAGCAGCAGAGTTTTGGATGATCTAACGTCCGTAAATCATAATTATTTAATCCCCTGCTGTATGTGTAGGAAATTAAATGTTCTGACTTTGGCGACCCCTAGTGGTGGTAGCAAGAAAGACACTGTGGCAGATCATAGATCCAACCCAGGATATAGACTAGAGAATGAATAGTTAAAAACATTGCATGAGCTGCAGCAATCTTCACAGTGATTGTTTAGAACGCTGGATCCCGTCCCTGAGGGTTCTTCTGGAGTTTAAGGGGTGTGAGAAAACGTATAGACAGTTCATCAGATCAGATCAGATTATTAAAGTTTAGAATATTATTTAAGATACAAACAGGATAAGGCTCGGTGAAGACAAGCTATATTCACAGAGCTTTCCCTCTCTGCTGAACAGCCTCGTCCTGCATTATTTGCAAATAATTGTTTTACAAAAACTTCCTTCAGTTATTGCTCTCACTATTTGGGTTAATTGTACAGTTTACCAGTTGGTATGTACAGCTATATCCACCTGATATTTAATTTAGTCAGGGGTCGTCCGTTTACTCAACGATAGAAAAGGGGACCCCTAAGAATAAAGGTTGGGAACCACTGAGCTAGAAGATGCTTCAGGGGTTCTGCAGCCTAATCACAGCCAAAAGCAGCCATTTCACCTTCTGATTTCACGTGTTTTCTTCCACTTGTTTGGTTGAAGGTTCAAAAAATCCCCCGACATTAACTGCTGTTGTGCTTGCGTGGAATAGAACCGAGCTTTCTTCTCGACCCGCCACAAGGTCGAGGAGCACTAATGATAAACTGCACCCCCAGCAGCCGATCGCAGCGACGGCAGCATGCAGAAGAGGTTTATGTTCTGTCCTCACAGCGGGTTCACTTCTCAGTGACACGGTTGTGTCTGCATGACCGGGGCTTTCCCGCCTGCTTTGCATTTTCCACACAAACACACACACAGAAATGTCAAATATCTGCATGTCTGTCTGAGAGAGATGCATGGCTTGTTCTGCTTTCCAGAAATGTGTGATATCATTCATTCACAATTATAGCTCGTACCAAGATTTCACTAAAAGTTAATGAATTGATCTTTTCTGCGATTGAACGAACTGTCATTGACATTTCTTGTCCCGTGTTTTGCATCCAGGGTGCAGTCGCATTGGATGAGGTAAGTCTTTCAATGCAATCCAGTATTTTTTCCTTCTATATTTATTTGGTGTGAATGGTTGCATTGACGTTGTATGTTTGTCTCCGTGTTAGTGTCCACAGGCTCAAGTGTGTTTGTGTGAAAGAGGAGAGAGGGGCCCTCAAGGAAGTCCAGTGAGTTCCGTTCAAAAACTATAATCTTTACCAAAATGACAGGATACTCGTTCTGTATTTCTTCATCACAAACGTACGTATCACCGTCTCACCTTTGAGTATCCGACTAAGACTTAACTATTAATAATTCCAGGGTAGAAAAGGGGACGAAGGCTTCAGAGGGACACCTGGTCTAAAGGGAGCGAGTGTAAGTCATCTCACAAAGACACAAACTATTCTAGTGTCTGATTTTTAATGCAGCTCATTTTAAGTTGTTCTCTGTTTTCTTAAGGGGGAGTCGGGCTTGAACGGTCGACCTGGAAGTGATGGTCCAGAGGTAAAAAATAAAATAAAACAGTTAACTACCAAGTTCTTATAGGATGAAATTCAGATTTTAAAACTGTTTCGCCTTTTACAGGGTCGTCCAGGTTATAAGGGATACAAGGTGGGTGACCTTTAGCTTCAGCAGCATGCTCATGAGTTGTTTTATTCTCTTCACGTTTAATGACGTCTGATCTTTGGTCTTTTAGGGGGAGAGAGGAGACTGTGGCACTCCGGGGGAGAAGGGTGACACCGTATGAACATTATTAACTACATTATTTCAATCAATACCTCATACTTTGTCTCTCGTTCTGAATTTTTGCATCACTTTGCAGGGACCTGAGGGACCGCCAGGCCAGCGAGGAACAAAAGGAGAACAGGTGCAGCGCAGCCAGATGTCTTTTTTTCTATTAAATAAATGTTAACGATTATGAATCTTGGTTTTAACATTTTAAACCCTGAAAATAGTTTTACAGGCTAATTATATATATATAGAAAGAAGCATTTCCTGACTTTCTGTGTCTACTTTTAAGCATATTTAGAGATAAAATAAGAACTTTATTTATACCAAGGGAAGCTTGTTGTGTAGCAGTGGCAATACAAAGTGGAAAAAAAATACTAATTTAATATAAATTAATAAGGTGTAAGTCCAAAATATATACAAAAAGAGCTACCTGCTTATTAAATATGTCTTCAAGATTGCCACTTAATGAATGAAGGTTTACAAGCATTCATGTCTGCAGAGGATGAATCCTATGCTTTCCCTCTTCTCGCCACCCTGAGATTCACATTTGAGGTTTTGAGCGAGTTGTCTCAACAACTTTCATGATGAATTCTAAAAACTTGCATAAACCTTTAACTTTTCATGTAGCGCCATCATCAGGTCAAGATTGTAAAGTGTTTATACCTGCAGAACTACTGACACTCAACAACCTCCGCTTCACCTTTTGTTTGGTGCTAATTAGCACATGTTAGCATGCTATGCAACTAAGAAAAGACAGTGAACATAATGGACATTATACATGTGAACATGTTCTCAGACTCTGAGCCACAAATCTCCAAATGAATAAGAATTCGCACATGTTTCATAAGATAATGCCTCATTTGCCTATTTTCAAAAAACAGAAATTGTCCTAATGCAGGAAAACCTCTGTGGGGATTTCATGGTGATATGTATTAGTTAAATATTTGACCCTGTTCACCCCGGGGTCTCCCCTTAAGCAGCCGTTTCATGATTTCATCCTTCATGCTCCTGAACATACGGTTTACTGCCTGCTGTTGATATTGATACACAGACAGACAGTCTGTTCTCTCTCCAATATGAAAAATGGAAGTGGAATTTGTCTTCTTTTCATCTCTGCACTAATGGAATGTGAATATTGGATTATGGGTAATCCTGATACTAATGTGGCTATCCAAAGCAGTGAATCCAGGCTTGCAGGATATTATTCTTCTGCAGGAACAGACTTTGTGTGGTGGGATTAGTGCGTGGACCTGGCTGCTCAGCACCACTCTTCCTCCCCTGGTGCTACTGGCACAGTGTCAGTATAACCGTGTTATTTTGTGAGCTTGGCCTGAGAATCGAACGACATGAAAGGCGCGAGTGTTGGTTTTAGTCATTTCAGAGGTGGTGGGTTGGTTTTGACCTGCAGCTTGGTCATACAACGTGGGGGCTTCGTTTTAGACTCATACATGATCAAAGTTTGGTCGCAAAATTAAGAGAAATCAGGGGTACAAATAGAAGGTATTGCACAATTATGGGTTTGATTATTAAAGCAAACTTGAGTGTTGTATTGTGTAAGATTTTTATTTGTTTTGCAGGCTGCAATAGGACCTCCAGGAGACATGGGACCTGAGGGCCCAGCAGGACCTAAAGTAAGTTCTCCCAAAACCTCCATTTAAATGAGTCTTTTCTGCACTGAAGGTTTCCAGCAGCAACAGTTTGATTGGCTGGATTGGCCTCATGTCTGTGCATTAAGTATGGAGCTAGAGCCAGGAGGCAATTCATTTAGCTTAGCTTAGCTTAGCATAAAGACTGGAAGTAGGGGGAAACAGCTAGCCTGGCTCTGTCCAAAGTAAAAAAAAACACACACACATAAAAACACCTTGTACCTTGTTTGTTTAGTATGAACACAATCTTTTGGGATGAGAAATTCCATCCATCAACATCCCAAAGACACAGAGCAGTCTGTCTGTAAAGTTATGATTATTTGGTCAACTAAAGAATATAGTTATCTAAGATCAATTAGAAATGTGGGGTTATTTTCCCTCTGAATAGTGGAATAGCATTCACATGCAGCGCCCTGCAGACACTTCTCCACACAACATGTGGGGCAACATAAAAACGACCTTTAAAACCGGTGCCCAGGGTTAATAAGATGCTGATGCCTTCATCACCACAGAGGTTTCCCACAGCTTTTTAACAAAGATGTCTTTATACAGATGAAATGTAACGTGATTTATAGCACTTCCAGGAAAGAATTCCAGATATTAATCAAGTTTTACTGAAGGAACAAAGGACTGGTCTTTATTTCCTAAATGCTACAAAAGGTGGACAAGACGACAGGCCATTTGGCCTCACTACATAATATGTGATATTTTAAATAGCATTTTCTACCAGATATCAGTAAGATAATACTGTAAATGGCACATACTTCATTCATTAGTTGCACAGCATCTGTTAAATCTATTTTTCAAGCATTTTAGGAAAGAGGAGAGCACAGATTATTTAAATCTAACTAAGAAGATAGAAAGAAATATTGCAGAGAATGTTGCAGTGACTTCTGTAAAAAGCTGTTAACATTTATATATTGGCATTAATTAGGGATGAAAATAGGTTGTACTTGGTGGTTATTTTGCGTCGAAAAGATTGCTCTGATATTAGTGAATTATCAAAGCGACCTGCAGGAATGAAGACTTGTTTTAATTAATCTTAAAAAACAACAACACATTACATGTTCGTGCATAAAGAGGGACTACATGGACACTATTTCTCATTTAATTTAACATCTTTTTGCAGTGTTGAACTGCCAACACATGACATACAAACCTCTGAACTTGTTTACTTGCTGCAGGGGGACAGAGGACCCAACGGTGCTTCTGGACCACCGGGGGACATTGGTATCGGGTTCCCAGGAGCCAAGGTAACTCTTTTATACTAACAAAAAAACAAACATAAAAAAACAGTCATACAATCTTCCTAAAATGTGCCTAAATGTATTCTCAAGGTACTGTTTTGTGATGTACATCATATTTCTTTAATAATATAGACAAGTATAATTACTTAAAGAGTAACTAAAACCCCTTTCAGCTGAAAACCAATTAGTATTTAAATGTGTTATTCAGGTCCTAATCTTTTTTAATCTGTTATAGTATCATATTAGTATCATTTCGCTGTGAATAACCACACCTGTCCCGCTCAGTTACAGAACATTGTAGGAAGAAGATTGTTTGATAAGATAGCCCCTTTAATCAAGTTATTTTCTCTGATAGTGAGAAACTAACGAACCCCTTCCAGAGATAGAATAAATATTAGAACTCTCGAAGGAGTTACTGGAAAATGTTGGAAGGTGTTTCAAACTGACTGTTTCATGCTTACAGGGTGAAAAAGGCATCCAGGGAAGATCCGGTCCCACAGGTCCTGTTGGTATAGGAGAACCAGGACTACCAGTGAGTATGAAAACATGTTCTTGTCTTGTATTAATGCATCAAGGTCTTGAGTGGTGGAAGAAGTACTCATATCTTTAAAAATATCTGTAAAAATACTCTCAAATACAAGTAAAAGTTAAGTAAAAGAGCTGAAGTATTACCTGCTAAATTAACTTAAAGTATCAAAAGTACTTGTCGAGCAGACTATCCCCTCTGAGAGTGTTAATAATTGGATTATTATTATTGATGCATTGACACATTTGCAGGATTTTAGTATCACAGCTAGTTGAGGTGGAGCTCATTATTCACTACAGTATACACTGCTGGATAGTTTATATGCATAACATTATATCTATATAGTAGCTATTACACCTAGAGCAACGTATCGTTCTTTATACGGTGAGCATATGTATTGAATGTAAAATCATCATTCTGCAAAGTAACTAGTAACTGTAGTTTTTAAATATATATAGTGGTGGAAAAAGTACAAGTGGAGTAGATTTATAAAGTAGCAGAAAATAGAATTACTCAAGTAAAGTACCTCACAATTGTACTTAAGTACAATACTTTTTAGGGATAAAGATGAGAAACCTTTTGAGTGGGGTGAGCAGTGAGTGGGAATCCAGAGAAAGCTGAATCCCATATGCAAGATGATTTTTCCATCTGTTTTCCTTTGTTTTTATGCATCATATAATACCGGCCAAGTTGTCAAACATGAACATGTTCACTTTACCCCCGTCCCATTCCAGGATTCCTGGGAATTGAAGTTTTGAAGAGTTTTCACAGCACTGCTGCCACCTGCAGCACACAACATGCAATGTTGCACCTTTATTCCGTCTTATGTAGAACCACGTCGTCTTATAGCTGCCTCTTTACTATTTCATGTCTTCACGTGTGCAGACTTTTATTACAAGTCTTTTGTTTGATCCAGAGTCCCCCAGGATCACCAGGAGTGCAAGGAGTCCCCGGACCACCTGGAGAGGGGTTTCCAGGGCCGAAGGTGGGTCAAGTTTTAAACCACGTGTCGGCTAAATTAGGTGGTTCTCAATACTGTGCGACAGTTAATTAAGAATATATTGATCTTGAACTTGTCATACTTATTAGTTGCAATTTGAAGAAAAAAACTCAAACAAAAATAAGTTATACTTTATTTATTGTGACCGTTATGCGTCACGACCCGAAGGCAAATCCCTTGTATGTGAAAATAATCTAATTCTGATTCTAAACAAATGTAAGTGTCTATAGTCAGTACTTATTGTTATAAGTATACAATGCTTTGCATGGGTCCTGCAATTTTCCTTGTTTTCCATAATGTTTTACAGTGTTGTTATCGTATCATTGTTTGTATTGTTGTGTACGTGTGTTGTATGTATTTGTATGAAGGCCCTGCAGACTAGCTCAGGCTATGTGTCATCGGTCCATATTACGTACTCGTCCCTGTTAAAATGAATATTACATCAATATTTACTTAAAGAAGAAGGGTTGAAATACACAGAGCAGAAGTCTGGAGCCGCTTGCTTATACAGCTGACACAAAAGCGTAGCTCCAAGGTGCAGAGTTATCTGATAATATTCAATGCAGGTGCAAAACGCAGACTGATCACAAGCAGAACATGTTTCACTGATTGCTACAAATCATTGTGTGTTTACTCAGGAATGTACATCACTGGCCTTCACAAAACTTCACATGTGAAACATGCTGCACGTGTGTGACGCTTCTGCGTGATGACGTCCAGAGTGCGTCTCTCTTTGCACCTTTTGTTTCAGGGCGATCGAGGGTACGAAGGTCCCAGAGGCAATCGAGGACTTACTGGTGCTGGGGTCAAAGGTGACCAGGTAAATTAAACTCAAAATGTACACATATCTAACAGGGGTGGAAGGTATAAAAAGGTATTCATTTGAATCATGTGTTTTCTGCAAATCACAATAGATGACAATAAAAATGATACCGTGATACAACTCCGAGGTCATCCCGCTCAGCCTTATTATCTTAGATGTTTACTCAACCTGAGGAAACTGTCTGCTGATACCACAACCTTTACTAGTACTCACCCACGTCTCATGTACTCTGATACAGAGGTGGCTCTTTGATTTCTGTGATCGCCGTATTTCTTTATTCAGGGAAGTCACGGGCCGCCTGGCTCTCCTGGTCCAGTCGGTGCTCCTGGTTCAGGACTTCAAGGGGAAAAGGTAAAAGCTGCATTAATCACTGATGCAGGTGCTGACTGACTGGAAAGTTACTAAGTACATTTACTCAAATACTGTACATGTGCTTGTACAGTCTTTTCTTTTCATGCCATCTTCTAATTCTACATTTCACAGGAACATATCGCACTTTCTACTTCACTACAATTATTTCACAGCTTTAGTTCCGAGCTACTTGCCTTTAAAACATTGTGTAAGCTTATAAAATATGATGTTTTGTTATAAGTTACATTGCACCACTGCCAACAGCATAAAATAGTTTAAATGAGCACAACCTTAAACTACAGCAGTAAAATGCAGCATACACATGAATGTAGCAGTATTATTAATCCAGAAACTTCATAAATAATAGTAAAACACTATCAATACTTTTACTTCTGATACTTTAAGTACATTTTGCTGATAATTCTTACATACTTTTACTTAAGTAATGTTTTGAATGCAGTATTTTTACAGGGTTCTTTAAGTACTTTTACTGAAGTAAAGGATCTGAATACTTTCTGAATAACCAAACTTAACGTACAGAAAGTTTTTCAGCGTCTCAAACCTGCTGACCTCATTCTGATTGATGCGTTTTCTGTCGTTTAGGGGGATCAAGGCCCAGTTGGTGCTGCAGGCCCCAGAGGAGCTCAAGGTATTGGAATAACAGGACCAAAGGTAAGAAGATAACTAACAGGATGTTTGCCTCAGAGACACCAACTCAGATCATAATTATGATTGACAGTCGGCTGATTCTCCGTCTGATTGCATCTAAATTATTTTGCATATTTCATCACACTAATACGCCTGAGAAACACAGCTGGCCTGTCAATCAAATCCCCGGGAGTCTGAATCGGTCTCATAACTGAGAGGCTGCTATTGCTGGATTTATGATCTGAGACGTGTTTATTTCACATTTAGCCGTGGATCATTAAAAGTGAATTGTTTATTTGCTCTGTCCTATAGAGTCCACTGAATATCTCGCTCACTGTGTGAATGTTGTTTTCAGGGGAACCAGGGCCTCACAGGTGAGCCCGGTCTGACCGGTGAGAGAGGTGTCGGAGAGCCAGGACCTAAAGTGAGTCCTCTAAACACTACGGCACTATTCACTCATCACTCTGCAGTGGAGTTCCCTTTAAATGAAATACGCTTATTTACTTTCTGGCCAAGAGTTAGACGAGGAGATTGATACCACTTTCATGTCTGTGTGCTGAGTGTGAAGCTAGTTAGCTTAGCAACACAAATACTAAGCTGCTGGTAGGTGTATTTATTTATTTTTCTTACATTTGAGAAACCCTGGCTAGCTTTTCCCCCTACTTCCAGTCTTTATGCTAAGCTAAGCAGTAGAGAGTAGAGATCCTCAGCTGAGCAAACGTCTTAAATTGCAGATCACACACTTTAGCTCCGTTGCAGTTCAGTGGTTTACTTCACTCTCTGATGAACTGTCCTCTCTCAGGGCGACCCGGGCTCCGAGGGGTTAACAGGTATACCAGGTGAGCGAGGAGAGGATGGGGCCTCGGGACAAAAGGTAACTTCATAACCTGAACCTTGTTTTCTCCTTTTTTCATATATATATATATATGAATATAAAATGTGTTAATATTTCTTACCAGTCTGCTGCTTCATTGACTGTTTTCAAATGACGGCAGGGTGACGTTGGGTTACCGGGGCCCAGGGGACCTGACGGTGCTCCTGGTAAAGGCACACCTGGAGGGAAGGTAACAGACATCCTCATATGAGCTATGAAATGATCATCTGAACAGATCATTTAGAGGAATATGAGCGACAGTGTTGTGTTACTTTGGCAGGGGGACAGAGGGGACAGGGGGACCAGAGGACAACCAGGTGCAGTCGGTCCTGTGGGGCCGATGGGGTCAAAGGTCAGTAGATTCATCACAGTAAAGTGTTATTAACTTGGAATAATGCTGCCACATTTCTAGATCTTAGAATGAAGTTGTGAGCGCTACGTTGTCACATCTGATAGAAGTGGAGTGCAGGAGAGTAGCGAAGTACATTTACTCAAGTACTGTACTACGATTTTGAGGTACTTGTACTTGAGTATTTTAATTTTACTTTACTTTTTAGTCCATATTTATTTCATGAATGTATTTACTACTGTAGTTATTTTGCATTTGATTCAGATTATTAATACAAAATATTATCAACAAAGTAAAAATGATATATTTTTATAGATCAAGCTGCCCAGCAGTATATAAAGTTATTCAGATTAGCTGTACAATGAAAGTGACACGCACATTAATCAGTGATAATAATCTGCATTTGGAGTACTTTTGTATATTTTTATGCTTTTACTTCAATAAAAAAAATCAAGGACTTTTCCTTGTAACAGAGTATTTCTACACTGTGGTATTGCTACTTTTAATTAAGTAAATGATCGGGGAATAAAAGGTTATTAAAAACAGGGATTTGAGTTTTAGCATCATCTTATCTTCCGTTCTTTCAGGAGACGCCACCAAAGCTGGCTGACCTTAAAACCAGCGAGAAGCGGATGAGAAATGATTTAAACATATCCTATCCCTTTCTTTAAATAGACAAATATACAAAGATGCAAGACAATACATGCTATTATTAAAGGTTAAAGGTGACAGTGTATTCTGAACAGTAAACTTATTATTAATGAACACCCCAAAACATGTTGAATTAATGGTCTAATTTCCATTAAAATACAGCCTTTATAATATTCATGTAATGTAACAACAGTCCATAATGAGTTGTTTTCACACTTTTAAAGTATTATAATTTTAAACCTAACACAATCCATACAATGAAACTGCAGATGTCTGAGTTCTGCCCTGTCGCCTCGTCTATTATTAGTCTGATAAGTGTTTGTATTTTCAGGGGGAACCAGGAAATATGGGTCCACGAGGTGCAACTGGACCACCAGCGAGGGGTGTAGCTGGTGCCAAGGTACAGTGAGCCCATGTGGTGCAAACAAACAGCTGCTGTAACTCTCAACAGCAACAACTGATCTACTCCTTTTGTCAGGGAGAACTGGGCCGACCGGGTCCAGCTGGAGCTGTAGGAGAGCCGGGGACGGGTTTAACTGGACCCAAGGTTAGTTACGGTTTACTCCTCACTGATCCCATGTGTACAGGTATAATAGAGGCATGTTTTGGTTTTAAGGGGGACAGAGGGTCTGCAGGGCGTCCTGGGACACCTGGACTTAAAGGTGATGGTTACCCCGGCTCTACAGTGAGTATGAACCTACACCACAGCCCCCTTTATCTCTTTACACCCCGCACTATGTAATCCTCTCACGACGTCTTTCTTAGGGACTTCCGGGGCCTCCTGGTCTGAAGGGAGAGACCGGATCAGATGGCGTCGGTTTACCTGGAACAAAGGTGAAAGTTCACCTGAGGAAAAGCCACAGAAATAGAATAGGAGTAGAACTGACATTTAACGGTTATCCATGGTTATTTGACCGGTACGAAAGAAACTGGCGATTGTTGTTCGTTGTTATGGGGAGAACACACGTCAGCGAGGCTGTAAAGTAGTTAGCTAGGTAGCTTGTCCTTCTCCGGAGCATTGGGCAGTCAGGATGAGGTATAACTTACAATCTGCTTCCTGTTCAGGGAGACAGAGGCTTGCCTGGACCTCCTGGACCTGCTGGGCCAGCTGGAGTTGGCCTAATTGGTCCAAAGGTAATCTGTCCTGATCTAAACGACGACTTATACGTGATTGTTTTTAAAACTAGAACTAAATTGCCTTTTACAAATTCATTTTGGTATCCAGAGAGACTTCAGGAAGTTGTCTTTCCCTGCAGGGTTCACTTGGCCAAAGGGGAGCACCTGGTGCACAGGGGTCACCTGGAGAAGGCATTCAAGGACAAAAGGTAACGTTGTACGATGTCAGTAGCTGCAGTTCATAACCAGCTGTATTAGGTGGTTTACGAAGGGAAATTGTCCCGTGACTGGACTCACTGGAGGGACATTAATCTACTTTTGTGAAGCAGTAAAAGCATTTCCTTTCCTGTCAAATTCTTGCTGAACAATAAACTAAAACATAAGAGGGGAAAACATTTGTCTTCAGCATGAAGACAAATGTGCTTAAAGTGACTTGGAATGAAATGGTAAAATGTGATAAAGCTCTTATTTCAGTCAGCTGCTGAACTAGACAATACAATCTGAGCACAGTGTTATTTCAACAATGACAAGAGAGTAGCATTCAACAACTCAACTACTTCATATCTTATGAACCTCATAATGGCTAAAACTCATGTTGTGTGTTTTTAACATTAACAAAATAGTTTAGAGTCCCAGGCACATGTGCAGACATCATCCATCGTGTTGTCTTTGACATGGACTGTGCTCTGTGTTTCCAGGGGGAGACTGGATTTCAGGGGATCCTCGGCCCCAGAGGTCCTCCAGGACAAGGTCTGCATGGGGACAAGGTAACGATATAATGTCCGCAGAGTGAACCTGTATTAAATATGAAGTTACGGTAAAACTAGCAAAAATGAAAAATATGCAATTATGTCAGTGGCTTCCAGCAAAAGAGGAGAATAACTTTGGCACAAACTGCATTCAACATGCCTATATTAACCTATTATTAATCAATGGTAATGGCAGCAGTACAGGTTTGTGCATATCTACGATGTGATTTAAGATTACCGTTTCTTTCCTCTTGCAGGGGGATCGAGGGTTCAGAGGTGAAAAAGGCAAAAGTGGAGACAAAGGACAACTAGGAGAGGCCGGAGCCATCGGACTTTTGGTACTGTAGTGTTTTTGTAATGAAAATTGCATTTTGAACCCTTTTATATCACGTCCCCCGTAATATTGTGTAGTTATTTAACAATACATGCACAAAAATACACTCAAAATACTTTCTTTGTATTTGTAAAACTAAATATAACGTGTGCTTACGCAAGCTAGAACCAATCGATTTCAACCAGTAATATCATGACATCCATCCATCAATCAACTTTGTGTGGAGCCTCAGTCCTCTGTAGCTCCGTATCCACTACTTTCTAAGTTCACCCTCTTTTTAGCGGTCCAATCAAATGCGAAGGATTTGATTTAAATCCCTCTTCTAACTGTACACCACTAAAATATTTAGTTTCCTCGGGGAATATTCACAGTACAGAAGCTAAAGACGCTAACTTCTCTCAAGGGAATCTCTCGATATGTGAACAGCTAATAAATGATGATCTGTTTCAAATCACAGGGTAGACTGGGACAAAAGGGAGAGCCGGGACTTACAGTAAGTATAGTGCATCACTCGTAACACTGACGATCATGCAGAGCAGTCAACAATATAGAGCCGTTGGTGTGTTTTTCATTATTAAGGTTTAAATGCTGTCTTTCAGCTTTAATTTAAAGGCGTTCACGTCCGCATCAGATGAACAGTGCAGGAGTTTTTGCCCTTTTTATAGATAGTCCCCCACTTTAGGGGAAATGGTAATTATTCTGACCATTCTAGACACACTTTCAGGTTTAAAGGTGTTTGATGGTGCGGTGGCAGGGCTCAGCATTAGAGATGTAGAGGTTGAGGGACTAGAGCAGCTCTAGTAGAGCTGCTCTAGTTGAGGGAATCTGATCAGGATGCCTCATAGACGAGAGGTTATCCGGGCACGTCCAACCGGCAGGAGATCCAGGGGTAGACAGAGTTCATGCTGGAGGGATAATTTATCTCACCTGGCTTGGGAAAGCCTGGAGATCCCCCAGGAGGAGCTGGAAAATGTTGCCGGTGAGAGAGCGGGACTACTTAGCTAACCCTGCTGCACGGCCTTGAATAAGCATCAGAAAATGGATGAATGAGGGTGTGCAGAGGCTTTGTCCTACTATATCCTAACATTGAAAGAAAGATCCTAGCATGCTCCAACTGATTTGGATTTAAACGCCCTCAAATTAAAGCTAGAGCTTTGCCTTAATCACAGATTCATTTCCTTTACTGTAACTCAGTGTCAAATCAGTTTGTAGTAAAAGCTGTGCTGTCTTTCACAGAGGGAAGAAATCATCAAAATAGTGAGATCCATATGCAGTAAGTAATCAGAAACTCACTTTTTGTTTTATTGTTATGTACATTGTGTTGTCTATAACCTGCCTCTGGGTTTCATGAGGTTGTGGAGTGACCTGCCGCCAAACCCCCTTGGAGCTGGTTTTTGTGATCGACAGCTCCGAGAGCGTCGGCCCGGACAACTTCAACAGGATCAAAGACTTTGTAAACGCCCTGATCGACCGAGCCTCGGTCAGCCGGGACACCACGCGGGTGGGTGTTGTGCTTTACAGCCACATCAACATGGTGGTGGTCAGCCTCAGACAGGAAGCCACCCGCGACGAGATCAAGTCTGCGGTGCGCTCCATGACCTACCTGGGCGAGGGCACGTTCACGGGCAGCGCCATCCAACAGGCCAACCAGGTGTTCAAGGGGGCGCGGGCAGGTGTGAGGAAGGTGGCCGTCGTCATCACGGACGGGCAGGCCGATAAAAGGGACGCGGTCAGTCTGGAGAGTGCGATGTCAGAAGCTCGGGGCAGTGACATCGAGACGTTTGTGATCGGCGTGGTGAACGAGAGCGATCCTCTGTACGAGGAGTTCAAGAAGGAGCTCAGTCTCATGGCGTCTGACCCCGACAGCGACCACGTGTTCCAGATCGAGGAATTCAAAGCACTTCCCGGTGAGCCATTCATCATGAGCGCATCAGAACCATACAAGGAATTTATTTTAAGTTTTGGAAAATTTTATGAAAATCCCCAGTTTCGTCAACATAAACACAGTAATGCCGTCTTGACGGATTTTACTTTTGGACTCTGAGTTATTGAAAATGTTTGGATCAAACAAGTCGGAAAGAATACTATGCAGCCACAACTGAAGTCTTATTCTACAAATAGTATAAAGTATAAAACTAATAATATAATATAATACAAATCCTCGCTTGGTTAAATTAAGGTTAAAAAATGTTTTATTTATCGGACACAAATACCGTCTTTTAACAGACTATATAGCCCACTATTTTTGAGTGAGGACAACAACAAAAAAGTTTTAAATAGTTTAATGTACAGACTTTTGTATAAATTATCCAAAAAGTGTGTTATTATGATTTTAGTTCATTTGAAAATCTTATTTGGACAACCTCAGAGCAGACAAATCCTGGAGCACCCCTGAGGGGGGCCCGGACCCCAGGTCGGGAACCACTGTTCTAGAACATCTACTGCCATGGTGCTCATGAGCAAGACAACCCAAACTGCTTCCATTCAAACTGCGGCTGTACAGGTATATAGTAACTGCCTATTTACTGTTTTGGTCTTCTCACGTTGCAGCTCTGGAGGGGAAACTGCTAAGTCGTATCTGCGAGGACGGAGCGAGACGTTTGTTCAGCTCCATCCCGAGCTCCAGACTGTCTCCAGGAACCCCAGAGGTCTCCGGTAACGTTCGAGAGCCTCCGTACAGGACCGATACCGACACCCCCACCTTCACAGGGGACTTCAGGAGGGTTCAGATGTTGGTGAGAAGAACAAACCAGTCATTTCTTTACCTCCTTTTGGGAACTTACGCTGTGTTACAACAGTTTAACGTATCACTGGTTATATCGATCTTACCTGGATAAATAAAGGTACAGTAGACTTAAACAGTCTCTGCTCTGTTACAGCCCGGCCCTCCAGCGTCGCAACCCGCCAGAGAACCCATCACTCCACCGAGACCCGAGACGGACGACAGAATCGACTCAGAGGCTCCCAGATTCCCATACTTCGACAGGGAGCCCTTCAGACCGGTCACAGAGCTCCTCCCACGGTTTGACACGAAGGACAACAACGACCACGTGGTGATGACGGGAACAGTCGGGCTGGCGAGTCCCACTCCGAGGGCCCCATCTGAGGAGAAGACACAGCCGCCGACGCCTCCTCCACTGCTGCCTTCTGACACCTACGCAGGTAGGTAACCGCTGAAGAGATTGTTGGATGGAGAAATTATTGGTTTAAATGTTAAAAGTCTCAATTCAGGGAAAAAAAACAAGCACTGAATATGTTCTAATGGATCTCCATGATATTTGGTGCACACATTCATGTTCCCATCAGGATGAACTGTAATAACTTTGGTAATCCCGACTTCTCCTGTAGCATCATAATCAGATCGAAATTGTAGTTTTTCCTGACACTTATACCTGTGGAACTAATGACAATTCCATCATTCTTAGTTATACTTTGTATTTAGTGAAAATTAACACGCTAAACTTAGCATGGCCGAAGACTTCTTAGTCTTCTTAAAATGTAACACTTGTTTTTTGTCGTCTCCAGCGGAGCGCTGCATCCAGGTGCTGGATCCAGGACCGTGCCGGGACTACGTGGTGAAGTGGTACTACGACGCCACAGCGAATTCCTGCGCTCAGTTCTGGTTCGGAGGCTGTCAGGGAAACAACAACCAGTTTGAGACCGAGAGGAGCTGCAGAGAAACATGCGCGAAGGTCTAACACGCACATGGACCCTTCAGTCACGAACAAAACATTCTGCTGTGACTTTGCCATGATGTTCACATCAGCGCATTGGTGCTTCGACACGGATACGGAAAATAAACAGCTAATGTTATATAACGGGCATCATTGCACCAAAATTGTTCAGTGGGCTAAGTACTATTAATATGTTTTATTCCTGTTGGCCAGAGGGATTTGTGTATTAATATTGTGAACCAAACTAAGCTAAAGCAGAGAAAATGATGCCTGTGATGTTACTCACACACTGTGGAAAAGTTCCGTTGAGAAATAAAACGAACTTTGTAACCACTAACCTTTAAGAAAAAGTAACCCTTTTGTATGATGCAATGATGTATTTTTTTTACTTAATGTCTTAAGTTTTTTTTTATGTTTTGTAATACTGTGAAATGTCATTAAAGGAAAACAACTAAGCAAACAAATGTCATGCATTAGAGGTTGAATGTCATTATTGTACGGAGCAGAAACCATCTCGCGACCGGATCACAAAAATCAAATCAAGCCAGGTGCCAAAGTGTGTGTGTGTGTGTGTGTGTGTGTATGTGTGTGTGCGAAATACCTGGTGGTAATCGGCAACCTGTTACGTCATTTAGGCAGAAACTTGTCTCTTGCACTTACTCTTCATATTTGTGAATACATGTTTTGAGGCTTTCAGTTGGTCCTTCCTTAATTCGTAGCCCCCTACATTTGACTGCATCTTGCACAGTAACAAAATCTTCCCCGGGACAGACGTATAAACACCACGATGTCACACACACACACACAGACTCACAAGGTGAAAACAATACACACTGTCCCTGCAGGTAATGAATAGCTGGTATTGTAGCGGCTTTGCAACAGCAATTTGGCAGTCGGCCCATCCTCACTGCACAAATGTCTAAAACAAAGAAAAGAATAAAATACCAGCGAGAAGCACATCTTCTGTTGTTGAAGTTAAGAGGAATCACCTCCAATAAGAAGGAAGACGACTCACTGAGAAACACTTTCTCCACTTCAAAGCTTTAAGTTGGACGTGATTACATGTAATTAGTGAGGAGAGGCCGCGGCTCTCAGAACAATGCATCTCCAGCTTGAGGCAGTGTCTATTTTGCGGCAAAGCTTCTTCTTGTTGATTTCAGGGTAACGTCTTGAGAACAATGCAAACGGTTGGTCGTGCTGGGCGTTCGAGCGTGGCAGCCGATACTTTATCCATCTGCACTGTTTTTATCATTTACAAGCCTAAAGGTTACGTCCGGCCTACGTTAATGAAACAGGAGAGAGAGTAATAGAAAGAGTCGGTGAAAGCCGTAGGAAAAATAGAAATTTTATCTTGATTCTACATTCATTTACGTCACAATTAAAAAGCTGGAGTGTCACAGAGGGGCATCATTTGTAAAAGACAAGAAAAGAAGACATGATGATGTATCCAGGATCCTTCGATGGATTAGGATCCTTCCCTTGGAATAAGCCGAAGTAGACAACAGTGTTGGATTCAAGCTCGCTCATGTTCAGCTGAAAGGGGACAGGAACAGACAGAAATCCACAAACACAGTAAATAAAATAAACAAGCACCATTTAAATCTCACATCGTATCCATCAGCGCACATCACTCAGGTGGTTGTGATCGGCGTTGACTTCATTTTTCAGAAACAGAGGTAGCCGCCTGGTACAAATCTTCCCCCAAAACTAAACCAAATCAGGTTATCTAAACTTCCAGATAACGCATGACGATTAAAATAATTAAAGAAACTTTGAAACAACTGAGATGCAGATTGTCTAAACTGTGGCACAAAATGTAGAAACCATTAATCAAAATTCCTGTCTCTGGCTACCAGATGAATGCAAGTCTAATATACAGTCCTCTTTGCTTTTGGTCTCTAAAACCATCTAAAAATAGAATAGAATATCTGGCTTTTTGGCTGCTAAATGCTTCGCTGTGTTCACCAGCTAGTCGCTAACTGTGTCTGCTCTCTGTTTGGTGCTGAGCAGGAAATGTGAAGTCGTTTTTATTTTAGAGCCAAAGCAGTAAAGTAGCGAACCATAAAACCAAAACAATGAGCTGAAAGACGCTAAAGCACGTGATTCAGATTCAGAAGTGATTCTGTTCTTTCTTACGTAATAATTCCTGTATTTCATGCTATGCAGCATTTTCCTAAAATATATAGACTCATCCAAAAACAATCCCTCTCAAACATCACTTATGACCCACTACAAGTGTCTATTTTTAACTTCTCTATCATAAGGAGATAGAGCTTTTTCATCACTCTGGACGATATAAACGATTATCCTGATAATGGAAATTCACCCCAATCAACTTATTGTGAGTGTTTTTATTACAATCTGTTATATGATCCTGTATCGTCCATCACTTAATCCAGCTGCCGTGCAAGTTAAATTAAACAACAGCTATTGTGGACAAAATGAAAAATGTTCGAGATCGATAACACAATTAGAACCAAATGATAAAGTTTAGTACCTGTTTGGTGAGATCCGTCCTCCAGGGGTCGACCTGTAGTCCATCACACCAGCCTCCTCGTCCGTACAGCCACGTGCCGTGTTCGTTCGGTACCGCGCCCTCTTTCACCCGCAGAGTGCAGCCCAGAGGTGTTCCTGATGTTCCCCACACCACGACCCCAAAATACATGAGAAAATACAACGATCAGCAAAAGAAATGACCCTTCAATCAGCGAGTCAGCGTCCAGTCCTCAGGCTCAAGAAGACAAAGACGAGAACTTAACAGTCAAGCAAAAATGACAAATATTCAAAGCTACTCAAATGTGAGGATTTCTTGAAAAGTTTGATATCATCATGAACAAAACACAACATTTGAAGACGTGGGATGATGCCTTTCAAAACTTACTATCGAGATTTAAAAAACTAAAAATGTTGAGTCACTTACAAAGTTCAAATGTTGAGTTTCAAAGTTCCTTCTTGATATTGGACAAAACCATCTCACCTCAAGGTCCATTTCTGGATCTTTCAGTTATATAAATGATAAAATGTATTGTTTTCTGAACACTTGACTCTTATAGCCACAAAGATGAGAAGTCCTTAAAGGGCTCAGAAAACTTGAAATATAAACATCTAAAGTGAGCAAACTCCATCTGCTGAGGAAGGTGGTGTCAAAAGCTCCGCAGCAGCTTCTTACATGAACCTTGAAACGGGATTGTTTGGTCAACTACCTGCAGCAAAGGTTCCTTCATGCTTTTCTCACCTGCAGAATCGAACGTGAGGGTGTTGTTAAAAGCGTCGTTGATGAGGAAGTAGTGGGAGGTGACGCAGAACTCTCCGCAGCTGTTGTCATCGTAGCCGTGTGCCGTGACGACGGCGTACAGCTCCACCTGAGCACAGACACACAGCTGCTGACGGACGGGACGCTCTCTAAATGATTAGTGATCGCCGTCACATCGTTTACCTTTTTGGTTGATGCTGGGACGGACACTTTGGTTGGCTGGAATCTCTTGTTGTAGTTCTTGTCGAAGGTTCCCCCGCTGTACAGTGGCATCACTCTGAAGGGGCGGAGCTTCTCGACTTTATAATCTGCAACGCAGAGGGCTTTGTAGCTGATGAAGATGTTTGCACAGGTGGACCAGCATACATGGTGAATGCAAAGCACCACATGATGCATATATAAGAGCCTGCTGATCAATGGTTCTTTACGGAGAATCACGGCAACAACCGTCGTGCAGCACTACGCCATGTCACCGCAGTATTTATATCTTATACTACAGCAATCACACTGATTGCTTCACGACTTTCCAAAATGATTGCGACAATCAGTGATATTCACCAACCTGGAATATCATCTGGAAATGGGAATTTGACAGGTGAACACATTGTATTTATGTATTTAAAGCTAAAAGAAGGAACTTTTATTTTGTGTTGATTTTATCGGTCCCTGTTGATAAAACAAATCTTGTAATTAGTAGTTTTAATGATGTCTTGATCTCCTTCAAACAAATGGATTTATTAAAGTTTTGTCAAGTCTTATCTTTATCGATAATAATAGATCATAATTTATTTGTTTATAATACATTGTATCATTATTATGAATCTGTAAAGTAACTACTAACTAATGTCATCAAAAACGTTTCTATAATCCTCATTTTGTGTTTCTGTTTTTGGAGGAATCGAGTCATTAAAGTTTCTTGGGAGAGTTTCGTGTGTGAACATCAAGTGCTGTAATATTATTTGGCAAAACATGTGCATACAGACAAAATTGGTATAACAATATCTTCATAAAACCTAAAAATAACTGCTATCCGGTCTGTAATCATGCCAGAGAGGCTCCAGTCTATTTCAAAACAATCCTCTGAGTCATAGTCATAAAGACTGTATTTTTCATTTCCTAGTTAAAGTATTTCCAGGAACTAAAAGCTTCATCTTTGCTGAGTGTCATCTTCCAGTAACTATTTACAGACAGACTGTTCCTTCCTGCTCTCTGCTTTTGAAAAATTTCTCCTAAAATGGAGAGATAATGTTCTGGGATCACGTTGTTTCAGTCGCAGCTCTCCGTTCTCACAGTGGGAGAGTTCAGACCGGAGCATGAAAACCCAACCAGCTGGTGTTGGCTTTGACAGCAAGGGTGCTACAAACACTCCTGTGATGCACATCGGTTTAGCTCCATGTTGTAGCTGCTGAAATGCTGCTTTATCTCAGCACTTTTGCTCAAAACATTAAGATGTCTCACTGAATATGTGTATCATTTTTGGCAATCAGGCCCAAGTTTTTCAAATAACCTTAATTGCCACGGTGAATGTGTTTATAAGCGAGCAAAATCAGTGGTTCAAACTACAATCACTAACTTCCCCTTGTTTTCAGGCTACTGGAACACACCTGTAGCTTTAACCTGAAGCAGTGCGGCCCCACTCCACCACCCGCTCAGCCAGAAACGTCATGTCGGGTAGAACGCAGGCTCAGTGTTTGTACCTGTCCGGTTGCCGACGCTGAATCTCAGGTTGAGGGAGACGACCCACGGCATCGCCCAGGGCACCGTCTTCATGGTGAGGGTGCATTTGTTGCTGTCCAGCAGGGGGATCAGAGGGGACACGTCTGTCAGCCAGCGCCCAATACCTCTGCCGAAAAATGTAATAATAATTAATTTTCTTTCTTTCTTTGATTTTGATAGTTGTCTTTTCAGAATTTCATCAGAATCCTTTTAACAACAATATTTTGGAGAACAATATCACTAAAATGATTAAATCACAACACAGTTTAAAGTTAGTTGACCACAATATTGACTTGTTCCAAAGGAAGTGAAGAGTAAGTTAATGGTATATATAGCTCAATATACTATTGTGCTTATGAATGTATCAATAGAAAGTAGCTAAACTGACTTATTATATATCTCAGATCAGATTAAAACCTTCAATTTAAATAGATTAGGATTTTTCAGACCCACAGTACATACAGATGAATTTATTCCACAAACCCATGAATTATTGATACGAGTAGTAATTATTAGGATTATCTGTTGTGTTTTACGTCGCCGTCTCACCTGCGGAAGGCAGTGATCCATCGGCCCAGCTCCGTGTTGCAGTACGGGCCGAGAGGGTCGCAGCAGACAAACAGCTGCACCGTGTGATCCCAGTGAGCGCAGGACGAGTCTCTCCTGCCGGGACACGACAGCGACGCATCCAGCTCCAGCACGTCGAAGTCCGACAGGGCTGCAGAGAGACGGCGTGTTCAAACGTTAGTGTCATTTAAGTGATTGAGAAAGCTCGTGTTCCCGTCAGAGTTCACACTGATGCTCCTAATCTAAAGAATGATGATGTCCGGGTTTCAGAGAAGAGAGTTTTAGCCTGAATCCAGTTTCAGGACTTTTTCTTTTGGGCATTAAGGCTGGGTTTATCTAGTATCTAGTTTATCATGTTGCACCAAACTCTAAACTAGCAAAAGATTAAGAAAGATTAAACTTAAACCATTATTTTTACTCTAAACCTAGAAAAATCTAATTATGTTGCACCAGAACTTTAAACTCCAATTTAAACTGTGATCCAATATTAAAATGGATTTTCGAGATGGATTGAGCCAAATAATCAAGTTCCTAAAAGAAAGTTGAGACTCAACCCAATTGAGTTTTTCCAGTCGCTCTAATCTTCTATCATTTGGTCATATGATAATGATGATAATCATAGAATACTTTTTGTTTGCTATGAAATGGCCACTAAGTGCAAAATCCACTAAACCCGCCCATCTCACACGTGTTGGTGATGACGTTACCTATCGGCAGGTCGACTGTGGCCACCGCTCCTTTCTCTCCCTGCATTTGGACTTTGTCAAAAACAGAAACGACCTTTGCAGGACTTTGAAGTTTGGTCTGCAGAGCTGCATAGAAGTCAAACCTTGGAGACAGACAACAAAGTCAAAAATACACTTTTCACACATTAAAACTGTTACAATACCTCTGTGAAGAGGTTGATATCTACATCAAAATTGATGTGCAAGTGTTTTCAGTATGTCTACAGTTCAAATTGAATTTAAATTTAAAGTGGCAACGGACATTATTTTTGCTTTAACGCAGTAAATGTTGCACAAAGCACAATAGCTATAGAATAATCACAGTATCTGAGTTTAGATTTCTTCCCTATAAGCAATCCTGTCTGCCACCAGGTTAAGATGCAATTGCACAACCAGAACAGAAGGAAGATAGCTCTTTTGTTTTCCCCAGTAGCTATCGGTAGCTCTCCACAGATACCAAAGAGCATCAATGGAAGTTCTTTGCAGTAGCGGAAAAGGCTTCGACGGTGAAACAACCGCAGTAACTGTGGAAAACAAAAAGAAACCTTTTTTGTTGGTAGTTTGCTCTTTGGAAAACAGGAAACGGTCTTGATGTATGTGATGTATTGACAGCAGAGTGTGATAAAACTTCAAGGCTTTAGGGCCCCCAACTATAAACAAGGTAATAAATGTCAGACATGGTGAGTGAGGGTCCTCCCAGGTTAATACTGTGTGTGTGTCTTAATCAGGGACTTGATGTTGTCAGCTTAGATAAGGGGCTGAATGGGGGTGCAGACAGTGGACCAATCAATAGTTAATCACAGAATGGTCACTGTTGTCCAGATGTCTTAGTGGTGACTCCTCCTACCCCACCCTGTGCTCAGGGCCTTTATGAGTCATACACAACCAACACTCTGGGTTCTTCCTCCCTCAGACTGCCTTGCACTCTGTATGACGAGAGAATACGCATACACCAATAATGCTTCTTTTCTCGATGTTCTTAATTTCACTATCATAGGACTCACTCTGTACTATTAAATAGTTTTTTTCCCAAGTTGTTTGTTTCAACTATAAGATGTTTCAGCTCTACTACTCTGATGAGTCAAGTGAATAAATAAATAGATGAAATGAACTCTTCTGCAGAGTGCGTCCTCACCACTGCGCCTGCCAGTTGATGAAGCTGAACGAGGGGTAAATAAACCAGCCCATCTCAGCCAGCGCCCCCCAATGGTCAATACCCATGAAGAAGTTCGGGGACGGAGTGTTCTGGAAGGACACGTACACCGGCTGTCCAAACCTACAAAACAAAATCCAGACGCATCACACCGCAATGAGACGGGCAACAAATGTCATATATACGATGGTGTTTAATTGAACGCTTTACAGTCATTCTAATGAGCTTAAATTAACCAATAACTTTAAATAACTTTTACAATCAGATTCTCTGTTCTTTTGATTTAAAAATGTCCCCCTGAAGAGCTTGTGTCATATTTTGGAAACATCACCCGAAAGTTGTGACCAGCTTCAGAAGAGCGGAAGCGAACAGACTTAAGAGGACCATTACTTTGACCTTTAAAGTGTTCAGTTGATCCATGTACAAGGATGTTAATCATCACAGTGAGGAGGCTTTTAATCCTTCGGGTCGGTCTGTCTTACTCGAGCGCCTGAGCGACCGAAACCTCCAAGTGCACCATGGCGGCCGGGATGGTCAGCGTTGTGTCGCATTCGTCCCCGACACAGTTCATGTCCTGGATCGGGTTACCGGGGAGAGCGTAGACAAGGACGGCGGAGGCGTTGGATTCGGCCATGTTCTGCACCTGGAGGATCAGGGATGATGAATACAGATTACACTAAAGTCAATACTTCCTGTGTGTTTAAAAACAAAGTCTGGAGTGAAACGTGGCCGGTTACAAACAGGGAAAAAAGCAGTATTATTCCAATAAATGATGATTTTCACTATCACTTTATCGGTTGATTATTCTTTCGAGTAAATTGATTTATGGTTTAGTTCAAAATCTAAGAAAACTGTGAGGAATGCAGATTCTTATTGCCACGAGGACATTTCCTCAAATTGCTTGTTTTGTCCAAAATCCAAAGATATTCAAATAATGATATAAAACAGAGAAACCGTTGAGTGACATGAAGGTACAGTTAACAGCAATAAACACTAGAGCTCTGCTACTGCAGAAAACATATTTAACACAAAAATATGTATTTATTTTGCACTAAAATAATACTATGTAAGAGGTAATGTTGATTCACATTCGTGATAAACTACTTTTCGTACAACGGTAGCTCAGACCAGTAACGTAAATTCAGTGTCAACGGTCTGTGTGCAGTAAATACTGACAGTGTGTCGTATTCAGTACGTTGTGATTTCTAACACGACGCCTCTCATAGAAAAGTTGCTTCAAAGCGCTGCTAGAGGTAGAAACCTTTAACGATCACGCTTTGAAACAAAAAAGCAAAAATCAGGTTGTGTGATTAAATATGGAGCACGCTCAAACAGACCACACGGTCCTGGCTGGTTATCACTGCGCCGAATGTCTTCGCAGACCTTTTTTTACGGTCTGGAGGTAGCGATCCGAGCAGGAAGCGTCACACCTCCTCAGCATTCACACAAACAGACCTTGGTGAAGAAAGAGCAGTTGCCCTCGGACACCCAGGCCAGAGCACCCGCCACCGAGGGGGAAGGTTCACACCCGTCACCTGCATCCACCAGCTGGTACGACCTCGGATCCCCGCGCGTCGACAGCCAGTCGTACCGGGCGTCTAGTCTCTTGATGATTATGGGCATTTTCCACCCTGTGAGGACAGAAAAAAGCTATAAATCAATGATACAGTTTAAATTCGACTTTTAAAAAAACGTGACGTTGTTTCCACATAAAACAGGGTGTCGCTGTGAGACTTGACGTCAGCTGAGAGGAGCAATGACCCATAACAAAATCATATTTTACAGGGAGAGAGGATTTTTGTTTTTTCATAAAAATGTACAGCTAAAAATCACTTTTTTATAAATTGTTTGTACATCTGGGAATTTAAGACAAAAGCAAAAAGGGGCCTTTTAGTTTTGTCACTTAGTGTGTGCAGAAAAAAAGAACATGCTCAGCTGGAAAATAGACAAATGTACACTGAAGTTTAGAGCAGTTGGGATGCTAAGATGAGTGATGTCCTCATTAAAAGACATGTCTAATGCAGCTTAAATTAGGGCTGCGTGATCAGATACCACAACATCTTTACAGACGGCGCTCTTACCCTCGGATTTGAAGACGGCCTGGGAGAAGACACAGCCGCGTCCGGTGCAGCGCCAGTAGTAAAGCACGTTGGGTATCCAGTTACCCAGAGCGAAGACCGGCACCGGGGAGAAGTGCAGTCTGGACAGAACCTCCTTATTCCTGCAGAAAACATGAAGGGGGTGACGTGTGGTTTGTCAAAGTGGTTACCAAGATGTTTTGAGTTGTGTTTACACATTAATCTGCTGTTTATAATCCAACAACATAATATTCTGAGATGTCTCATTCTTCTAATGAGTACTTTTGATTTTTATACTTTAAGTATATGTTGATGAGTATCATTTTGTACTTTTACTAAGGTAGAATAATGCATGACTTTAACTTGTTACTGAATATTTCTATAATGTGATATTGCTTCTTTTAAAACATAAAAGCACTTCCTCCACCACTCTTGACATTTTCTCTGCAGAATTCTGGAGTACTTTTTCCGTTGATACTTTGATAACACCTCAAGTAAAATATTAAATGCAGGATCTGTATTTAAGTAAAGGTTCTGAGTACTTTTTAGTATGTAGAGATGAAAGAACAGCAGGTATGTCCAGTGATGCGAGGACGTATTCAGACCTTTCATTACAAGTAAAAGTCCTGCATTCAAAATCTGACTCACGCAAAAGTACAGAGGTATTTTGAGAAAAAATGTACTCAATGTATCAAAAGTAAAAGTACTTGTTATGCAGCTGAATGACTGAAGAAGCATTTTCATTCTGTAGCTATAAGGTTGAGCTCATGTCAAGTATTTTAAATACTGCTGGATATTTGTACCTATAAAAATGTATATTTGATTGTGTGCGTTGGATGTAAAAATCTTCAAAGTCAAAAAAATGTAGTGAAGTATAAAAATACAATATTTCCATCTGAGATGTGGTGGAGTAGAAGTATATAAAGTGGCAACAAATTGGAAATACTCATAGTAAAGTATGACATAAATGTACTTATAGTAGTGTAATAAACCACTGCAGATGCCACACGTTGCTGAACATTTTTAGTTGAGTTTAACTGTTCGACTGGTCTGCATTTTCAACACTTTGCCTTAAAACCAGTGGTTCTCTTCCGGTCACCTGTGCATGGCGACCCGCTGCAGCTGCTCCCTCATCCACAGAACATCGCTGACCGCGGAGTCGTCCAGGGACAGAAAGAGCACCTGCGTGCTGTTGGGCAGCTCCTCCACCAGGCTGATGAGGGACGACTCGGAGCTCCACATGCACTCCAGAAAGCCCGACTTGTTGGAGAAGGCGTGCACGATGAGAGGTCCCTGCAGGGCACCGGGCTGGTAGGAGAACTCCCCGTCCAGAGTCGGGACACTGAACGCGGCGGCGAGGTCCCCCGGCTCCGGGCCGTCGGGTGTGGAGGCTGTGCTGGATCTCAAGCTGACCGCATTGTCTCGGGACTCACAGGCCGACCCATAATCGACCAGTTTCGGTTTCCCCGCAGCAGCTTTGCTCACACGAGCTGTCACAACAACTGCAAGGAGCCACAACATCGAGGGCTTTGAACACAACAACAATAAACGCATGGTTTCCTGCCCACGGCGGGTGACCGTGAACTCACCACAAACAGCCGAGCATTTCTTTTTCAGAGTTTATCTGAATATAAAAAGTCGGACTGCTGTTAAAGTCTCTCAAAATTACGCTTTGGTGGACTTCCTGATTCCATCTCGAGACTTTTGAGTTGGGTGCGGGCAGTACTGCTCTGTACGGTGGCCCCGGAGGGACATACGCGCGCAAACGGGCTTTTCATTGGTCGACAAATAGAATGAAGGGATGACGTATTTTTGTAGGCCAACCACGGAAGTGGAAGTTTGCGTCGCACTGGTTCCCTCGACAACAAGCCGATGTTGGGTTTATAGCAGAAAATAAACTCTAGTCTAGTCTATGGCAACCGTGTATGATACGTTCACGGTCTGAAATGAGCACAAAGAGACAGAAAACGACCAATACAAATATAAAACCACTAAAAATAGATGCAGAACGACCACACAGAGATGCACTCAAGCACTAAGAGACGCATCATTTATATAAACTAATGGCAAAACAACAAATTACCCAAAATGTGCTAAATTCAACACACTGTTCCTTTAATCCACTATATTCGTTCGTTACTTTACAGAATCTGATGTTACACACTAAAACATAAAACATCCAATCAAGTGAAAAGTTATCTATATAGCCCAATATCACAAATTTGCCTCAATGTGATTTACAGTCTTTACAGCACACACCCTTCATACACCATCATTAGAGTATCAATTAAAAGGAAAATCTCCCCCTTAAATAACCTTTAATGGAGAAAAGTATGAAAGAAAGCTCAGGACGAACAGCAGAGGAGGGATCCCTCCTAATGGACAGACAGACATGCAACCAACAGATATATTCCTCTATTAAAAATAATAGAGAAATGTATACCACCTAGATTTGGCTATTCTGGAAGTCCTTTTCCCACTTGTCACTATAATCTGGAAATAGTCTGACGGCGAGGACGTTTTTTCTCGAGTTGAAATGTTAACATTCTACACAGTTGGTGAGCCCATAACACATGTTTCAGTACCTATAGGTCCAGTATTGTTTTTCTATGGATCCAGAGTATGAAACACATACTAATTATGTCAAAACGAAGCATATGTGACTCTCAGAGCGTCTACCCACATCATCCACTCCAGCTGTGCGTAAAAGGAGTTAATGGACCCCCTTGGCGCGATGGCGCATCCTCAGGGAGGACGCGCTGTTCTCTCTATCAGCATCTGCAATAATCCAGCAGCGAGGTGGAGACTATACCTGCACAGTGCGCACACATATTTATCATTAGCTGTAATCCAGGAGAAACGTATTCAGCTTTTACTTTTTTTTTACGCAAACGCATCTGGGTGACATTTACGCACGGTGGATGATGGAGCTAGTTAAACTGGTTCTGATAGTTTTGTTGCTTCTGACAAATGTGTTCTGTAAAGAAATGGATGGCGACAACTGGAGAGAAGACATCGAAGAGGTAAGACAGATCAAACTTATTTGGAAAAGTCTTCACTGAAAGACAGACTCATAATTGTAAAATTATTTTTTACATGAAAAGATAATCTGGCAACATTTAATCCCTTTGCATTCTTTTTTGTCTCATACAAGAACAAATGGCCAAACTCTGAAGTAATTCAAGATATATTAATGAGAATGACCAGAAAACCAGGAATGCCCCAATATCTCAGCCTCATGGGGAAGAAGGACTCCGGTAATACATTATATTTAAACTGTAGTCATGTTAAAGAATGTTGCGTTCAGGTCTGATGTTATGTCTTTCCTCCAAACAGCAAGAGCGCAGAAAGCCCATAAACGTGAGTTTTATTAATTTGCTTGCTTTCAACATCAAATATCAATTCTGACATATTTAATATAGACATATGAAGTGATACTGTGGTAATTTAACGGATGTTTTCATTCACAGGGCATAAATTTAAAACCTTTGTGGGCCTGATGGGCAAAAGGAGCTTTGAGGATCAAGGTATTTTACCTCCAACAGAGACATTAAATATACTGGAGGGTAATTTCAGTGGAGCTTAAACGCTGATTTCATCCCTACAGGAGCCCAGTGAGCTGCACAGAAGAGCGAGGATCTGCGTTTGTTGTCTTACTTTGTTTACTGAGAACAAAACCGTTTATTTGGTTTGGTCAGTTTGTAGTTGTTTCATTAAAAATGTCACATATTATCACAGTGGAGTTTGACACATTTGCCAATGCTGAGAACTTTTAGGCAAACAGCGACATCTAGTGGTGAAATAAAATGATGAAAAACAGTCTGGAAAAGATAAACGCATCACGAAAACAAACCTGTGGAAGTCCGACACTGTCATGAAAGAAAGGATCAACATGAGAAAGTATCTCACTATTTTTACATACTTGGCCAAAAATATAAAGATTTGATTATTTTAATAAAGTTTCTGATTATTTGGAGTTGCTAAGTAATTATCTTAAATTCCCTCACTACAATGATTTAAAGGAACATTATTTTGGCAGTGATGGGCTTCCATACACCTCAACAGTAATATTTAAACATAAAAACTGTCATTTCAAACGCATCCACACCAGTTTTCAAAACAAACCCATCTCACTCCTCAATATCATCACAGGTTTATTAAGTGACTTTGTACAATACAAATGAAAAATAAAATTAAAAATACAGAGATGGAGTACATAGCCAAAGCAAACTGCGGTGTTGACTCTTCATTTTCCACAGATAGTTACCGCAGAGTGATTGAAATATTGTTGTATTTCCTAAAGCATCGATGGATCACCGTTAAAAGTGTGTTTATGTTAAACAGTGGACGCTGCTCTCAAGTCTGAGGATTTGTTTCTAAACATACAAAAGAAGTTATTACTCCAGCTGGCTCGGTATATATAAAAATAAACTAAGGTGAAATATAACACTTATGACATTATAAATGGTGGTCCAATGCTAGTGGAAAAGAGCTAAACACAGAGGAAAAAGAAAGCGTTACATTTGTTTGTTTTTTATCTATAAAAAAGGCCCACGGTGCATTTTATTGTTTGTCTTGGTTTCAGGTTTTGTTGTTGACACGTTTCATTTCTGTCGCGCTGACAGAAGGTTAAAAGTTTACCGGATACACTCAAAACCAAACACAAAGGGTTAGTCAATGCCTTGTCCTCTTCTTACTTCAACACATGAAGGAAGATCATGTTCATTTACTGTAACTGTCATTTTTCTTGTAAACAAATAAAATTCACCAGAACTTGATTGTACAACAGTCAGAGATGTTTTTTTTTTTTTTTTTTAAATCTGTGCTCTCTGTAAAACTTTACACATTAGTCATTTAAAAGCAACCTTAGTGTGAAATAAAAAGAGAGCAGCAGGTAGGGGGAACAACAACAATAATAATAACATCAATAATAATAATAATAATAATTAAAATAATAATATGGGTTTGGCCGTTCTGAAATAGAGTTATTTTTTGATACTTTGATGATGAGTCCCGAGGCAGCGGGGGGGGGGGGGGCGGGGGGCTCTGTGGTGGCAGTTCTGACTGTACATTCAGACGCCCTCCACCTCCTCACACACCCACAACACCCCCCTCTAGTGGCTGGGAGCAGGAGCACAGCTGTGCTGGCAGACAGAGCAGGGACGGGGCGCAGGGACGGGGAGAAAGGGAGGGGAGCAGGGGGAGAAAGAGGCAGAGGAGGAGGGTGATGTCAGTGTCACACACACACGGGTGTCCTGAACCGGCAACGTTGGCAAACAAAAAAATAACTGGAGTTGGGGGTCGTCCTGCCGACTGTCTCTTAAAAGATCTTTCCTTTCTTTTTGTTTTTCTCCAGAGTCCTGCAGGAGGGAAGAGAAACACACACACACTGAATTATTCCAGCTCTACTTGTAGCAAACACATACATCACTTTGTAAGATATGTCTGTAGGAAATAAGATATTAAAAAGCCTGATGCATTTATATGCTGTAAAACGTCCGAGTGAAGTTAGAGCGTCTTTAGCTTCTGTGACGGTTTCACATGTCCGATGAATCATCCTTCACACACACGGGCGTTTACTAAAAAGTGATCCAATCAAACGAGACTTTGGGCGACTAGCTCGTCACACCGATCATTTAAAATCACACTTCACTGTTTGTGGATCGTAGCAGCTAACAGAGAGATATGGAGAGAGACAGGAGGAGATGAGATATAAGTGGGTAAAGCGATGTGGCCGAGGTCGAATTCAATTCAATTTGAAGCTGGGCGGCGTCCATCTGCATGAGCTGCCCGTGCTGCAGTGACACAGCGGCAGTTGAAAATCGGCAACGTCTCCCTTTTCATCTCTCCCTCATCCTCCTCCTGATCTAACAGGTGAGGGAGTCAGCAGTTCTCTGTAGCTCCTTATTGCCCCACACTCCAACTTGGGTTTCTCTGGGACTTGAAGTTGTCATTAGCTGTGGTCACCAACATCTTTTGGGCTCGTGTCCCCTCAAACGACTACTTGTTGTGACCCATTGTCACCAGCTGAATATGTCCAGTGGTTTAGACTGGTATCTAGAAGGCTGGTAACTTCAAACAAGAACTTCCACATCTTTCACTTTCACTTTAACTTTAACAGACACACGACCAGAGTCGGAGGAATTTGTTTTCTGTATAAAAAACTAATTCAAAAGAAAAAAATACTCAGTTATGCCTGAAACATATTCCACCAACTCTGGTCTGTTGTCATTAAAGTGAAGTGAAAGATGCTCATGTTTGTATTCCTGTCTCTAACTGTTTACTGTGACCGTTATGCACCAAAACACAAAGGCAAATTCTTTGTATGTAAAAACCTACTACGCTTCTGGTTCTGCATTACAGTCAGACGGCCACAAGGTGGCACTGCTCTACTATTGCCCATCATTTACCCTCCAGTTAAATTAAAGGTCCAGCTCATGATACAGGAGCTTAGTTTGAGTGTTGTACCTGGAGGCCTCCATTCTCTGCTGCTCCAGGCGCTGCTGGGCCTCCCAGTTCGCTCTCTCGTCCTCGAACACGCGTCTCTTCTCCTCCAGCTCTCTGTGCTGCGCCTCCAGGTTCTTCTTCATCTGCTCGTGACGCCGCTGAAGCTGCAGAGAGACAGACGGGACAGAGGAGGATGTCAGTACTCCGTATATAAAGGCACCGGCACACATGCAGTCAGAAGAAAACTGAACTCGGACTGCAAAACATGTGCAAAAAGAGGGAACTTGCCAACAGAACCTCCATTTGCACAAATCAACAACCCTCTCACATAACACTCAGTCACACTTCTAACCGCTGAAGCAAGTCAGCACAAGAGGAAGGAAGGAGCTCAGACAGATGAGTAACTTCACAAGGGAACCGCAGTATTCATGAAACCAGGTGTGTGTGTGCGTGTGTGCGTGTTACCTCTGCTTCAGAGTCTTTGAGCTTCTGCACTTTTTCCTTGACTTTCATCTCGAACACCTGCTCCATCTCCATCTCCATCTTCTTCATCTTAGTCACATGCTCTCGCCTTTCCTCCTCCATCTGGGCCAGAGGACTCCTGCACGGGGAGAGGTGGAACACACACACACAGATTTAGATCAGCACTACAGAGCATCAAAGGCGTACTCATGAGTCTGCATTGTGAACAGTAACGTCACCCATTGTTAAGAGTTGTCACGATCATTACAATGTCAGTCTGAGAACAGTAGGAATGTTAAAAACTGAATTTACAGAACGAAATTCTGTGTTTTTAACTCTTTGATCCAATTTCTTCTTATATTAGCATCTCCTCCTGAATATGTTTGCATATGCAGATTATTAAAGTGATAAAGGTGATTAAGAGAAAGGAGCATGTTTTACCTTCACCTGCTTTCACTAAACAGGTCAAAGTAAAATATGCTACGCAGTGCTTTCTGTCGTATTTCTACACAAATCTCGGACTCTATCGTGACAACATCAGCCCTGATTCCCCCCCCCCCCCAAAAAAAAACATCACGTCTGGGTGCAAGAGGGAGAACGGAGCGAGGGGGAAAGATTTAGGAATGACGGGATCCAACAAGGCTGTGACAGGAACAGGAAGCCAAACCCACCAGGAGAGTTTCCTGAGAGGCAGAAGAGGGAACCTGTGAACACTGACCGTCAGTGCAGGTGGAGGGTTAAATGTTAGTCAAGCTCATCGCGGTGTGTTACTGCAGCGTTAGTGTCCAGAGACCCGTCATGACATATGTGGAGAGGTTACCTGTGATTAAAGCCAGACTTACCCTGATTCGGGTGCAGCGATATAAATATAAAGTGTGGGTCTATGTTTGTTCATAATATTTTTTCCTCACTGGTTTGCTGGAATAAAAAGGTGACGTCATGGATAAACGTCTGTTCAAAGGAGCGGCTGCTAAACGGTGGATAAACACGTTTCACAAGAACGTCTGTAGATTTAGTTCTGATTATTTAGGGTTATAGAGAAACTATTCAGATCTGAAACCAAGATTTCAGCGGCAGCGAACGCACATGTAGTTCAAATGAAATTCAGTAAAAGTTAAGTACAAATGTGCATTTTTAAGTTGATGTTATAGAGAAAATAATTCTTCTCATTGTTACAGATTATCTACGCGGCTGTGGTTTGTTTATGGATGCCAGTTACATCCAACTCATGCTAAAATGTTCTAAGTTGTAGCTTTAAGTCATTTCAGCATCATGAAATGACGTTCATTCATTCGTAACCACTCCATACATTTCATGTACCGGTCTCTGTTAGATCTCAGAGCAAAGCGAACAGCAGGTGGAAACAATTAAAGGCTTTGTTGTCGGGGAGAAAAATGAAGGCATCACATTCATAGCTGTCAAACTACATTCAGAAGTGTGGAAATTCACGGTTTTCCTCCCGCTGGTCCTGGAAATATCTACTGACAGGAGGAAGTAAGTTGGGGGGCAGACTTAAGTCAACAGGGAGGGAAGAAAACGCCCGAATGCAGCCAACAGGGGAGAGAGGAGGAACGTCTCAAAAATAATAGAAACAAATAATCACCACTTACATTCCTTCAACTGTGTCAAGTCTAAAAAACAAAAACACATACCAACACATACCAACACACACACACACACACACACACACACACACACACACACACACACACACACACACACACACACACACACACACACACACACACACACACACACACACACACACACACACACACACACACACACACACACACACACACACACACACACACACACAGCATGCAAGAATGAGTTCATGCACTCAAATAAAACAGTCTCTTAGACGTGTTCTTTCATCTACTTTTTCACTGCGAATGGGAAAAATAAAAAGCCTGGAAAAAATAACAACGTGGGCTTTGTGAGCTGGGTGTCAAGTACATGAGCAGAGTTGGCCAAACGTTGAGCCGTGTGTGTGTGTGTGTGTGTGAGTTAGCTTCAGCAGTGGAGCTGGAATCTTAGCTTCGTGAGTTTTGCCATTTTGCTCGTGTCTATGTGAATGAGGAAGCCGCGTGGTGCTTTGAATGAAAACGTATGAAACTCAGTGGCATGATCTTATGCAAAGTGGTGCAGTGAGGCTGCAACAAAAAGCAGAATCATCAAGTGTTTGTCAAACATCACCGACTGAGAGGAACGGCCGGTGAATGAGATCCCCCAACTCAGACTTTTAGATGAAAATGAAATCCCTTAATGAATTATGATAGGAGTAAATAGTCAGACAACAACTCATCTGCAATCACTTTCTACGGACCGAAGGTCAGCCATGTGCTTTATCGGACTTTCTTCATGTTAAATTTAAGCTTTTTTTAAGACCTATGTAATACCACATACAATAGAACACAATTTAATACCCGAAAAACCAGGAGGGACGATCTGACTTATTATTATAAGATGTTTTTCAGTATTTCCCAGCATTATACGACATAATTCCCAATGATCAGATAATCGCTGTTTCTGTCCAGACTCCTGGTAGAAGAGGAGGAGACCTGCCAGCAAATATTTATCGGGCTAAATTAAATTGGGGAAATAAACTAAAGAGCTAAATGTAACCAGCGATTCAGAGGTCTGGTTCTATTCTTCACAGTCTAGGTTTAAGGTAGTCAGACGTCAGCATTATCTAGAAGTGAACCTGTCCTCCGGCCTCGAGTTAAACACCCGTCTCTAGCGCTCTTTGTTCGGGACTTACTTGGTGGACAGTTGACCTTTAGCCCTGTTGTTGTCCACTCCGTTGTAGGTGACAGCAGCCAGCTTCCTGCTGCGGTAGTTTTCGTAGTGGACGTTGTTTGTCACGTCCTTCAGGTCCTGCATGTGTGTTCTGGGGAGGGACGGCAAAGCATTCGAAATATGCAAAACGCTCTTGGGTAATGTTTCAACACTATTATACTTAAAGAATAACCTCTCTGGTTATTATCTGCCGGGTTGATTGAGTGTTTAACTGTAAATCCTGCAGGTTGCTTTCCCTCTTTGTTGCTGAATTACCTGATGAGCATATCTCTCAGGATGGTGAAGTCACAGTGGTCACCGTTTTCAACTAGAAGGGAGAACAAGAAGTCAGAATAACTAATATGTGACTTTGTTTGTACCTCAGACAACAAATACTTAACAACGCAGGGCAACAGGTCCAGTTCCTTAACTTAGATATTATTACACAAGACGTTTATTTTTTCTTATTCTCACTGTGGTAATATTTAACTACAGCATTCATACCTTCTGCAACCCCCCAGGGGTATTGTCTCCCTCTGACTCTTTTGCTGTTCACCTCGATGATGGTGTTGCTTCCTACTACAGCCAGCGGCAACTTGTCCTAGCAGAGCAACATTATATAGCATCAATAACACACAAGTGTTTCAAGTATCCGGGTTTGTAACAAACCAGACTACACGTATGTAATATGACGCGTCAGAGGACACGCGGTACCTTTATCTTCTTCACCAGCCTGTTCTCTTCTTCGTCATCTGTCTCTGGGAACTCGTAGATCTTGATTTTATGCTCTTGGATTTCTCTCATGATCTAACGGGAAAAACGTCTTTTAGCAACTTCTGGCAGAGCTCATTTGTAGATTGGCTAAAGAAAACATGTCTGACCGTAGTCTAGTGTTGATCCACGGAGGATCTACTTTATGTGGCTTTGCTTGGTGAAGAACATTTTCGCCATTATACCGATGAGAAAAGAAAGAAAGATGTGTATTTTTTCTGCAGTAGTATGCAGCTGTGGAAACCACTGACCTGTTTCTTGAACTGTTGGCATTCCTCTGGGGTGAGGGTGTCTGCTTTGGCGATCAGCGGGATGACATTGACTTTCTCATGCAACCGTTTCATGAACTCGATGTCCAAGGGCTTCAGTCTGTGTGCAGATAAAGATTCAAGTTTGTAGTTTAAATGGATACGGTAAGCAGTGTCAGAATCATCTAGAATGTCTTATATTTAACTGCCTATGTAGCACATTCAAGTACAAAATAATGAATCAAAGTCTTATTTGGATCTACATTTAATTCATTTGTATATTTCTGGCTTCCTTAGACAACACAAGGATAAGTGGAGCGTTACCAAATATAGAAACGCATCAGTGACGCTGGATGACTGATGTTTGTGATGTCTAAGAAAATGAGCTGGTAGTCGTGAGAAAGCGTCGCTATTCTTGGCTGTTTCAAAGCTGAATAAATAACATTTGACTTTACTGATTTATTGAGTTATAGCTTTGCCTTTTGTTAGATATTCATCTTCTTTGATTCGTTGAGTGCACATTAGAAATACCCCACCGAGTCAAAATCTGCCTCGAAGCAGAATTTGATGCCGTTAGTTTTGAGAGTGGGATGTTTGTCACGTCGCCAACAGCAGCTCAGTTTACAGCACAGCACTGAACCTGAACTAACAGCTCAGAGTAACCGTTTCTATCTGAAAGAAGAGCAATAAAAACCATCTCAATGGTTCTCAGATTTAAAAAGAAGTACTGAAGATCCAACTAGCATCATTAACAGCTGATGCAAGTGAAGCCGTCACATACAGCACACATCAGCATACCCTTTGTGGTAGTACAAATTTAAAAACAGCATAACACAGACAGAAACATGAGTAGAGTTCATAGCTGACTGCTGGTGTATCAGGAATAGAAAAGTACTTAAACACACTTAGTTATGTGTAGATTACATTTAAAAAACAGCCCTGAGGGTCTGGAGGTTTTGCTACAGAAAATCCCAAAACATGAACCTCAGTGTGATTCAGCAGCCATCAGGATAAATCAGGATATGCAAAACATGTCCCGGACAAATCTCTTTACTGGGAAGGAACCAATATCAAAACCTAAAGATATCCACATTATTATATAGATAAAACAAAGACGTGGAGAAAATCCTCACAAATTAGATGGAACAAAGAAATTAACGGCATTTTACTTGGAAAATGGCCAATCGTTTCAGCTCTTATTACTGATGTCAGAAAACATCTCTCATGATTGGGTTCAACCACAGTTTGGTGAAGGCCACGTTTAAGGATTAATCAGAAATGGAAGTGGGTGATTTTATACTCAATGAGTCTCCGTCCTCAAAGTCTCTCAAAGTTGGAGGTTATTTTCTGCTGTGTGAGAGAAGTCGGCTGGTGGTATGAGGGCATGCTGTGTGTGTGTGTGTGTGTGTGTGTGTGTGTGTGTGTGTGTGTGTGTGTGAGGACATACACTGCCCAACCTCAAGGCTAAAGTAGCGCTTGTGTGAGTACAGAGGACAGGCTTGTACAAACACAACGTCTCACTGAGGAGACGTGAGGACAAAGGCTCATCATTGTTTACAGTAAGTCACGGTCAACAGCTTTAAGGACATGTGAGCACACGGTGCACATTTACATATATGCACAATATATTGTGTAGCTCCACACAGCAGACACAAAGAACTGTCCTGACTCCTGCCAGACGTGCAAGACTCTGCATCGATGCATGTAGAAAATTGAGGATGCAACACATTGAGATTCGTTGACAGGCGAGTGTGAGGCCAGTGAAGATTAACACCGCTACTAAGTTTGGGCAAGCTTTGAAATGATCAGACTGTTAAACCCATACGTGCATTTTTAACATGTTATCAACCAAATACCAGCAACAGCTTCTTCTTTTTTTCATAACAGGAAGTTTCTCAATTTTACTCCCACACTTTCTGCTTCTTCACTGAACAGTGCATCAAACACGTACACGTACATCTGAGCTGTAAACTACAGAGGATCTGGTGGTGTGTGAATAACACACAGTACAGTTAAAATTCCACACAGTCTTCTCTTTATGAAACATTTAGCGATCAGTATCATCAGCTGGGCATTTTGCCAGCGTCTTCACCCTTTTAAGTTTGAACCCTTATGTTGCAACACAAGCAGCTGCATTATTATTTACAACTGCGGCCTCCTTCCACTTCAAAACCTTTTCCTTTCTCGAGTCCTAATCAATCCTGACTTCTATCTCCTTGTGAGCTTGATTCTCACTGGATCTCACTGCCGTCCAGAGTAAAAGAGTCCACAGTAAAAAAAATGAATGTGAATGTGAATTTGTCTCCCAGACTCACCCATGTCCCGAGGGGGCGATGAAGTACAGGCAACAGTGAATTCGGCTGTCGGGCATCTGTCGTCTGTTCACCCGGGATTCTGAGTTCAGGTAGTCTTCAAACTTGCTGTCTATGTGGTCGATGATTGGCTGCCAGCTGCGTGATACACAAATGAGAGCTTGAGTTAAAGACATAAATCCCCACAAAGACTTAGAAGCACACTTTGAAATAGGAATGGTGGAAAACAGCTGTGACATTGTCAGGATCCTAAATGCAGGAATATCATCTGTGCCGAGCTGAAGTCGTGGCGATCCTTACCAGTTGCTGTTGTCGACGGCATCTCCGAACCCTGGGGTGTCAACTATTGTGAGCAGCAGCTGGACGCCGCCTTCCTTTATTAAAACTTTGGCCTGCTCCACCTGGCACAGGAGAGAGAATAAAGGGCATATTGTGTTTACTTCTGCCACAAACTGTGCCTTTGAAACCAAAACCGTTTAAACACAATACAAAAACCGCTGTAAGCAAATTGCATCGCAGATCATATATTGTAGCAGCGTGCAGGAACAGGCCGTGTCAGACTGTGCTATAAGCTAACTATGCTGAGGAGCCAGAAATACACACGGGCATCTGGAGAGATGTTGTCAGTCTGGAGCCAGACAGATAAAGAGCAGCACTTGAGTCACTCAGGAATCAGGACAACGCTGTGTAATTGGGGAGAAGAAGATGAAGGAATGCATGGCTGGAGCTGACAGTGAGGCTGGTGTGAACCATCAAGAGAGACTCAATATACGAATAAATCTAAAAAGGTACAGAGACTTTTGTCACCAAACCCCAGAATTCTCTTCTCCTTACAATATCCAGATGTTGATATACGATGACGCTAATGTTTGACTTGAGGGGTGACTGTTTCTTTGTTGATAAGTGTGCATGACGCATGGTGAGAAAGGAACAGATAGTTCTGTTTTAACAGAGCAGGTTCTCTGGCACTGGAATACTGTAAATCCCAATGTTTTATTAAGGCCGTTAATCTACTTGGGAGCTTTATAGTTGAGAAAAAACAAACAATAATTGAGTTGGCATTTATGTGATTAACGCAGACGTCCTATGAGACAGTAAACAATCCTGTCGTGGCCGCGTTTTCAAATAAAACGTCACATTGATGGTTCGGATAGCTGCCAAAGCTGTTGGTGCGTTCGAGGACCTTACAGCCGTAACAACAAAGTGTAAAAGCATTTCAACGCCATTTCTTCAACTCTGATATTTGGTCTACTTTGTGTTCTACATGTGGCACATTCATCTCTGTGTATCCAAGTTTATTTTTGTTGCTAACACCGTGTGTTACATCTCGACTAAAAGATTTAATGTATTTGCCAAAATGTACCTGTACAGTCTTTTTGATTCGATGTGAAGGTCCAGGATACTCTGCTGAATACAGGTCTGTGAGGAACAGTGAGTTGATCAACGTGGATTTGCCCAACCCTGACTCACCTGGGGAAAAGCAAAAAGGAAGAGAAATCAGTATTTCAAGAATATAGTGGCCGTACTCTTCATGTTATAGTTGGGAAGGAGGTCAGGCAGTAAAGCACAGCATTACTTGGAATACAACATATATATTTGTTGTATTATATCCACACAAACATCCCTGTTGACACAACCTAAAGACAATCAAAGGCCACGCGGTCTGTCCGGGGATGAGACTGACATTTGCCCAAGACATTAATCCATTTGGGTAAAAGGCTCTGGAAACAACACAGACAATGGGTCTTGTTATGTGCAGCTGACTGGCTGTGTGGTCTGGGAGGCTTCTCGAGCTTGGTTGGCCGTTGTGTGCCCAGTTTCCAAGCTCCCGATGAAAAGAATCATTAGTGGAAACGACCACTGACACGGCCTGCCTTGGCTGATGGCCACAAGTCAATATTTAACGAGCCGCCATTTACACCAGAGCTGCAGTCAAAGGGTAATGTGTGCAGCTCGTACTGTAGCATTTGTTTGTCTTACATTTGTTGCTGTGGGTATGCGCTTGTTACATTTTCTGCAGTATGCACTGATGACAGGCCTCTGCGATCTATGAGATGAACAGGTTGTTGGGTCATGTGTTTCATGGGCAGACGTGCCAGCTACTGCTGGTCATACCAGTCCCTTCTCTCTCCTTCCCTTCCCTCTTTCCTCTTTCACACCACCCTGGTGACGCATTGCGTTGCACGACAGGGACATGTGGTCTCACAGCTCATCAGAGCCAAGAAAAGCTGAATATTGTGTGTGTGTCCATGCAAGAGGGCGATACCGTAAAAACAATGGCAAGCATTTAACTACCAACAGGACCAGAGGACCTCCTCTACTTTCCTTGTTGCACTTGTGTCTTCTATAAAATTGGGGCTCGAGGTGATTTGTCGACGTTTTCGCAGTCACAGATCACAAACATAGGTTGATTGGCATAATGTGCGTTACCGCGTCACAAGAACAGCTGCGCACAGTCAAAGCAGCAATTCCTTGAGAATAAGCTCCAGTTAAAAAAGCCTCGCCCACGACCCAATAAAGTGTGGGAGTGTTTTAGACAGAGACCCAACAATGTGGTGCTCTGTTAACTAATCAAAAATATAACCATTAGATTAATCGTTTAAAAATACAATGATTAGGTGCAGTCCTATCTGAAATTATTCCCAAAATGAAGCTTTTTGTTGCAAACACACTGAAGCATTCACAGGCCCCAGAGGACCACTTGGTCACCATCCAGCAGCTTTTACAGAGGACACTGCAGAGAATAGAAGAAACCAAAATCTAAGTGCCCGGTCATGAGGATGTTCTACTGTAAGCGCCTGATAACAGCAAAAACAGGCTGCACACCAACATGTCACTGAAGTCTATCAGCGGTATTCAAGCCAAAAACCTGCAGAAACAAAGTGTCGGACGCAATGGGAGATGCGCTATTCTTAGAGGCATGCTGGGTAAATTCTGTCGGTCCCACCACAGGAAATGGTTTTGACCCGAGGAAACATTTTCCCTCCAAACAGGGACTGATCAGCCGAGGAGGATCTTGGCTCAGTGACAACCACCACATCCAGACATTTTAAAAGAATGTCTCCATCTTTGATTCACAGAGTGCAGCTCTAGATGAATCCATCCCAAATGTTTCTGTTCTGGCAGACCGTGTCAAGGAACTGACATCGAGATTAATTTGAACAGCAGCAATGCAGTGGTCCCCTCCTCTCTGACTCAGCGTGTATCACTACAAAGCTGGGGGCATGTCCCTTGTGTATAAATATGACTGCACACATACACAATCTTTCTTTTTCAAAAAAAAACAAAAAACCGCAATGGAGGATTTTTAAAAATGCCAACCACAACAAGTACAATGAACTGATTCATATAGAAGAAGAGCAAACAGAGGGCTGAGCAGCGTGTGTTCTTACCCACGACCATCAGGGTGAACTCAAAGCCCCTCTTGACGGACTTCCTGTACACTTGGTTGGGGAGGCTTGCAAAGCCAACATATCCTTCCAGATTCTTTTGCTGCTGCAAGACAGTAAAAAAAAAAAAATCACACACATTAAATCCACAAAAAAATCTTGCACCAATGCTTTAAATGTAGGCGTAAAAACAAAAAGAAGTTCCAATCGCTACTCCCACGCTGCCAAAACTGAAATATACTCCCAGTCTTCTAACCACCTGAACCCTAATGTTCCTCTCCAGCAGATTCTAAGTAGGACAAACATAGTTTCCAATTCTGTTTGACAACTCTGCTTATTCCAGTTTTCATTGAAGATATATAACAAAGAGTAAAATATTCAAATCCAAGATGCGACCATTAAATCAAAGGGAAATATTCAAGATGTTTTGAGCATGTTTGTGTTGTAATGAAGCAGGACACCGCGCTTAACGACACTGGTTCTACAGAATGATTTAAAGTAGAGAGATAATTTCAATACTTACTGTTTGCACTGCTGTTTTGTGTAGATCAACATCATGTTTTCCCAATGTGCAGGAAAGGCCAGCGTTTCCAGGGTCACAGAGCAAAGGGAGAGAGAGCACAAAAACAAACAAAAAAAGCAACAGAGAATCAATCACAGGCCATCTGACAAACAAGCCAATCTGTCTCCAGAATCAGTTTCCCAAGCTGAGAGAAGCTGGAGGCAAAATGATTCACGATCCTGGCTACTGTAACAACACAAGACAGTTGGCCAGTGTGGGACATATTCCACTCTACTTGCTCCTTTAATGTCAGCAGCACCATTAAAGCAAGGCTTTTTCTTTGAGCCTGTGGCGAGGAGAGGATTTCTGCCTCTTACTCTGGAGCATCTGCCTGCCAACCCACATGTCTTCTGTGAGACACGATGACTTCATATGCAGATCTGCCTCCAGGATGTGCAGTTTAATCTCAGCAGCATCCTACTGCTACAGTGTGTGACTCATTATATACTGGGTTCTGCAACCATTTTTATTTTTAATCACAGCTGGGGGTTTTTTAATCTAAAAAAGGAAATTGTGAGAACTGTCAATTTAAAAATGACATCTGTCGGTTTCCTTTCTGGCAATGTCTGACAGGTCTTGGTAAGGAAGTGGTGACAGGGAGAGGATGATTTGTTAGAGATATTAAAAGTGTTTGAGTTTGTAGTTTTTAGTGTGGAGGAATCACCAAGTACAGTATACAGTAAAAGTCAAACATTAACTCTGAGGTACTAGATCCACTTTAATCCAGATTAGATGGCAGCCGTGCCCTCCTTATGCCTAACCGAGACACATCTTCCATCTTTGTTTGCCTAACCTAGATGCTCCAATCATGGTAGTTTAAGCAAGTTATTGATCTCACACACACACACACACACACACACCCACCCACACCCACACACACACACACACAATGCAGCCCAATCTAGGGCACACAAACGCCAGAAAGTGGTCGTTAAGAAGCATTTTGAAAAGGCCAAATGCACTGCTAACTATAATAACTATTTTCTGTATAATGTGGGACTATTTGACGTTAAAATACAGAGACATTACAGCATCACAAGCCGTAGTTAGTTAGCATTTACGTGAGCTGAGTAATCTAACATTCGACACCAAGTTAGCTAGTTAAATCTAATTGCTAGTAATTGTAGACAAGCTTTAAAAAACCAACAATAATAAATGTCACCCTAAGACGTGTCTTAACGTGTCTTCTCATGTTCGCTGTTAACACAAACAGAAACGATTAGTGGAATACTTTTGCTCGAGGCAGGAAATGACTCTCCAGTTAGGTTTGTGCAGCCTAGCTAACGAAGCTAACGACTAGCTTGTTAGCTTGCTAGCTTGCAACCAATCCAACTGGAGGCGGACGACTGGGCGTTGGTTGCTCAGACAACTGCAGAAGCTAAAATAGCGGCACGGCCAAATTATAAAAAAATTAAAAAAGTAAATGCAATCCAACACAAATTATCACAGTTTGAGTTTACACAGAGGGGTTTCAGAATAAATGGATACTAGTCTCACCCATAACGTTGACGCTCCCTGCCGCCTCTAAAAACCCGATCATTCACAAGCCGACATTCCCCTTCTCGCTGATTTTGCCCGAGCTACGCAGTATGAGGCACGCAGCGCTTAACGCGCTCAACGGAGCTACGCCATAAAGCTGACGTAACTTCTACGTGAATCACAAAGGGAGGAACACTCCAGTCTCGCGAGAACTTACGTATTTTCCCTTTGAGTATTAATGCGTTCTCGCGATACTTGCAAAATACTTTTCTTATTACACATTCTATCCTGTCACTACACTAATACCGTTTAATTTCATTATGATTAGTTAATGATGGGGCGGATATTTCCAAGTAGCATCACTTAAATAAGTCAATTCAAGATTCCATTACTTGGCTTTTGCTAAAGAAATGCTTTATTACCAATAAGGTTAAGTAAACATCAACATTTTACACAATATAAATCCAACAAATATGTTCTTCCACATTCTAAGATATTGAAAACGTTTTTTTTGCAATTATGAACCATAATCTTGTACACTTTCATTTAACCATTTAATACATTTTAAAGACTTGAATGAGTGATTATATATTGTGTGAAACTAATCATAATATGAAAAATGGAGTATAAAAATGTCATAATACATTTTGAACATCTATAACACTGCATGAATTGTAAATGTATTGATTGTATATGGTCAATTTTACATACATAAATGCAAAATAACAAAAGTTAGTTACCCCCAATTACACTGGATTTGTATGTGAATCTAAAGATAATATTGGGACTCTTAAACTTATAACAACTTAAAAAAGTAATAATAAGAATGATGTATGTATTTTTCTTAATATAATTTTATATCACTGAAGTATATTTGTCCCAATCCTTTTTTAAATTATTTAAATATTATTGTTTCTCTATCATTGTGTTGAGTAGCCTACATGTTTGCAACGTTTGTATATTTTAATGTTTTTTCAACACTACTTATTTGGTGATATGTCGCCATTTTATATTATATCACAAATGTATATAAGTGCGACTTTAAGCTGCTCGTGTCCAGTTGTTCAACGACATTCCGGTGACGGAGTAGCGTCTGTTGTAGCCATGCAACCGGGACTCTCTTGTACCGCTCACCCGGATTGGTTAAATAACGTAGTGAAACTGAACATTGTTTTTACCTATTTGCTAACGTAAGGGGCGTCTGCTGTTGCAAGAATAAAACAATTAAGTCGCCTTTTATCGCCGGCTAAGGATATTTAAATAAGAAAAAATCGTATTTAATTCAGAACCAAGCTGCTGGTTTGCGGTGCTGAAGGAGTGGTAAGAGACCTTTGACTTGTCTTCTTAAAACTGCCAAACAAGGATCAGTTCAACCGCTTCCTGCAGACAAATGCAGGCTAAATAGTCGAGCTAGCCCTCTTATCACAGAGGCTATCAGTGGTGGAGGAAGTAGACTGCTGTGTACTCTGTTACAAGTACTCCTACTTAAAGTAGGCAGTATTTGCATACAGATACTCTTGCAGAATAGCCCAATTCAGCTGAAGAAAAACGAAAAGGATAAAACAAGTAAGCTACTGCAAAGGTCAAGAATATTAAATATGTAAGATATCTGTTTTGACAATGTAAAGAGCTGTGGGCACTACATTGTTAAAAACAAAAACGTTGAAATATGCAAAATATTGACCAATATTATTACATCATGTGTTGGTTCCCTCAAATTACCCTCAAAAAACACATTTTCCTACTCATCTCTGGTGGCGTGGAGCTGTGCAGATAGTTTTAGTTTTATTTAAGTAGTTATTAAGTAGTGAAACTGGTAATATACAGTGTAGAAATACTCTGTTACAAATGAATGTGCCGCATTTAAAAATGTATTGTAAAAGTACAAAAGTATTAGTATCAAAATATAATTAAAGTCTCAAAATTAAAAGTAGCCATTATGCAGAATGGTCCATTTTGGAATAATATATTAAATGCTACTGTATATATATATATAGATATATATAGATATTGCAGCTTGTAAAGGTGGCACTCATTTGAATAACTTTATATACCGCTGGGTAGCTTAGACAATTTTATTACTTGATTTATATTTTGTATTAATAATCTAAATCTGCAAAGTAACTTAAGTTGTCAAATAAATGTCGTAAAAAAGTGCAATATTTGCCTCCAAAATGTAACGGAGTAGAAGTAGAAAGTAGCATAAAATGGAAAGTACAAGTACCTCAAAATTGTTTTTAAGTAGTGTACTTGAGTAAATGTACTTAATTACATTTCACCACTGTCTAAATGTGTCTTTGTGTCCACAGGTCACTCATGGAAACAAAGGGGGCCGCTGAAAATGTCCAATCCAGTTAAAAAAGGGAGACAAGGAGAAAAACTGCCCCTGAAATCCAAAGGAATCCAAAGCAAGTAAGCCGGGCGATCTCCTCCTCTCAGTCATTTAAAAGTCTGTTACATAATTTAAGATGAATTTTCCGAATATGACAAAATCAAATCACCTGATGAAGCCTGTTTTTTTAGGGGATCTCATGATCTCAGGAGGCTTCAGTCTCTGCTTGCCAAAAGCATTCCCAGACAAGAGGTGAGCAACAACAAGTGCCTCCACACTGAGGCAGTGGGGTCCAGACACTTTGATAACAAAACCAGCTCATATGTCTTCAGGTCCGTGTGTTTGTTGTAGTACGAGACTCCCTGTGTTGCAGGTGGCAGCGTTGAGTCACAGTAAAGCACGCAGCAGAGGAGCCAGCAGACCTCAAGGCCTGCATCCTCCTAAAGACACTAACAGACAGAGGAGTGAGAGCGACGTCGCCAGTGAGGCCTCGGAACTGGAAAAATTCAGGTTTTCATTCAATTATCTGTCATTTTCAGCTTCTTAAGACCACAAAACATACAATGAATTGGCTGCAAGAGCTCAATTTCAGCCTGTTCTTATTAAAACAAAAACATCCTTTTTCATGCACTCGTCAATTTTGAGATGTTGGGGCTGTTCTTCCATAACGTGTTTTCTTTCAGAGTAGTGTAAAGAAAAACATCAAAATTACACATTTCAGTGTTATTTTACTACTTTGTCTATTTGCGTCTGTAGATTTCTCTTAAATTCACCGAAAGGTACCCTTAGATAATACCTCACCTCGTCTTAATGTAAGTAATCAACCGGGTAAGTTTCATGGTGACATCTTCACCTGTAGTGTCTTCAAAATGTATGTCATTTTACATTACATATTTTTAAAAGCCGTTTTCTCTAAATTAGTTTTTTTTTCTCATATTAAGAGTCAGAAATCTCCACTTCACATACGTCAAAGTTTGCAGTTTCATACCTATCTATATTCTGGATATCTTTACTGAGGAATTTGTTCATATATCTACTATACATACTTCACTATGATATATATAGTAAACCAGATTATGAATCAGCTTTTCGTTCTTGATTCACACAGACTCAGACACAGGTCGTTCTGGTATCCAGCCCTGCATATGACCAGAACATGGTGGTGTAGAAAACAGAGTCGAGAGTGGAGAGAAAATAATGAACTACTACACCCATGATGCAATGCATTGTGAAGTTGTCACACTCAATAGTTTTGAAGGATATAAGTACATGAGTTAATGAACAGTGTTTTCTGTGGCTGAACATTCATTATGAGACTTCCTTTAACAATCAAACAGTCTGTACAGTTGTGGACCTAATTATATACGTTCATCTTCACAGCATCACATACAGAGACCAAAGATGCTTCAGCAGCCACCCGATGCATAAACTCTTCTCTGACATTCTTGCTTCTTTGGTCAAGAACAGACTCTGCAGGTAAAATATCTTAAAAACACTGCAGCATTTCTTATCTTGTCTCCCAAAAAAAGGTTTACTGACGATGTTTACTCCTTCTTCAGTGAATGGATTGATCATGCGCTGCCCGAGTCTGTCCTCAGAGTTCTGATCTGCTTACGATTATTGCTCAGAGATCCCCACCATCAGGTACAACTTGAAAATGAAGTTTATTTGGTATCGCATGAATATTTCCTGTACTGTATGAAAACAATAATGCCCCTTTCAACTGCTTTCATTTAGAAAATCCTCCATCAGCTCCGAGGCATTCATTTACTTGCCAGGGTAACTGCTCTCCAAGACGTTTCTCACTGTGTTTTTTTAGATTTATCCTCATACATCTCATGTCATCCTCATCGCTGCTCCGTGTCTCTTTCAGTATATGGAGCATGTCACTGCCGCGTATGCATCTTGCGGCGAACAGGCGTTTGCTGTGCAGAAGCTGGTCACAATGACCTGTGAGTAATCTGAGGGGCAGTATGGAGACACATGATAATATGAGCGTTGTGTACGTCCTCCTCAACGCTGCCTCCGCTGATTGCTCTGCAGACATGTTTCAGAAGCTGTCTGCTGTCGAGGGTCAAAGGGTCTGGGTCATCGAGAGCCGCGCTCACATGGTGAGTGATAAGTCGAGATAAGGTTATCTGTGATTATGTTGTCATATCGTATTCACGACTGAGATAAACTTCATGCTGTAATAGTCATTCCTGTTGGTGCACTGGAACTGGCCACTCACTACTTATTGTATATTTAATGTATTTATGTAGGCTCTACAACAGGGTCGTAATATATTTTTTGATTAGAATTTATTTATAGAATAATTTGTAATTTTTTAAAATTACAAATTGAGAATACACAGATTGCCATGCAATTATTTGCAGCTTCCAGAGTGCAAATATTTGCAAATATTTAGTCTCAGTTGTCAAATGAAGCAATGGAAACTGATATGGAGAGTGATAGCAAATCTTTTACTCTCTCTTTGTGAGATATATGGATATATTAAGTCATGCTTGTATATGATAAAAAATAACATGGTAACAATAATAATAACTATTTATATAGCACCTTTAAAAACAGAGATTACAAAGTGCTTTGACAGACAAAGCAGCCAAAGCAAAGAGAACAATAACAATAACAGAAAGCTCAACAGTGAGGCCCAACAAAGATCAAACTAAAGACTTAAACTCTGATAAAACAGTACAATAGATGAAACAATAAAACCAATCAATACGATATGAAATAAACCAAGAAATATAATAAATAACTTAGTAAAATATAATATAATATAAAGCAGTAAAGCGACAACATCACATAAAAGCCGGTCTGTAAAGATGGGTTTTAAGAAGTGATTTAAAAGAGATTGCTGATTCCTTATCTCCTTATCTCCTCAGGCAGGTCGTGGTAGTCAGTGAGTGTCTTTGCTCTCGGTTTATAATCTCAAATTCTTCTACGTTTAATGTGCTTTGTGGAGAAAAAGTCAAGTCTTTCATTTAGTAAACCATTTCTAGACGCTGGTGAAGCTCCTCTCCACAACAGAAAGCAGTGTGCTGCTGGGAGCCCTGCTGGCACTCACCACTTTGGCTGAGAGGTAAGCAAACGTGTCATTTAATGCATTAAATACACTTTAAGATTTCATCTGCTGTAAGCCATTTTCTTCTGCAGCCCAGAATGCAAGCAGGAGATTGGCCAGCTGCCCATAGTGGAGAATCTACTCGTAATACTGCAGGAATATGACCTGCTGTCAAAGAGGTTAGACACAACATTTCAACAGAGCAGTGATTTTGAGTTGTTGGAACTTTCCTTCCTTCATGAGTTGCTGATAAAACAAAAACTAAACAAACAAATCAACAAAGTTGCTACATCTCGTCTCGTCTCAGCTTATCTCATGTTGTCTTATCTGACAGTAAACAAAGACACGTAGCTTTTGCTGTTGTAGGAATTTAACATATGACCCTTTGTACACCAAATGATAAACTAATAATCTTAATATCCACAATTTAAGTGAGTAAGCAAGTAAGCAATACAAAATAATCTAAAACAACATAAAACCTTGGAAACAAGCAAGGCTACACTGAGCCTGATGTTTTCCTCCAGGATGAGTGCGGAGCTGCTGAGGCTCCTGTCCCCGGTGAGCCAGGTGAGGGACCAGGTGAGGGAGCTGGAGGGTCTGCCCGTGCTGCTGAGCTTGCTGTACGGCCAGCACCTGAAGCTGCTGTGGAGCGTCGCCTGGGTCCTGGTCCAGCTCTGCGAGGATCCCGACACCAGGACGGAGATCCGGAGCTGGGGCGGGGTGCAGCAGCTTCTCCGGCTGCTCAACAGGTTTGCAAAACTGAGCGATTAAAATGCGTTTCAACCAAAACGCTGTTAACACTACCCATCTGTACTTTTCTTTCCCTGAAAATTCACTGGACAAAACTGCAGCAGATACTTTTCTGTCTGCGTTGAATTGATTTGTGGTTTTAAAGGGGTCACTCCAGCAATTTAGTATTGCAATTCCATAAAGTTGGGAGACTCGCAGTGACAGATTAAAATTAGAATAATCAAAATCGACCCAACAGAAGCCAAGATATGCTGACTTTTACTCTCTAGTATAGGTCAAGCTCCATAAACAACAGATCCTACATTTCCAATAGGGCAACTTGATAGCAGCTTTCATTGGATTCATTAGTTATCTTACCAGACAGGGAAGGTCTAACACAAATATGCTGTTGGTTGCATTATGGGAATTGTAGGATCCAGTGATTTTGGTGCTTGACCCATAAAAAAAGTAAGCATATCTCAGCCTCTGCTGCATCAATTTAGACCATTCCTCTTTTAAAATCTGTCTCATATGAGCCCCACAACTTTATAGAAGTCCAACACTAAACCTCTGCAGTACTTCAGAGTATTTGTAAAGTGAAAAAGGATCAGATGTATACTGCCCAATACCACAAACTTTACCATGATACTGTATATCTGCAGAATGACTTCTGGCCTTCAAAACTACCAGATTTACATTTTAACAGCCAATGATGGATGATGCGATTACAACTCCGTAACCAGCATCACAATACAGTTCAGTTATGAAGCTTCGTTTTCAGGCAAACACAGATGACAAAGTGCTGTTATTTGCATTATTTAGTATGGTGACGTACAACATAACTCTCCCAGTGACAGGCAGTACGTCTGTGACCGCTCGTCCATCGAGATGCTCTCCAGCGCCAACGCAGCCGGACGCATCCACAGAGAGCTCATCAGAGAGGAGCTCAGCCCACAGGAGGAGGTGGACAACACTGTGGCCCTGCAGGCAGGTCAGGGACCAAACAACTTGCCACATCCTGCACGTAAAAGTGTTTACTTGAGAGTAAGATTCTGTACTGATGGTGAAACAGGCCCGTGTGCTCGCCGCTGCACAGTAAGCGGTTCCCCCAAAGGAGTCTTATCAGTTGCTCAGAATGTAAACAGCCTTTTTCCTGAAGTGAGAATCCAGATCTTTTGAGACTTTGGAGGAAATAGATGTACATTTTATTTTTCTGAATGTCTAAAGAAAGGACTATGAAATAAAACTAATTAGGGTAAAAAAACCGACATTTTGTTACATCTGTCCCAATAAGAATCTGTGGAGAAACATTGAATGTTACAGTCTAAAGGCGTCAGTGTTTTTAGTCTTTGTGCTTCCTGTGGTTTGGGGAGTGAGTTATTAATGTTGGACAGTCTGAGACTATAAGATTGCAAGTATGAGTTCTTAAATTAAGTCGTATCCCCTTTAATCCCTTTCCCAGCCTGCTGCACAGTTCTGACTGAGCTTTGTCTGGATGACACATCTGCTCACCACATTGTGCAGGTAATGCAAACGTCTTTACATGAAGAGCAGGACAGTTGAGAGGCTGGGAATGAATAAGTACAACTTTATATCAGATTACTAGAATATTTTAAAACACTGTGTCAATACATTTTGACGTTCTTTTCTTAGGAAAATGGGGTTTATATCATCTCAAAGTTGATTTTACCACAAAACTCTGGACCAAAGGTCACATCTTTACAGGTATATGGCTTCAAATATGTTTTAAATTTCCCTATAATGTAAATGTAGAGTTTGAAACTACCTAAATGTAACATTTGTACATTTTCTCTGCACATAGTGCTATGCGTTTCGGACCCTTCGGTTTCTTTTTAGCGTGGAGAGAAACAGACATCTGTTTAAAAGGTGATGTTACAAGATATTTGTTTTAAAAAGAAAAAAATCATTTCATGCATAATTTGTTTAAATTGAGCTACTGTTGGAAAATGTTCTCCACTGCTGTTATGTAATCTCTTATCCCTTTCAGACTCGTTCCCACAGACCTCTTTGAGTTGTTTATTGATGTTGGACATTATGTACGGGACCTCGCGGCCTACGAGGGACTGCAAACCAAAGTTTCACTCTACACTGTAATAGAAGAGCTTCTAAATGCATTCATGTGTTTATTCAGCTGGTTTTTGTCGGGCTGTGAAATAAAAAGAAATATTAATGTTCTTTACCTTGCAAATGGATGATGTTCTGTGTGTTTTGTAATGCAGGAAGAGGAACTGGACAGCCTGAGAGAGGGCATCGAGGCTGTGGACCAGAACCGACCTCCCCTTAAAGTCATCAACGGTTACTCCATCCTGGACCATCTGGGCACCGGCGCCTTTGGAAGCGTCTTTAAGGTAAAACGGCAGCGTTGGTTTGGGTCAGTTTTGCTTCTTTGTAACCTCATGCCATCAAGTGTCCTTGGTTTTAATGATTATACTCACATGACAGGTCCGAAAGCAGAGTGGCCAGAACCTCCTGGCTCTGAAGGAAGTGAACCTCCATAACCCGGTGTTTGGCAAAGACAAGAAGTCCAGAGACAGCAACGTGGAGAAAATCATCTCGGAGCTCACGATCGTCAAAGAACAGGCACAAAGTTACACTTTATTATTTAGGCTGCACCAACAAGGATTCATTTTTAAACCTGATTATATCATGGTTTAACTAAAACCAAAACTAGCTTATAATTAAGAAAGATTTAATTCAACCGTTCTTTAAACAACATTTAATTTAGGTTCAAACTTTGCTTTACTAAACCTTGATTAGTTTTTAATTGTGCAACAGAGCTTTTCTTAATTTCAAATCTAGATTCATTCATTTTAAACCTAGTTTTGCTAAACTCTGATTAGAACTAATCTTTAACATAATCCTTGTTGGTGCAACCCAGCCACAGAGTAAATTTAATAACATGCTATCTGAGTTATATTTTGTGTTGTTCATGTTTCTTCTTTTCTAGATGACACACCCAAACATTGTTAAATACTACAAGACATTTTTGGAAGGTGAGGATCATTTCAGACCCCAGCTAGTGTGAGAAGGGAACACAACAGAAGTTCAAAGCAGAAAACCCCTCATCATACTCTTCACTTTAGGCGACAAGCTGTACATCGTGATGGAGCTGATCGAGGGAGTGCCGCTGGCTGAACATTTCAACTCTCTCAATGAGAAGCAGCAGAAGTTCACAGAAGACAGACTTTGGAATATATTCATACAGGTAACAACTCTGAATCTTAAATCTTCTTTGAGAAACAGATCTGCACTCGGCGGCATTATGTTTTCATCATAGTTTTTTGGGATCCTGAAATATGTCTCTAGCCCTCGTCATGCACTACACAAGCTTTGTACTTTTCTGGTAAATGAGAAGAGGCCTCTGGGTGTAGGCAACATGGAGGGAAGTTCAACATTGTTCGTTTGCTTTTACTTCCCACATTGTAATGATACAAAGCTTGTTGAAAATCAGCAAAGCGTCCCTTTAACATGCAGTAGAACAATCATGTGGGGAACTTCTATATTTGCTGTGGACATTGGTGGAGGAAGTACTCAGAGCCTTTGCCAATGTAAAAATACCTCATTGATATAGTACACAGTAAAAATACAGTAAAAGTCCAACATTTCTCATGCTGCGATTGAGAGTGTGTGATGATAGAAAGCTAAAAGTAAGCTCTAGGATCTCTGTGTCTAAAATGAACACATTGGGAACATGAATTGGTGTTGATGAAGGTTTACTTGAGCTCATCAGAATAGAAAGTTGGGAATCACTGCAGTACAACACTGTTTCCTGTGTACATATTCTCCTCAAAAGATACTGTTTTTTTGGTTTCAGCCTGAATGTAAATCAAAATTGGCATTTTGACTGAATGAAAACATCTCCTTCTCTCCAGTCAAGAGTCCTTTTAACAACTTAATTACGAACTGATTTGTCTTCTCTATACTCCCTCAGATGTGTCTGGCATTGAGGTACCTGCACAAGGAAAAGAGAATAGTCCACCGAGACCTCACACCAAACAACATCATGCTGGGGGAAAAGGACAAAGTCACCATCAGTGAGTGTCAACAGTTCATCGCTCTCCCCGTCTTGTCTTATAAGAGTTTAACCCCGTGTCTTTCTTCTACTTGAAGCCGACTTTGGCCTAGCGAAGCAGAAACTGGAGAACAGCAAGCTAACGTCAGTGGTCGGCACCATCCTTTACTCCTGGTGAGGACATTTTTACCATTCAGCAGCTTTTAGATTAAATGTTCGGTTTTAAGCAGTAGAGTTTTCATCAGGACTATTTCTCTCTTATTCTTGAGAACCGTTTCTATTAAGATCCGCTTACTGAGAGCATCTATAATTAAATGCATTTGTCGTTGGTTACATTGAGGGGAGATATCTCAAAGCCTGTGTGGTGAGATAACACCAGGAGGAGGTGAGAAAATGTGTTTTTGGTGAATCAACCCTTTAAGGAGCTGGTTTTCATGCTTCTACAGCCTGTTAGCAGTTTAGAGAAACAGCAAATGCTGCAGCTCAAGTGTGTTTATGGTCCTGACAACAGCTGTGTGTGTGTCTTGCAACATGTTTATGAGGATCAATTCAACGACAAGGACATATTTGGAAGGCAGAGACATATTTCCCGGTCCTCTCTTTGTCAACGAGCTGTTGTGTTAGGGCTGGTGAAGATTAAGTTCAGGTACAGCAGGGTTGAACACTTGTGAATGCTTTGTAAGGATTCCTCTCAAGGTAACGCGTACAAACGTTTGTGTGTGTGTTAGTCCAGAGGTGGTGAAGAACGAGCCGTATGGAGAGAAAGCCGACGTCTGGGCTTTGGGCTGCATCCTCTACCAGATGGCTGCTTTACAGCCTCCGTTCAACAGCAGTAACATGCTGTCGCTGGCCAGCAAGGTCACACACACACACACACTCATACACACACGTCTCAACAAGTTTTCCTCTCGGCCGTCTGTTATCTTTTGCTTCTTATTCTGTGCTGGTAGATTGTCGAGGCCGTCTACGAGCCGATTGAAGAAGGAGCTTTCTCAGAGAGAGTCAAGGACATGATCAGATGGTGAGGCTTTTATTTTGAAATTATGGATATCGATGAAATGAAAAGTCCATTAGTTATACTGTATCCTTAAAGGTTCAACAGTAGCCCTACTACCATTTCACATTACTGGCTGTCATTTCACTATATTGGTGATAACGTATTCATACGGTACTCTGTTCTGTTATGGGACGTCCTGTCAGGTGTTTGTGTCCAGATGCAGACCGGCGGCCGGACATCGTGGCCGTCAGCTCCAGGATCTCTGACCTCATGATGAGGCTGATGGACGGCCTCCACACTTCTCAGAATGCACTGGAACGAAGAGCAGAGAGAGACAGGAAGCGAGCGCAGAAGTACTTCCTGGAGAGGCACAAAAGCAGGACGGACTGCTGTCACTCGAACCCGTCTCAGGTGAATTGGATTTTGAAAATCGAAAGGAAGTCCTTAAAGGACGATGAAGATTAGATGTATTTATGTTCAATGTGGTTGTTGACATGTAATGAATTGTGAACAACAGACTTCCCTCTTTGCAGTAACTATCAACTTCTGTAATGGCTAGATGCACATTTTTTATTCGACATGAAAGTTTGTAAATATTTTGATATTTTTAGTTTGTCCTGCAGGGTTTTTAAAATACATGCTGCACCTTTTTGCAGGAAAAATCCTTCATGAATACTGAATCTCCAACTCCTCGCTCTCATGCAACCTGCAGTTCAAACCACAGCCTGCAGAGCATCAGTCAAGGTGACTCTATTTCTTACTGCACAGAATTTAAGCAACACAGGCTGGGAGAGATTTGAATTAAAAATGATTAAATGTTGTAAATAATTATTGGTGTGTTTTTAGATGATGCCTCAGATGCTGATGTAGAACCATGCGATACCAACATCAACACCACTGCCTTTACGGGGAAACGCTACGGTTAGTTCTCCGTCAGTGAGATAACTTACAAGAGAATATATGAGAGTATTTATCATGAGGTGGTGGCATGAGTGGATTATATGACAATGGGCCCCTGGACAGAGACATACTAAAGGCCCTGGGATTTGAACAATTACTGTTACCTACAAAGCTGGTCTTTTAAAGCTAGAAGTTACTATTGTTTTAGGTTTTTTCAGATTGGTTGATTCACTGTGTTTAATTTGATTTGGGCTTGTTTTATTTCGATCAAAGAATTAAAGTCCAGTGCCTGCAACACACCGGACCAAATTCAATCTGGGTAAGTGAGAAACCTCACATAATCTATTCCTGTGTGGTCAGAGCAAAATGTATATATTGGCCACAGTGTCATCATTTAATTATGCAAAAAGACAGTTATCTATAAATGGAGGCCAATTAAAAAGTGTATTCACATTTGACACAGTTTATTAACCTGCCTTTTCAATTTCCCTCTCGTCTCAGTGGTGACTGCGCTGCTGCAAAGATTAGACCAGGTACGTTTTCAGCCTGATTGGAACCCAAAAGAGCAGACGTTCTAAAAGTATTTTATAAAACGCGTCCTGTTTATTTAGTGTGTTTGGTTCTGCTCTCACTTCAGTGTCAGCAGGGATCTGCGTCTCCCAGAAGAAGGTTCGGCAGATTGATGATCCCATTCAGAGGCTCCTCGTGCAGCTGCACAACATTATATACATCACTCAGGTAATACAACTATTTTTGTCAGTCCAAATATGGTGATTCTGGTTTTATACACCTGAATTGAATTTTAAGAGGGTCAATAACATGACTCATTAATTCTGTCACAAATCCATCAAAAACCTAAAAGGTCATCAATCTGCAAAACATGTTTTCATCCTCACATTAAGCTGACTCAGGACCAATACTTAAATGTTTGTAAGAAATATAATTCCCCCTCCCCCCCTCATCTCCAGCTTCCTCCGGCTCCACATCACAACATTAAACGCCGGGTCATTGAAAGATTTAAAAAGTCTCTGTTCCACTTTGGGAGCGATCCATACAACCTCAAAGTGGAGCTCAGCAAGGTTTGTACGGTCCACTGACAGCCCAAAACCCAAAGATATACATCGTCACACAAGACCAAGCAAAGCTTGAATACTGACGTAAACATCTCCTTCCTGTTTCCCTGTAGCTCCTCCATGCCTCTCCAGAACTGATGGAGTTCAGCACAAACAGTTCAGACTGGTGTCCTCTGGTCCACCACTTCACTGCTGACAGCACCGGTAAGAGGAACTGTTCCCACAGCTTCACCGTACAGCAAACACAACAACCCCGCAGGCTCTTTGGCACATCTGCTCTTACACAACCTCAAAAGGAAATTATTGATGTGATCTGGTGCGTTTTAGTGCCTTCAGATCTCAAATGATGCACAGCTGTATGTTGAAATTTGAATGCCAAGAATGTACATCTGATTTTCTCTTTCTCTGCTCCTGACAGGTGATGGGAATCTCAAAGATGGAGTCACCTATCAGCAGATGCAGGTCTGTTTTTCTGATAAGGATTTTTGTGGGTTTCCTGTTTTAAGTTTTGAAAAACAAGCCATTATGAGATTTTTTCCTCAGTAAAACCTTTTTGGGAAATATGCAAGGTTACTTAAATATAGCATATATATATAGCATATATATACCTTTCATAGAACATCTCAAAGTGCTTTAGAAGAATGAACTTTATTACTTTGGTTTTTGAACAGATTAAAGCAAATGAGATAAAAAGTGTTCATGAGTGAGATTCTGATGTTACATTCGGACAGAGCCAGGCTAGCTGTTTCCCTTTGCCTCCAGTCTTTATGCTAAGCTAAGCTAACCCGCTGCCGATTCATAATTACCGTACAGGAAGTAGAGCGGTATCAATCTTTTCATCCAACTATGTGGCAAGATGGTGAATGAGCGCATTTCCTAGACTGGTGAACTATTCCTTCCATGCAATCAAGAATGAATACATATTTTCTTTAATACAAACCACCCGTGTCAATACTGTGGATATGTATTGTTCTGTTTTCTCCTGCTGGATCTAGTGTCTCATTTTGGAACAAAGTTCTTTAATTTCCGCTTCATGTTCATGTTGCATGTCTGTCTGCCGGTGAAGTGATTTCCTGAACAAAATGCTCCTTTTCAGGGGATCATAGAGGAGCTGCTGGAGGAGAACAACTACTACCAAGCAACACACAAGGTGACATTTCATCGTTCGTCATTAAACGACTGTTTTCCAAAGATAAATCATTATTGCCAAAATGCATTTCATTTTACTGCCAGCAATCAGTTTGTTTGAGAACTTTTGTCGTTGTAGTTTATCTTGAATTATAGAGCTCAGGGTCAGTTTACTGTCGGGGCCCTCAACTCACAACATACAACTGAAATAATTTAAGGATTTCAATTTCTTTATTGGTTTATTTACAGTGATATGAGCTGTTTAAGGGTTACAGAGTTATTGGACTAACAGACAACGCAAGTGGGATTATCGTAAAACATTATAGTAACCAACACTTTTTATAGTATTTCACTGGTAACAAAATGAATCCTGAATTTACTAAATTGAAAATTACCTGCTTTGGTTCAGATGATCATAATCTTTTATACGTTTGTGTGTTCATTTTAGGATCTCAGAGAAAAGAAATGAGCAAGAAAACAAGTGACCGTCGTCTGTTTTCATCCTCAGATGTCACAGAAGCAGCAGGAAAGACAAATTGTTCCTGCGTGGTAACATTTGCATCAGCAGCAATTTAAAATGCTATACATGTAAAACTAAGAAAAGTCTAAGTATTTGATTGTCTTTAAACTATTTACAATATAACCTACCTATTGTTGTGATAGGGCTGCTGTAGCTGACACCACTCTAGGGCTGCAATTAACGATTATTGTCTCAATTATTTTAATATTCGTTGGTCCATAAAATGCCAGAAAACTGTGAAAAATGTTCGTCACAGTTTCCTAAAGCCCAACGCGATGTGTTCAAATCGACCATCTTGTTTGACAAACAATCCAAACTCCAAAGATTTTGAATTGCGTAGATAATTTCTCTGTCGATCAATGGAGCTCTACAGCACACACCTCTTTGGTTCTCAGGCCTTTTATCATTTGTACAAATGTCATGTGACTGTGTGAATCTCCAAAGTCAATCTAATATATGTAAACTGCTTGTGCTTGTATTGAAGTTCGAGGCTAATTTATATTTAGCTGCTCATATCACAGTGAACTGACCTGTAACCAGAGCACACAGAAACGACTTAACCTCCGACAGCATCCAGAGCTTTTTTTATCTGCTCTTTTGTTGTTCTCAGATATATCTGAGTCTAGCACTTTAAATTCTCAGGACCAGACTCAGCGGTTTGACCGTTTTAATGTTTCAAATGGCTGCGAGCCAAATTTCCTCCAGAGCCGATAAGAAACCAAACAGTCACCTCAATTCAACATCAATTTTCAAACATATCACAATGTCTGTCTGCAGCTTTACGAGCTGCAGACAAACATGCACTCTGAGATACGGTTATCATTTTCAATAAGATTAATGTCCGAAATATACTTTTAATCACAGAATGTTTTCACTGTCATTTTGAAGAGTGGAGCCCAGCTGTCGGGGACTTTCGCATGCACTTTCATCCAAAAGGGATTTATCTGTATAATCTGTTTAAGGAATATCTATTTTAAAATGAAATACAAAATAAACTATTTAATGCAGACAATGTCCATGTCATTTATCACGTTAATATAGAGTGGAAGCATTTTGCTGTAAAGTTAATAAACTGAGTGAGTTGAGACAAAAGGTTTGATGTTTATCTATTTACCTTTGTAATAATTGCCGTATAATCTACTCTTCTATTTAATTGTCCCTTTATTTATTGTCATTACTGTTGACGTTTAAGGACCCAAATGAAGAAAGTCCATTTCAGGGATTTACTGAAAAGTGAAAAAAGAAGCTTACTGGCATTGGCAGCAAGTCCAAACAGAAGTAACTGAGAATTCACAGCAGGAAGGAACAAGTCAGGGTTCAGTAACAGGGTTACAGGGTTCAGGGTTACAGGTCAGAGATTTACAGGTTCAGGTGGCTGCAACACTAAAGAGCACGACGCAACACGACAATCTGGCAGCTGACTGAGGAGAAGGGTCTGGTTTATGTACTGACAGGGTGATCAGGTAATGAGACACAGGTGAGCAGGAGGACGGGGGAGTCAGGTGACCAGGATGAGGAAAGAAGTCCGAGTGTATCCAGTGGACAGGTGGAGAATGACAGTAAAGCTTATAGAGATGCAGGGGCTTTGGGGGAGGGGCAGGAGGACGGATCAGAGAGGCAGGATGGGCAAAAACACAATCCATTTCTCATCCTTTATTTTTGGTCATTTGGGAGCAATGATTGAAAGTTACTAAGTACTTTTGGTGCTGTACTTGAATACAATTGTAAGGTACTTGTGCTTTAATTGAGTATTCCAATTGTCTGCTACTTTACCCTTCTACTCCTCTACAGTTCAGAAGGAAATATTGTACTTTTTATTCCAATACAATTATTTTATAACTGCTTTGCAGATTTACACTAATGATACAAAATATAATCAACAAATACATGATATGTTATATATTATTTGCAGGCACTCACACTGTGGTATTGCTAATTCTACTGTAGTAAAAAAAAAGGATACGTGAAAAGCCTTAAAATGAGCTTCTTATTCTTTAAATATTGTATTTCTTTACCGCTGAACAGATAAAGTCAGTGGATGCAATTTTGACTATTAACTGCGCTGCAGTGCAGTTTCCCTGCAGGGGCCACAGGGGGCAGTATGAGCCCGGCTATTGACAGAAGACGAGCTCGCCTCAAACAACCTCACAGCTCCACAACATTAAAACATGAACTGCTGTGTCGCCTCAGAAATGACAAAAGCAAGGCAGCTTCAGCAAAAACATGACACAGCAAAATAAAAATCATATACACGAGACTTTAATAGAGCAACAACAACAACAACAAAACATATGAAACGGATGAAATGTTCCAGGTTAAATTGGCAAAATATGTAAAATTCACAAAATATGGAAGACGTTGGCACATCTGGAGTAGGCACATGAGTTCTTAAAGTACACAGGCTGCTTGCTTTGTTACTTACAGTAGATATTTTATACACTTAACTTAAGCATCCTTTCTTGACATTTCTTGAGGCACGAATGTCATTTAAGTTTCTGATGTTAAATATAAAAGCCGCTGTACGTATTGTAACATTTGACTATTTTTCCCATAATTCTTCTTATCCTGTTGCAAGTTTTCTTTCATTTGAATTAGTGTTATTTCTACAGTAAACTGTATTTCACTTCGGCAAAACTAATAGACGGCTATCTGTGATAAGACAATCGCAAACAACAATGTGTTTCAAACAACTTATTTAGTTAAAAGGAAAAAAAAACAAGTTTGTAGAAATTTAAAAACAAGGATGTTTTCATTATTAATATTGAAACTCAAACTTTTCGGTAAACACCCAGGCCTCACAATAACATCTGGGATTAAAACTTTGCATGTAGAATACATGTGAAAGAATAAAGGTGTGTGTTAGCTTACTTACAGTGGAGCTATATTTGATCCTGACACCTCTGAATCTCACTAATTAACATGTTACGTCTCGTTTGTTTCTTGTTCCATTTGATCCAAACAAAACAAAGTGTAAACACAACAGTTTGTGGTTTTACAGGGGGAGTTTTGTGCAGGGACTACTTCTTGTGTCACTGTGAGGTCGCAAAGGAACCAGCGTTCTTAGGCTGCGTCCGAAACCACTTCCTATCTACTATACAGAACTCTACATTCACCATGCGATATTTAATTTTGTGTGAAATTAGTGGATTTTATAGTGTATACACTACTTTTTGCAAACAATCCAACAGAGCAATGTATCACATTTTACGGCTGAACTTTTTGATATTGCAGTAGTGGGAATGATCATTTTTACATCATTCTCATTTTCATTGAACAAACAGTTTTAAAATGATTATGGAGGAATTTCTTCAGGGTACCAAACAAAGATGTTTTCTTAAGTCTGTAGAATATGATGGGTAGACAAGGACATATATTTCATTTAAAATGGTATTTTGACACATCAAGTCATATTGCGCCTCCTGCAGTCGGCCATATTGTGAATTTAAATAAAATCAATAACTTTTACAGCCCTATCACATTTTACAGAAAACAACCACTGTGTGACGAATCACTTTACTTATTTCAATCATTTCGTTCAGTTAAGTTCAAAGATTCGTCACTGAATATGTATTTTTCTCAATTTTTAGTTCCGAGGCTCAGCGGTTTTCTGTACTTCTGTTACATACGTTTGTGAACTTTGTCAATGCCGGTTATGGACATTCACCTTTACGAGTATGAGCTTCTACGTTTCCCTTTTGTGCAGACAAATCTGCTTTTTTCCCACCTCTTCAAATATGTTCAAACAGTTAGTCCAGAGCTTTCTTTTTTACACATACGGAAAACAATACATTGCGTGTACAACCGGTAGACGTTTTAAGTCCATATGTTTAATAACTCTGCTACTCTAAAGCTAAAGACGTTGTTATTAAATGAGGTAAAAGTAATCCATGCAAGTATAAATACAGTAGAAACCTGTGTGATTCCCGGTGGTTATGAGGTGTCTGCCAGGAAGGGGTTAAAAAAGGAAACTGTGATACATTTTAAAACTTTACTGCATCGTTCTCTTTTTTTCCCCACTTTGAGGCAGAAATTAGCTTTTTGTTCATCAGCGTAATAACTGAATCTCTTCTTCAAACTGTGATACTGAGGTAAGACACTAGTAGCCCTCTGGGCTGCGTCTTTAGTTTATACTGTTAGCGTTTTTCTCTGGGGAGGGAAGACGGGAGACAATGTTCTTTGAGCGGCTTCAGAGGGAGACGTCAGAGGAGTTCATGTGCTGCGAGGAGATGATGTGTGTGTGTGCTGGCTGCTGTTTGCCTCCACTTTGCTCTCCTCGGAGTGTTTCTCCAGGTTCTGCAGATCCTCCAGCATCTCCTCGATCAGAGGGGGCATGGAGCCCGGGATCTCCATCTTCAGCGTCACCACCCTCTCCGCTCCTGTGGAGCAACGAAAGCACACATTAGTGCCAGTTGTTGTCATTACGGAGCGATGCAAATAAGTTCCCTCGTGTCAAAGTCAAAGAGTGTTTGAATGGTTTTTTGGTTTGATGCCTGAAACAAAGTCTGTGGTTAAGACACGCAAAAGAAAGTTTCACGTTATGTCCTACGATATAAAATACACGAGTGAATACCCCTCTAAGCATGGGACGATATGAATATTTCATGTCACTATTGTGATTAACGTTATTATCCCGATAATCATCAGAATATGTTTAAAACTCTGAAAATGGCAAATAAAAATAATGGAACCACTTTAGCTTACGTGAAGAAACAAATATATATATATTTTTTTCGGAACATATTTTTTTGTGAAAAACAAACAAACAAATAAGGTAATCATAAATCATATGGTCATGAGGATAAATCAATAAAAACAATAGCTACAATCAGACAGCTTTTTGAAGTCACTCGTGTGAGGATATTCACAATAATGTCAATAACGGAAATTCACCACGATCCACTTATTGCCAGTGTTTTTAATTGTGATCCGTGATAAAATCCTATTTTGTCTCATCCCTATTACTCTTCTCGTGAATTTTGAGGCTTTTACGTGTCTTAAAAAAGGCTAAATGAGACTTTTAAATAGCATCACGCTAACTAGTCCACCTTCACAGCCTCTTTGTGTGCATGCTACCATAGTGTAGTTTCTTTATCGGCTAACGTTAGCTTTTTACTTCTCTTGATTGCAAAAAAACCTTCAAAAATCATAAAAATGGTGTCCATTTGTGAAGATTATCTTGCTGAACAAAACGTACAAGTATCGCAAACTTGTGTTTGCATCAGAGTTTATTTTCTGCAATAATCCAAAAGCCTTTCTGGAGAATGATCCACCAGCAGGGCTTTGCTTTCTGACCTTTGGCGCTGATGCTGCGCAGGTCAGTGATTTTCATGAGGGCTTTGGGGAACATGAGGGGCATGCTGGGCCGCCGTTTACGGGAGTAAACCTTCAGCGCCTCCAGCAGCGGCTCCTGCAGCACCTCCACCTTAGACGGCTCCTCCAGGTCCTGTCGGTCTGTTCAAACAAACACCAGAGAATATTTAGTTGTTGAAGGAAAAGCTCCCCCCCCCCCCCAAACTATAAAAATAAAGGTTGTATATTGTTCCGAGCTTCAGTACCTCCAGAGACGAGACAGATGGCGCTGAGCAGGCCGCTCTCTGTGTCGTCCATCTGCAACGGCAGCAGCTGGCCGGCAAACGTGAAGACCTGATCCGTCAGCGGTCCGAAACCGGCGTTGTGGATCTGAGTGCGGGTCAGGGTCAGCCCGTCGGAGAACGTCATGGTGTCCTTGTCGGGAGTGTAGCGAGTGCAAATCCTCAAGATCTGGATGGAAGAAGAACAGAGCGAGGAAGAGGAGGAGAAAAGAAAGACGGATTTGATGAATGTGTTTAACCTCGGGATAAGTATCAGATCGTGATGCAGGAAGGCTCTGACAAATATTTGAATCAGTTAAAATAAAACTTGAGTTATCGTCACAAAGTTTCTGTTAGAACACCTGGAAGTCTTGAAGCAGAAAGTTATTTTAGGAAACACACAGACGTACCAGGATGTCCAGGCAGGCGGTTTTGAGCAGAGTGATCTGGTCAGCGATGGTCAGGCCGGTGAAACCGGGCACTCGCTTGGCGAACTCCACCACCTTGATGATGCACTTGGTGGCGAGCTCGCTGAACTTGTCCCACAGCCCGAGGTCCAGCTGGATCCTGTGGTCTGAGCTGGAGTTCTGGACGGAGGAGAAAAGAAGAAGATGTTGTTTGAGATATTTAGCGTTCGTGTCTCAGGATTCAGAACGCCACTTTAAAAAAAGACATGATGTGATCAGAGATGTAAGTCCAACTTCACCACCAAAACACACTATTTTCATTGTGTGATGATGGTGTGCAGACATTTTAAATCCATCTTCACTTGACTCAATAACCACAAAATAATAATCTAACTTTCAAAAGCAGCGTTCATTGTTTTCATTTTGGCCATTTGGGGGCCAAAACAAAGACACCTTATAAAGTTGATATGGTGAATGTGTGTTAGCATTCATTTAGCGCCGTGTTTAAGAGATCTGATGAATGTCAGTCCAATATTTAGTCTTTTTTGTTTTTTACTCTGTTTTGTCTCCATCAACTCCTAAGCATTTTGGCCGTCGCCAACTTGGTTTTTTTTTGCAAGCAGTGACCATGTTTGGACTGTGGAGGAGTGACGTAGAGACGCAATATATGACTCTGGTAGCCGCAAACACCGCTTTTTGGTCTATTTGACTCTAAATGGACCATAATTTATTTATTAATGTATTGAAGAAGACTTGAAACTGGAGATTGAGACCATAAACTCATGTTCACAATGTTTACTGAGGGAATAAATCAAGTGAGAAATAAGGTCAGGGGTCAAAGTCCAATCACTAAAAACAGCAAGAAAATGTCTTTTAATTAACATAATTTTAAGCTCAGTGGATAAAAATGCACAAATGTTTCTGCTGTGACTTTTAAAGTCATTGCACTTGAGGATCTTTAACATTAAAAATAAACAAAAAGCATAAATATATAGTAAAACTACTTAAAATATACCTTTTGAGGTATTTCATTGAGGCACATTAAGTGATTTTTAGAGTCTTTAAGATAAATCTCAAACCAGGAACAAAAGTTCTTTGGAACATGTCTTTTCTGTTCTTCTTGATTTCACTCATCCAGGAATCGCTCACTTCTGCTGACTCATCAAACCACAAATGCAACAAGCGAAGCGGTTAAGAATGTGTGCAATGGGCACACCCAGACACATTGTTACCATTTGGATTGACTGAGGGAGTTTCTGGCTCTTGTCACGAAGGCACAAGTTATTCCTGTTTGTGATGCACGTGTGTCACAGTTTGAATGTACATCGTGTTCTCTCTGTGTTTGTTTTTGTTGAGACGCAGAAGCCCTGCCCAATTTCTTTTAAATCTGCGTGAGTATACAGTTTCACTAGCAATTACTAACCTTGGTCCCGACTGGTAAATCTGGTGCAGCTGCTATTTGTGTAGATTTTCTTCTAAAGAATTGTTTTTTTCGTTGATTGGAGGGCGAGCACTTCTGTTCTGGAAGCTGCTCAGAAACACCTTTTATTGTCAATATACCTAGTAAAGCCTCACATCTCCTGTTTAGGGACCCTAGCATGCAGAAATATTAAAATAAACCATTTTTAGATGAGGTGAAAATAACACATTTATACTGCATGCAAACAACTGTAAAGGGGAGACTCGTGAGTAACATAGAACACATTTTCATTAACAAAAGTCCTCTTTATAAATCTATTACTTGCTTTAAGGCCTTTTCACAAAAATATAGAATATTCATTGACAGACTCACAAGCAAACTCACGTGCAATTTGAGGTTCGTTATGTTGCGCAACTACACTGTGAGATGTAGACTGCATGGGTCAAATGCTTCCACTAATAATAATGATAATAATAAAAAAGACTATTACTTACAATGATAAATAATAAATAAAATAATAAATAATTGATACCTTTCACAACGACTACATTTCTGACACTTATAGGCGGAGTTGCACCAAATATAATTATTTTGATCGAAGAAGAGCTCTAATCAGAGTTTATCAAAACTAGGTTGAGAATGAGTAAATCCAGATCTGAAACTAAGCTGATCTCTGTTGCACAATTTAAACTAATTTCCTTTTCTTAAAATCAAATACAGTTTAATCAATATGGAGATGCTTGCTTACCCAAATTCAAAGTATGTTTGTGTGCTGTCCGGACCTAGTTAGTAGACTTTAAAAGAAGGGGGAACCGTTAACTTTCGGCTGCTCTGTATTCCTTAACGTCACGTGACATTGTTTGCCAGCTAACGAGCTAAAAAGTTCGGCAAAGAAGCTCTAATTTCTTGCAATATGGCCGAATAATAGAAGATTTTAAAAAACAGACTCTGAACAGAATTATGACATTAAAGTCCGAAAACAACTATTGATCAAAAAATTCACTATTTTATTAGCTGGTTCGTTTTTATCGGCATCCTCTTTTTTTAATGGACGTGTGATTTATTTCGTCTGAAAAGACCTTTATACAGCAATGTTTAAAGACAATTCAGCCACTTCAACGTATATTTCCTGTTGTGTTTTATCTTCTGTTGGCAGCCACAACATAAATATCTGTTAAATTCATGCAATCCTTCAACTATTAACCATAAAATACTTCTAAATCAAATGAAGCACTGGCTTGGGATGACAGTTTTGCAGATTATTTTCTCTCTGCAGATTATTTTCTCACTGCAGAGGAACATTTTTGTCACGTCGTGACTCACTGTGGTGTATTTTCCCAGCTGGCAGAGAGAGGGGAAGGTCTCTCTGTGAGCCCTGCAAATCTTCTCCACTATCAGGCCGAGCTCCGCCGTCAGCTCGTACGTCTCCATGATGGTCATCTTCACCGCCTCCTTCTTCCCCTTCCTGCTGTTTCTGTCGTTTCTCACTGCTGAAGAAGAGAAGGACGAACGTTATAAGATGTTTATATGAATAACTAAAATGGATTCAAACAGTCCGACGGTGCTTGATTTAAAACTCTGAACCTTTTGGCTTTTTGATGTTAATTCCTTCTTGAATTTAACTTGCATGTGTTTTCACATTGGCATTGTAAATGGGCTTCACAAGCCTTTCCATGACACTCTAGTGTTTGATCGTGAAAATACAAGATACTCGTCTGTAGTCCACACAATTCAGAAAACACAAAGATGTTGTTGAACGTGATAGAAAACAGTGATCTGAACAAGAATCCTATTCAAAGGCGATAGGGTGCACTTTTGAAAAAAAACAACATATATATACACGTATATATATATACACACACGTTTTACTTTTTTGCTGTTGTTGACATTTTGTAGCTTGAGGCCATGGGGGCCCCTGACACTTTGGGCCTTTGTGTCTGTGCCTGGTGGACCCGTTCAGTAATAGAGGTGAACGGTTTGTGAACGGTTTTCTAAAATTACTTAAAATTAAATTAACGCCAACAGCTTTCAGTGCAACTCTTTCTCTGGTAGAAAAGCACAGCCTCCAATGTACTCAGCTGGCAGTAAGCTGTGAGGATTAACTGCTCCTCGAGGGAGCATGAGAAGCAGGCTAACCCAACCCAACCAGGTTGGCCTTTCATAATCACTTCGCTAACGGTGTCAACACGTTTCAGGGCGTCCCGATGACTTGGCTCAGGCTGCTACACACACATGCTCAGAATTATGCAACCGCCCCGTCTCTGTCGCTCTCTCACCACCACCCACTCCTCCTCCTCCTCCTCCTCCTCATCTCTGGATGGCCTACATTCAGTCGTCATTGCGTAAACACTCCAAGTGAGATCGTATTACACACGGACTGACTGACGCGGCCAGCGAGCAGTTACATCGCATCCACCTGTCTGCTACATGTGATGTTTTTACGTAACGCTTGTGTGTGGACCGGCAACAATGAGAACATGTGGGTGGGTGGATCCTTCACTACCGCCCCAGCGCTGCTCATAACACACACTCGGTTATCTAGGTCGAGTTCACTGGGAACTTCTCAATGACTCATTTGAGAGTGCATATCATAAACAGGTTATTTCAGTGAAATCATAACTTCTTAATACCAGTTTTGTCTGAACATTTTCTGAGGTTCTTTTTACGGATGTCACGATGCCAGAAGTTGAGTACAAATACCAGTGAAAATACACAATTATCGATACCACGGTAAACAATAAAAGTTAAACCGTAAATCCAATATACTGTAACATACACTCTGTCCATACGTTTTTTTGTTGGGAAGTTAAATGGGTCATAATTCCCTGTCTACTATATATTTTATACTGCTGTGAAAACATATCCTTTAACTGTATTTATTCAATTTTCTCGCCAAAACTATATTTGAACCTGAACTCATCATGATGTAAATCAATGGCACCTCACGTTAGCTGTTGGCTTCATGCAGGACGCGTAATAAAGACTCTTCTTGGCAAGACCCGTCCTGCGCTGGTTGATGCCAGGCGGCTTCTGAAGTGTGAAGCCAATGCTGAAGGGCCTTAAACCTGCATTCTCTCTAATGGCCATCAGGGGGCGACTCCTCTAGTTGCAAAAATACAAGTCTAATTGTATAGAAGTCTATGAGGGAATGACTCTACTTCTCTCTTGATTTATTACCTCAGTAAACATTGTAAACATGAGTTTATTGCCTCAATCTCTAGTTTCAATACAGCATGATGTTCATTTAGTAAATTATGGTCCATTTAGAGTCAAACAGACCATAAAGCAGGGTATGCTTTAGGGCGGGGCTTACTGTGATTGACAGGTCGCTACCAGAGCAGAATACAGCGTCTCAACGTCACTCCTCCGCAGTCAAAATATGGTCACTTCCATTCACTGGTTGCAAAAAAAAAAGATGGCGATGGCCAAAACGCTGCACTCAAGGCTTTAAAGCGACAGTCCACAAACCAATGGGTGACGTCACGACGACTACGTCCATGTCTTATATACAGTCGACTGTTGAGGCAGAGACGATTAACCTTAACGATGGTTAAGGTTAGGCATTGAACGTGGGTAGTTAGGGTCAGGATAGGGCATTGTTAATGATAAACTTAAGTTGATAATTAGTTGAGACCGACCCTTCCATCACCTCTTATATCTTCCTCTATCTGATCAATGACATCTGCAATCCACTGTCCGCTATCTCCTCTACTCTGTCCTTGAAGGCCTCATCATTTCCTCTCAGTGTCTCACGAGGCCCCCCGCTGAGTCGGCGTGGATCAGACACTTACACTCCTTGGACATTCCCGCTGCGAAGCACCTCTGGAGCCGACAGTACTGACAGCGGTTCCTTGTGATCTTGTTGATGATGCAGTTTCGGTCTCGGTGGCAGGTGTACGCCATGTTTTTCTGCACGCTGCGGCGGAAGAAGCCCTGCAGAGGCAACGGGGAGAGTGAAGAGAAGATATTATTCATTCAAGTTACCATGAGTATGAAATAACCTTTTTATGTCATCTGGAATCGTTCTGACACCGTAAACAGGTGTATTTACTTTTATAAATTGGATAGTTTATAGTGATATTAGTGGTAAGTTTCTCCAAATACAGTAATCAATAACTAACTAATCATCCTGTACAAACATATTATGCATTCAGATATTTACTCCATTCATGGTCAGCCATTAGGAAACATTAGATCATGTCTGTAAAAAGGTTTTGTGCCAATCCACCAAGTAAATGTTGAGACATCTACTGGCTGTAGAATATAATACAGGCCCTTTTTATTTCAATGTTTACAAAAATTACAGGTGAAAAGAAACCTTTAGGAGACTTTTATTGTCAGTTGAATTGGGAATAATAGCAGGTTCCAATGGTATGTGTATGTGTGCTATACTTTAGAATCAGGCAACGTGCTTTTAAATAGCTTGATTTTCAGCAAAAACTCAGTGTGATTCTGCAATAACGTCACCGACTACAACTCGAAATGTGGTGGAAACATCTACAAACAACACAGATACACATCTGGAATTACACAAGTCAGATTGTTTACAGCAGCGTGTTTACGTTGTCTAGATGGAAGTCACTGTTGCTGAAATATTGACTGAACAACATGTTTACCAGGACAAAGTTCAGGCACTGTAGTGATGTTGGTGTTATCTCTGAGCAAATACAGCAATCAATATTTATTCATGGTGTATTTGTTGAGGAGAGATACAATATACATAGACAAACTGAAAACAGCTATCAGATGCAAGTAGTGTTGAAAGCAGAAGCTAATTTGCAACACACGGTCCTAGAAGGGTCGAACATATTAAAACGTGCTGTAAAAATGTATTATACATAATGAACTTTGGAGCAGCTGTTTCATCCCTTGCTTTCCTGGAGCAAGGGTATTTTATTTTTACATTTTTTACCACAGGCCTGACATGTTACCTTGCAGCCCTCGCAGGCGCTGACGCCGTAGTGGTAGCCCGAGGACTTGTCTTGACACACGAAACAGGGCTTGTAAGTGCGAGGAGGCGGCGGCGGCGAGGCGGGGCTGGCGAACAGGTCGTCTGAGCTGGAGCTGGAGCTCTGGCTTTCAACGGCTGCAAACACACAATTTGACACCAAAAAAACACTCATTAACAAGCACAACAGGGAGAATGTAACATACTGTCACTTATAAGTTTGAACTCTTTGGGTTTTATTATCAAAGAATCTGATCGAGCACTTGATTTCATGACAGCGGCATGATAGTAGGATAGTAAACAGAATATCTTTGGGTTTTGAACAAGCAGTTTGAATATGTCTTCTTGGGCTGTGGAAGATTTTAACAGGCTTTTTTCTCTATTTTTTAAATTCTATTTTATGGACAATCGATCATTATAGGGCATTCACTTTTTATTCAAAATGTGTACTTTCATTTGAAGTGGGAAAATTTACAAAATCACATTCAAAATGTACCGTCTGTACAGAACGTGCAACATTATGGGACAATAGGAAAAATGTCATGCCAAAATAATTACAAGAGAATTATTTCACAGTCCTCTTGTCACTGGGCAGGACATTCATGTGAATCTACACTGATCTTATCAGCTCTTATCAATAAGAAGTGGACATAGTCACCGCGATGCCCACCACGTCACCATCTTGTTTTTTGGACCAAAAGTGACAGAAGAGGGTGGAGATATAACCGACCGCTTAATAAGACATTTATAGGGGACAAAAATGCTCAAAGAGTTAAAGATGTAAGAAGAAAACACGGACAACTCCCAGACCGGACAACGGCGTGCTAGAAACCTGTCAATCACAAGGTAGCCCCGCCCTAAATCATCCCCTGCTTTATGGTCTGTTTGACTCTAAATGGACCATAATGTACTAAATGAACATCATGCTGTATTGAAGAAGACTTGAAACTATAGATTGAGACCATAAACTCATGTTTACAATGTTTACTGAGGTAATAAATCAAGAGAGAAGTAGAGTCATTTTCTCATAGACTTCTATACAACCAGAGGAGTCGCCCCCTGCTGATCAGTAGAGAGAATGCAGGTTTAAGACACCTCAGCATTCATTGGCTTCCAGCTTATCGCCTGGCCTTTATCAGACTCTGAGACGGTAACACTTATTCACATTTATTGAAATTGTGGAGTTACATATCTGCACTTGTCCTTCATGGACTAAGAAACCAAAATTCTCGAGTGAAACCCCAACTGTGTCATGAATAAGAGAGTAGGCGCTCTGTCCAGAGAAAGCAGGACTCATCGATCACAAACCGGCTCTTTGGAAATGTATTCAACGTAGAATTTACTTCTCCATAACATGCACACATTTGCACCTATTGTGGCAAAGCGTTTATCTCAATCTTTCCAGTTGAATGTATCATTTCACAACAGTCCACCCTCTTCAACTTCAACAGACGCTTTTGAGAGGAGAATTGCTGCGGTCTGTGGGGGCTCGCTCAGCCTCCCCCGCCGGCTCTCTGATCACCTCCACCGCTGACAGAAAACGAAGAAAGTCGTTTTTGAAAAAAGGGGGACAAAAACAAAAAAAGAGAAAAATTGCTCATTTACATCCCCTCGAACCCGTGGCCTCTGATTGAACCTGGAATCAGCGGGTCAATCGAGGACACCCCCATCAGCCCGAACACAAAACAATGGCGGAGCATGCCACGAGCCCAGCTGACTGATGAGAGGGAGGGAGAAGAAACAGAAAGTGTGTGCGGTGGGGCGGTGGCAGTCATTTGGTCGGGGGAAGGGAGAAAGAGGGGGCCCCCGTCCCAATTTAGGTGGTGTTGTATGATGTACGCGACAATGCCTTTAACATTTAAATCAAACATATTTTGGAGCCTGCGAGATAAAAGTTTAAAAAGTCAACTTGCATGTGAAAGAAGTTGCGTATAAGCTTGGTATTTTTGGTAAATTTCATATGAAGAAAGCAGCTCTTTTTGTGATTAACCTCACTTTGCTTGTTGCTAAATACAACATCCATAAATCAAAATTCAAAAGAAGCATTTTCTGTTGCAGCCCTCACAACGAATTAACTTATTTTCTCCACTGATTATTTTCTAAAATGTCAAAAGGAGTGAAACACGCTCATAATAATTTCACAGAGTCCAGAAATGATTCTGAAGAAACAATAATAACCGACAAACATTTCATTTACCGTCATATTCGACAAAGAAAAACTTAAAATCTTCAGATTTGAGAAGCTGGAACCAGCCTGAAAAATTACCAAAGATATTAGTTATCAAAACAGTTGCCTGCAGCTTTGGGTTATTTATTTGTACATCTTTTGTCTCCTTTTACTGGTTAAAAATACTTTTTGTGTTTTGAGACGTGAAAGCAGCGACAGTCTGTAAGTAAGAAACTCACAAAATACTTCTGAGAAAAATGGCCCCTGTGGCTGATAATATATTATTACATGTGACATTATTAGATTGTTTGATCTATTGAATGAGGGAAAGCAATTCTACTACACTATGTGTTCATTTAAAGGACTAACTTTAATATTTATGTGAAATAATTGTACCTCTTTGTGCATCTTAATGCAGGGCTTTTACTTGTACTGTCTTCTTGTTTTTACATGTGTTGTACTTGTACTTCTACTTAAGTATAATATATGGGTACTTCCTCCACCACTGACAACAGTCTGGCTCTCCTCTGAGCCGGTGACCGTCCGGTGAACCCGCGGTGACCCCAAACTGACCGGCCCCGTCCCAAACACAGACCACCACACTGCCATGAGCCGCTCTGTGCACAGCTCCCTGTTTACTGATGATTATGTGAAAAACAAAAGCTCCTGAACTCACCACGAAAAGCATCGCAGTACATTGATCACGAGATTTACTTTTTCCCCTACTTGACTTTCATAAGCAGTTTATAAAACAATCAATAAAAGTGTTGTAACACACTAAAGTGTAGTTATACACGACCATGAGAGCATTTTAAAGTTTTTAATACGGTACAGTATTTGTCAACAGTTACAACGTCTCTTATGAAGTCTACTTTATATTATTAAAACTGTGTTTCATTCATTGTGTGTTATGGGTGCCCACATGAGTTATGGTTGTTGACAAATAAATGAATAAACACTTAAATCTGCTTACATGAAACCATCAATTAAACATTTATATTCTGCTCATAAATGTTAAATGAGGGGTTAAAGTGAACTGTTACAGTAGAAGGAAAAGTCCTTCAGACATGATTAGAGGAAAAAACTCAAATTTGGCTTCAAGTCAGTTTTTGTATTTATTCTAATATTCTTTTGTTCGTTTGTCAGCTCCAACTGTTGATATCTTCCAAAGTAAACTTAAAATAGACCTCCTTTAGCCTGGATATTGTTTAGAATTATGTTTTTTTTAAATGTTTTTGTTTTAAAATCATTATTTATTTAAATGTGTTCATGCTCAACAAGATATTTTATTCGTTTTTGTCTATTTGACTGTGTTTTAAACCTATTTTATTTTATTTATTTATTTTCAGCATTGTTATGTGTTACCTGCGTTAGGCTGAGATTGTTTTGCTGTTCACATTTGTGCACATCTTATTATCACCGTTGTCAGTCTTCTGTAAAGCACTTTGAATTGTATTAATTAGTAGATGCATGAATTCTTGTTGACTGAACTCACCTGATGTGATTTTGTTTAGCCAATAAATTAAAGTGTATAGAGGAGGGTGTCAAGCACAACATTGAAAAGCCTTAAGTTAATTTGTTTGGCCATATAACTACAACAAACTTGATTTAACATGATTCATTTCTCTTTTTAAAATAATATGATATTTCCCTTATGGAGGCCACCAAAACATCACTGATTCAAATTGTTTTAAAAATGTAGTTTTCCACCTACACTGCGAGCACCGGTGCTGCTGCCAGTCCGCCTCGACCAGCTCGGGGAAGAAGGCTGCCAGGTCCTGGTCCTGGTCCTGGTCCTGCTCCTGCAGCATGCACGCAGGGCTGGACGTGGACGCGTACAGGTCCAGGACTTCTCCGGGACCGAAAGCTTGAAATTCCAGATAGTCAAACATCTTCGAGGTTTCGGTCTCCGCGACTGAGACCCTGTCCTCATGTGCAAATCCTTCACAGCACAGGCGGGTTTTTTTTTGTCCCCCCCTCCTTACTCCGTTTTGAGTTTGATGCAAACGGTGTTTTAAGAGTAAAACATGCGTGTGTTGCATTCAGAGGGGCGTGTGCAGACCTATGTTTCGCCACAGACGGTCAGAGAGTGTTCGCATGTCGCTGTGCAGAAGAGCCACTGGCGGTTAAACGCGTCCAGGTTTATTCTGAGGCTGTTTTGCATAACAAAGTTAGTCCCGGGACTTTCTTCCTCTTATCTCCTCTTTATTGACGAATGTCTCAACTCGGCCCTGCTTCATACTAGTTATGTCAGAGCGAGCGATGGTGTTACCTAATGTATGCGAGTGAACTCCCGGTGAACCGCCTCCGCTGCTGGCCTTCACATGACCCAGCCGTGGCGTGACGTCACCGGCAGCGGTTGGAAACAAGAACCGTTATTTTACTTTGAGTAAAAATTATTTATTCTGTAAAAGTAGGCGAACACGATGAAAGTTTAATTTTGAAAAGTATACAATCTGGAGCATTAAAAAACAAGAGATATTATATATATATATTTTTATGGTCTTTCTTCTGCTCAAAATCTGGCGCCTACAATCCCCACAATGCAATTTGATCGTGGAAGTCGGCCGGTTGGAAACACCTACCGAAGTGATTTACTCAAGTACAAGTATTAATACTGTAAAAGTAGCCGACCACCGTCAGAAGTTTAACTTTGAAAAGTATAAAATGGAAAGCAGCATAATTCGAGATATTTTATTCCGAGTAATCTTCTTCCTGTTCAAAATTTGGCGCCTACAATCCCCATAATGCAATTCGAGTGTTGACCGTGTTATGTAGCTAACTAAGTATCTTATTAAAAGTACCGCACTTCGGTACAGTTTAGAGGTACTTGTCTTTTACTCAAGTATTTCCATTTTATGCCAAGGTGCTTTATAAAAAGACAATACTTTTTTACTACATTACATTTATACACTTACACACTTACAAATATTAAAGGCTACATTTAGATGTATTTTTAAAATGTGAAGTATTTCTTCAGTTTAAAGGAGCCTAAAAGTACTTGAAACAACCATACATATATAGTGAAGAAGGTCAGTATTCATGCAAATGCATCAAAGATTTATTCTGCTTTCAGATCAAGATACAATATTAGGCTTAATGCACCTCTACAGGGTGAGAAAGTCATAAACCATAAAGATCTTTACTGTTAATAAAATCCTTCTACAATCAAACTCAAGTGTGTTTATGTTCTGAGAAATGTATATTCAGGAGATGGGATACAGGAATTCTACCAATCTACATAATTTATGTGCTATAGAATGTTCACCCTTGTTCGATGTAATGCTCAGTTGAGTATTATTTCACATTTACTCATTTTGTGAACTGAACATGCTTTAATTAGGCCGGAACATGCCTATTGATATATTGTCATTTTTCAAGGCAAGAACACAAAAGATTCAAGGAATTCACTCACTTAACTTTAACGTAGAAGTGTACATATGTTGTAGTTTTGTGGCAAAACATCAAGGGGATTGTAGTCCTAGGTATGATGGACTACAGTGTCTATAGAGACAGTTACAAAATGTGCAGCAGAGATCAAATACACCCAGATAGAATATGCAGCAATAGAGATACATTATATGTAAACATCTGGCTTCAGTCATAAACAAGCAGATATAATCTTAATCCTTATTAAGACCCAGTAGTTGCAATGTTCTTATAAGATGATATTCAAATTATTCGGAAATATAAGTGAAATACTCTTCCTGCTCCCCTCCAAACTCACTCAAGTGCAGTGAGATTAGTGTCATTATGCTGGAGAACACTCAGGCTTTTAGCTTTGGATGCATGGTTCACCATAAAGGGACACTTTCCTGTTTTAAATAAAGGGCATCAAACCAAAGCAGGTTAACACTGATGTTCCCGTATTGGCATTTCATGATTGAAACCATGTGGCCTTTTACAAAATCAATACTTTTTAGGCTCTGTTTCTCTTCATTTACGTCCACTTCAATTCTTGATCCATGACTTTAAGTGAGAAATATTTGCAGCGAGGAGGATCCATAATTAAATCTACCGGGAGATAAAGTAGGTCAGCTGCAAGATGGGTCGGTGGGTAGGGGGAAGGAAATCTGTTCCACTTTGGAATAATGGACCAATTTAACAGCATTCATCAACTGGAAATGACTGAAAACAACTTTCAAGCCCCCCCCCCCCAAAAAAAACAAAAAAAGAAATACATAGAAAAAGTCTTTAAATACATCGTCTAAAAATGTATCAATTAAAAAGAGATCGCAGGCGAACGATGCCAAAGAAGAATGCTAAATTATGTTGTTTGAATATATAAATACACTTGATCTCCTTCAATGCCACTGCTAACCCCATTGAGGCGTGGAGGCAGCACAGATCCAATGTTAAAGGAGGCTAATTACTCCCAGTATCTCCCACACTCCAGGGAGGCCAGGTCATCCAGAGGACAGGCATGTGAAACATTCCTGCAGCCTGCTGCTGCTGGACCTCCCTCCCAGTCTCAGTCTTCCCCTGTCCTCCTTTTCTCCTCCTTCATCCGTCCTCCCCCGGCTCCTCGTCCCCGTCCTCTTCCCTCTGTCCCATTTAGCATCGCTCTAATTTTTTTTCTTTTTCTTCTTGCTCTCCATCGTGATCGCTCTTTCCAATGTTCACTCAGTCAATTGTCGTCGTTCTGTGGTAGGAGTGCATCTATTCAGCCATCCATCAATCACATTTTGTGGCATGTGACGTACGGATTTGTTCTGATTAAACGATGGCTCTGTGAGGTTGTACTGAGGGTGCTTTGAGGTAATTCTAATGTAAACATGCTAATGTCCTCGCAAAGACAACGCTACCTTGCTGATATTAAACAGGTATAATGTTTACCAACAACTATTACTAAACTCCATTTGGATTGAGGCACAGATCTGTGGCTGATGTGTGAGGTATTGTTGTATTCAGTCTGGCTGTACCCTGACAGTCCTGGATACCTCCATGGATGTATAAAGAGAACTGGATACAGCGTTGAATGCGGCGCCCCCCGTCATTCCTACGAGGGTTGCTCCGCGGTGCGTGAAGCAAGAAAAAGTTAAGACTTCCAAGTACGAATTTCCAATGGAAGTACTCGGTACTCGGTACTTCCGGCGCTCTCACGCAACCCTGGGCCCAAAGAACAAGTGCACAAGTGTTTCCTTTAACCCCGCTTCCCAGCCCACCTTATCGGGCTTATTTTGATGAACGAAGGAAGGAAAACCTCTCTGGATTCAGCTATGTGCTAGTGCATTTTACAAATGTTAGGACCTAGTGATTTAAATGAGGGCCTTTCATGTGTTCGCACTGGGCAGTTGATTTAAAAAAAATTATGTAAGTCTATGGGAAAAAAAATATATACGCTACCATAGACGGTATACAAGAAGTGGATGTAGTCGTGACGTCATCCATCGATTTGTGGACTGCCGTTTTGAAGCCTTGAGTTCAACATTTTGACCGTTGCCATCTTGGCTTTACACAACCAATGAACTAAAGTGACCATATTTGGACTGGAGGAGTGACGTAGAGACGCCATGCATGGCTCTGAAAGCGGTAGCAACCTGTCAATCCCAAGGTAGCCCCGCCCTAAATCATACCCTGCTTTATGGTCTGTTTGACTCTAAATGGACCACAATTTACTAAATGAACATCATGCTGTATTGAAGAAGACTTGAAACTAGAGATTGAGACCATAAACTCATGTTTACAATGTTTACTGAGGTAATAAATCAAGAGAGAAGTAGAGTCATTTTCTCATAGACTTCTATACAATCAGTCTTCCTTTTTGCAACCAGAGGAGTCGCCCCCTGACGGCCACTAGAGAGAATGCAGGTTTACTTCAGCATTGACTTCTTGTCAATGTTTGCTACAAAGCCTGGCGCTCTTCGGGGCTTGTTTACATCTAGCTCTGGGAAGGCTTACGTTAAAATAAAACATGCATTAGCCAACAAACGCTTTGGTGGATTCTCATAATTACAAATTTTGGTTTTTAATATAATTATACTCAATATTAATATAATATAATTCACTTTATATATAACCTGACCCTAAACCATTAAGACCGATTTACTTATTATTATTTAGGTTTTTGTCCTGATTTGGTCAAAATCATGAAGGAAATCTACCCCAAATATACAAAACCACACAAAAACAAACCACATCTTGGTTTCGTTAAAGCTGTAAAATCCTTTTCATCTGCTCCTCATTTTGTGCATTTCTCCAGCATTTTGTCCAAATATGGCGTCGCACCAAATGGTAGGTAGACTGAATGACCGACTTCCCAACAGATCCTCAGCTTTCCTTTTGATTCTTTACAACCAGTTGTAAACCTTCACTTGGAGCCTGGCACCATTGAGGGGTTGTTTATTAGAGCAATATATCTCTTTATTCTCACTGTCACACAAACAGCAGTGATGACGGGCAATGAACAGGTTTAAAAGGGCTCTCTGTAAGTCAAACTCCTCTTTGAAGTTTTAGCTTATTAAACAACTAAAAATCAAGACCATACTTGCTGATTGATGAACAGTTGCCATGTTTTTGGAATATAATGTGGGCAGTTATATTTTCTGACCTGCAGCCAACCCGTTATCTGACCTGTCCGGGATTAAGTGGAGTTTTGCATTAAGGACTGCCTAAACCTTTCAACAGTAGAAATGACACTAGTCAAACTGATACATGTAGTTTTTATAACATTGAACCTAAATTTGTAGATTTCACCTCACAGTCAGAGATTAACATTGGATATATATATTATGTTTATTAATATATGCTTTCTGTAGACCCAAACTGTAGTGGAGGCAGAGAACCTCTACACGGCTTGATGAATACTTAGTTTGCTCAGTAAAGAAGCACATTTCTGGATGTTATGTGGAAGCAAACAATTTCAAAAAGCCTTTGCAAAAGCTATTTTTCTTTACCTATTGTTTCATTGGCCAATGCAATGTGGAATATGGTGTTTAATTACGATGTTTTTCATGGAGGAAATTAAACATTGTGACGATTTGATTGGCCGGAGATTAAGTAAAGTCTCACAAAGAAAAAACATGTTTAAAAATATAATGAATTAAAGACATTAAAGCAGAACTCCCCCCTGAAAGAAATGACGTGCATACAGGACACGTTACTCAGCCATGGTTTAAACCTGGTCAAATAGTTGCAGCTATAAAAAAAATAATTCTTGTTCAAAAGCATTCTGGGAAATACAGCTAATCACTGGGTTGAACTGTTCAGAGCAAATTTCCCAAAGTCGGAATCAGTCCCATCTTAAGGGGACCTTTCTGAGGAGCATCCAGCATTGTGCTGCATTTTAACAGGCTCATATTTGACTATATGCAAATGAGGAAACTGACAAAGGTCACCTTGATAAGCCACCTGATAAGATCCCTGAACAACTGTTACTTTATTAAGTAGGCAATAACAGAAAGCAACGAATTACAGCTAAAGCATGTCATTTTGTTTGACTATACATCATCACTTCTAGATTTAGAACACAAAAACAAACCAGAAATAAACAGATAAACTAAGTTTACAGTGGACATGATTAATACAGCAAGATATATTTGAAAGAATAAGCAATAATAAACAATGAGGTGTCCTCGTGTATTTAATGTGAGCCAGAGATGAATAATGGTGTCGTTCATATATCAAGACATTGAGCCTGTACCAAGATCCCTCACAACAGATACAAACATTAACTCATTCTTCTTCTCCTTCCTTTTTAGATTTGTTGTGCTTATCTTGTCTTTGCTGGCCTTAAGTGGTTTAACTGAAACAGGAAACTTTTAACCAGAGGATGGCAAAACTCAGCTTTTTTCACCTCAGTGTATAGTTACTCTATAAATGTACAAGATACTGCACAAAAGTGCATATCATCTGGTATTATGTGATTTCTTTTGTGCAACATTTGGCTGTTGATTGAGACTTGTATGCAGATAAAGCACGGCAAAGTGAAGATTACAACCTTTTTCTTTTTTTTGTTTTGCGTATTTGATCTACAAGATTTGCTACAAGTCATCTACCTACATTACAGACATTCTTCCTTTGCAGCTTGTAGAAAAACAAACAATCACAAAGAACATCTGATCCACTGGCTTCATCTTTCTCTTACTCTTGTTTTCTGGGTTGAGTCTTCCACCGCAGGTTAAAGTCAGTCAGTAAAGCCTTGTTCGTTAGCAGTGCGCCCAGCTGAGAGGGAATAAAAATAATATCAGGAAAACATCATGGTTGGGCTTAAAATATGTACGTAAACTTCGTAAAATGTAAACAAACACGTCACAAACATCAGTAACTTCTCAATAACTCTTCTGGTTAAAAGTCCTGTGTTGGTCCCTCCAGCCCTGTGTGTCTTTGTTCAACGTCGTCACACGTTTTCTCTGAGTGTCTAATAATGACAACAAGTGTTTGCTGTAGTTACCCTGGACTATGTAAACAACAAAAAGACCAATCTTCTATTAGCAGATGTCTAATTACATACACAAATGATTTGATTAACAGCAAAACAAAATCATTATATCATTGAGTAGGCTTGCAGATAAAAACATATGTTATACATTTAAAATGCATTGAGGTTCTGTGGGTTTCTCCTGCTTTCTGGGCGGAATCTTCCATCTCAGCTTGAAGTCAGTCCATCCCTGACTCTTTAGCGCTGCAGTAAACTGAAGAGAAATAAACTGGGCTTAAAATATGTACGTAAACTTTGTCAAATGTAAACAAACACGTCACAAACATCAGTAACATAAGTTCTAAATAACTCTTCTGGTTAAAAGTCCTGTGTTGGTCCCTCCAGCCCTGAGTGTCTTTGTTCAACGTCGTCACATGTTTTCTCTGAGTGTCTAATAATGACGCGGTTGGGTTTACACGGCAGTTACTTGAAAGACCGCTGCGTCTCATACGGACGCTAAAGGATACCTTGTGCGTCGGTATCAGACGCTAAAGGGGGCGTGACGAAGCGATCGGAATCTTTCGCCCTGGAAATGAGAACGAGCTGTAATATCGTCAAAAACGACACAAGTGTTTTGGTAATGTACCGTCATGAAGCATAAAATAATAAAATAATTAATGTAGCGTCTGACACACTGCACACCAAACATCTTTCATTTTGTGTGTTATTTTCTGCTCATGCAACACAGTTTTACTTGAGGGAGTTATGGGATTTAACAGCTGTTAACATGTTACTGAAGTCTGATTCTTGAGGTCTGATGCCAAAGGTTAACTGATCCTAAGGTCCGATGCCGTGAGTTCTGATTAGAACTGATTCTGATGCCCGATCCTGGGAACTGATCCTGAAATCTGATACCAAAGTTCTGATACTCAGGTCTCATAGCCGGGTTCTGAAGCCTGAGGACCGAATCCTAAGATCTGATCTAAGGTCTGACGTTGGCCCAGAATTGTTCCTCTGTTGTTGCTTTTTCCTCATGAGAGAATGAGGATATGGGCTGGAACTTTACCTGCTGTAGGATCTGTGTGTCAGCAGCTGGATTAGAAAGGTCAGCATTGGTCTGAATCTTCACCCTCACCACGGTCATCTTCACTTTAACTGGACGGTCCAACAAACATCCAGAAACCAAGGAGAGAAATATTATTACACTGCCAGAAAACAAAAACAGAGTAAATATCTGGTTTATAGATAATATATATATTGTACCTCCATGGCACCAGAAGGTAAGCTCAGTGTTACAGCTCAAATCATTCCACTGGTGTTGTGAATCCTCAGCTACACAGTAATTGTTACCACCTGGCTCTCCACTTTGCCAGTTTGTGAAGGAGCTGCTGCTGTTGTCGGACCACCTCCACAGACCACGGTACAAGCCAGTCCACGTATAGTGCGGTGATATTACTGAAGACATCCTTGAGTTTTCTTCATCATTCTCGATCATAGCCAGGTCAGTGTGGTGTGTTCTGCAGTAAGTCTGGGCATCCGTCCAAATCAGACTCTTCTTAATTAAAGTATAAACTTTCTGGTCTGTTACATGTTGATCTACCGATAGAAGTAAAGGAAAAGCTTCTGTTACTGCAAAGACTCGAGTGTGTGATCAACTTGACAGCAGCTAGAAAAAAAACAGGTGTTATTGCTGTCCTCCAGGGATTTAACTTCTCACCTCGCAGTAGTGATGTAGAAGTGGACTACAGGGTGCGTCAGTACACTGTGACATCACTGAGAGGTGTTAGGGCTGGGTGTTATGGACACACTTTATATCCTGATTTAAGTAATTTCATATCCCCATAACGATATACATCATCATATGGCATGTTTTCTGGTAATTCAATAAATAAACTCTATATGAAATAATCACATGGTAAAGCCTTTTTTTTTTAATACTGGCCAAATAAAAACTACTGAGTATTTTCTCATTTTATTAAGAACTTTAAAACAAAATACCCACATTTTTCTGAAAGAAAATAAGTTGAGCTTTAATATTTCCGCATCGTCTCATATTATCTTGAATAGAAAACCAGACATTTTCAAGGAGATATAAGATATAAATGAGACAAAATGAATGCATTTAGGCGGAGTTAACAGGCTCTCATTCTCTTCATTTCCTCTCATTAGTTACAACAGAATGTACGCTCGACGTTCATATGAGGTTCATCAATAAAAGATACAAATATCAGAACAACACGAACGTTCAGGCTCAAAAGTGCACCGGGGATAAAAATGTTAGATAAAAGACTGGAAGGAATTCTGCAAATTGATTTGGCAACACCAATAAAACCTTCCTCGGACCACACCCAATAACCTTTCAACAGTATGCAGTTCTACACTGCTTTTCAATTCTCAGTTCACTCTTTAAATCAATAAACACAGTATTTGTTCTTACCGTAACAAACAAAATGTTTGATGGCCAGACAGTCAATATCATTCCATCTTCCAGTTGGCTCCATCATCACACATGCCTGATCGAAGTAATGCTGATCCGGCTGACCTGATTTCCAGTTTTGGTAGCCAGTTATGCCCGTTCCACCAGTTGCGGACCATCTCCAGGAGTTTGCATCACTGTCCATGAATCCCTTCCAGGATTTTGGGTCATCGTTCAGTCCAATCCAGATCAATGAGGAGATCGAACTAGGTCTGTCCAGCCTGTTTGCGTCTTCCGTGCTTTCAATGGTCGCCAGGTCGGTGTGTTTCACTCTGCAGTAGTGCTGAGCATCGGCCCATTTCATCGGCAGGTTGACATGGTGGTACTCTCGAGGGACGAGCGCGGCGTGAGAGCAGGAAGTGAGGCCAAGTCCTGAGGGTTGATGACAGAGAGAGAGGGCATATTTAGCTGTGAACTATCAAAAATCATGGTTGAATCTGTTGATCTGAATCATTTCAAAAGGCTTTTTATTAAGTTTCTAAGAGAAATTAAAGAGAGGCCTGGTTTTTTACCAACGCTGGAGAGGCAGCGACAGGAGTTTTCTTTGTTCTGTTTGTTTATTTGCTTGTTTTTGTTTGGTTTGCCAAATAAATGAGAAAAACGGAATCCTGTACAGACAATCCACTCTTTCTGCCTGCGTGAACCACAAACCACGGTGCATCAGTGGCCCTTTGATCAATGTTTGTTTATTTAGTTTTATTGGACAAATGACCACTACAATGATCAACAGCATCAAATAAATCAACCTGCCTGAAGAGGAGTCAGAAAATCGTTCCTTTGTCTATCGTATAGAAAAAATGTGTTTTTGTACATTTAATTACTGGAGACACATTTCTTCTAATCATATCTTTATGAGTGTGATGGTTAATTTTTTGTCTCAAAAAATGAAGAAGATAGATTCAATTGAGCAGGTCAAAGGTCATATACGATTTCAGAAGCCCTTCTGTACATGAACTTGTTTTTACAGGCCGACATTTCTCAGCTGTCTGATTCAAAAAGGAAATAATTAACTGTTTTGTGGCGCAAATGAGAACCAACAACAATCACCATGTAATTATGTAAAGATATTGTCACTCTTACCAAAAAAGACGGAAATCAAAAGCACGGTCCAATCCATTTCTGATTTCACTGAAAAGTAAAAAAAATATATACACACACACACACATACATATATATAATTAAATTAGAAAATTAGAAAAGCACTAAAAACATAATTTACCATTAGAGCATATTACCACATGCATATCTACAAGATATTTGGTGAAATATTTGTAATAGTTATAGTTTTGAGAATTGTATAAATTCTGTACTACTGATGATAAAATGCCTAATAACTACTACTACTAATAATAACCATAGTAATAATAAAAGAATGAATAGATTGGTACTCACATACACAAAATCCAGTATTTTGACTCCTTGCAGCAAATCAACCAAACTCGGAATCGCTCTGTCATCAAGTGTCTGCTCACCTTTCAGAGAAGTATCCTGTGCTGTGCTGCATTTGGTTATGATCTTATTTAAATATACAAATAAACAACATGACGGGGGGGGGCGACACAAACACTTAAAGGAATCATGGTGTTCATGTGTTTCTTTTAATCACAGCAGTCAATATAACAACTCAACAATTATTTGAACTGTACATTGAACTAAACATCGGAACATTTATGACAATTATCCACAAAGTGTGCATCTTTTGTCACTGCGGTGTATCTTTCTGGGCTTCTGGAAGAACATTTCCAGAGCCTCTTGATATTTATGTGTGTATGTATGTATGTATGTATGTATGTATGTATGTATGTATGTATGTATGTATGTATTTTAGTGCTGGACAACGATTACAATTTTTAATCGCATTGTTATGCGCAAAGTTCAATAATGAATTAATAAGTAGTGTATTGCACACTATTCATTTAAAAGTACTGCTATATGAACAAAAGTGCAATAACATTTGGTTAACACTTTAAACAAATAAGGTGCTTTTTGTTAGCTTGTCTTGCTTTTGTTTATCTATAATTCTCCCACACGCTGCATCAACGTAGTCTGCTGAAGCCTCCCTCCACCGCTTGTTTGGGTGATTTACTGGCATCAACGGTGTGTATTGCATTTTCAAAAAAACTGCGTTCATGCGCGATAAAATAATCGCCGGCGTTAATTAATTAATGCGTTAACGCGATAATAACGCGTTAACTTGCCCAGCACTAATATATTTACTTACTTACCAAGACGGGTCTTGTACAGCCAGGGGGAGTATCTCCCCTCTGGTCGTGTGAGTTGAATGTTCGCTACAACAGAACTTAATAATATAACTAATATTACTGCAAGAGAAAATATTTAATTTACTTTTGTATGTTTGACTTTTTATTACCATCTAAGGCATTTTACGACTCTTAAAGATCTGTAGATACCTTTTAATTACAGTTAAAAGTTAACAATGAATTATATTTAATTCAATAAAAGTGCAGCACATGAAATAAAAAAATGATTAGCCACACACTTAAGCGTTTTAAAACTGCTAATTGTTTGAACTGAAGTTGTAAATCAGATGTAAAATAAGAAGGAAAAGTGCTTCCAGTTCTCACACACACACACACACACACACACACACACACACACACACACGCGCGCACACACACACACACACACACACACAGCAGAGACACTACAGATCCATTTACTTTTACTGGTTTGAATAAGAAATCACTTCCAACGATTTGTTTGCTCATCTCCTTTCTTTTGCTGTCTGTAATCCACCGCAAATAATGTTTTGACACACAAATTTATTCAATTCAAATCTCCTGACCTTGTGTAGTCTCGGGGTTAACCACAACAATCAGCATTGTGAGCAAAAGCATGACTTTCCAAAAGTTAGTACACACCGTACGATTCATTTTCAGATGTGGATGGAAGTCAGATTTGACCTCTGAGGACTGTGAGAAGTCAAATACAATATGGTCGCCAGTCCCCTGGATCGAAATTTGGAACTGATCGTAAGTAAATATTCACCTTGACCCAAATGCATTTCATTTAATTCTTGTGATCTCAAATTGATCACCAAAATAAATGGGCCTTAAATGTTTTTATACACTGTATGGTTCCAAAGGTTTTAACATTAAAGGGGACATGTGTCCATCTTGACCTCTCACTGTCCTCAGAGGTCTGACTTCCCTTCACATCTGAAATAAACATCTTGGTATGTATAACTATGCTACAAATGCACAGTTGGAAGAACTTAACTGGTCTGCACAGAGCCCTGACCTCAACCCCGTCCAACACCTTTGGGATTCACCCAATGTGTAAAGTGTGTCGTTTCAACACATTCTCACCCCAATGAGTGAGATACCACAGCTCCGTCAGTGCTCCTAAGCTTCATACTGACCTCTGCATTTTTGTAACTGGACTCACACATGACTGTCATGACGAAGAAAGCCAATTCGTTTTCAAATCCTTTAGTTACCGGAGGTCTACAAAATCTATCTTTAAGAATATATTTTGCAGTAAAATCAAATTGTTTGCAGGATTTTCAACCTTTGTTTCTTTATAATGCCTTTAAGACTTGACTTCGTTCTTCACAAGGATTGTATGAAGGCAATAAAGTAATCCATGAATATGAGATATGAGCTCACAGTTAGAGCAGTTACTTAGAATTAGAATTCCTCCTCGGCTTTGTGGAGGTTGGTTGATGGTGTAACAAATGTTGTCTTCTTGTTTCTACGTAGTACATTTTGTTTGTTCTTCTCTGGTAATTCTGACAAATTTGCATCTACGGTGCCACGCAGAGTGACGAGCGACTCACGTGACATAATGTGCACACGGGAGAAGTTTGTCTTCATGATTTCCTGCCAGAAAGGGTTTATTTGAAACCAAACCATGATCTTTTCCTCACCTAAGTAGGTCGATTTGTTGCTTAAACCTGAGGATATTTCTGGCAGAAAACCCTAGTACTAGTTGCAAGCCCGGTGCATCGCATACAGACTGAGGAGCACTGACCAGGCCGCCCGCCGTATGTCATGCATTGGGTGTGAGGATGGGTCGGTCTTTTAAAATTGCCTTGCGTTTCAAAACTGAGGATCACGCTGAGGATGAAGATTAAGACGGACGCTGACATCACAGATCCTGCTACTAACACCCAGCTCCTGCAGAAGGTACAACTCTTTCTCTGTTGTTTATTTTAGGAGGTAAAATTAAAGAAGAAAAAGACAGAAAACTAAAGAGTGTAGTATAGTAAAAAGTATAGTAAGGTATTACGTCCCGTCATTGTCTGTACACAAAAGGTAACCTTTACCAAGGTCATGCTTTGCATATGAAAATAGTAGCGAGAGCACACACCTTACAGTACATCTGTGCCAAGAGCAGCCGTCTGTATGTTTGGAGGATGAAAGAGTTCAGATCTCATCTCAACAATGATTGTCAGTTTGCCTTTATATTTCAAGGGAATAAGTGATGAAATACAGTTCCACTGTAAGTTCACAATACTCTCCGCAAGACAAGAAATGAACACTACACAGACTTAGCTATGATCGAGAACAAAGAAGAAAACACAAATATCTATAACTCGAAACAAGCCCCTAATGTAATGTATGGATTGGTTTGTACCGAGTGCTGTGGACTTGGTCCGATAACAGCAACAGCCTAATTAAGAAACTGGAAAAGTGGAGAGCCGAAGAGCTTTGGTGATGGCAACATATACTGTACGGATGAGGATGCTCTACCTGAGCGGGCTGACGGAGACGAGCGCACCTTCATCTGCCATCATGGGGATTTTTTTTTCTAATGTATTCCAATTCACAGTATGTGTCTCTTCGGTTTGTGGTTATACACCGGCCACTTTATTAGGCACACCTGTTCAAATGCATTTAGACATCTAGACGTGGTGAAGACGACTTGCTGAAGTTCAAAGCGAGCATCAGAATGGGGAAGAAAGGGGATTTAAGTGACTTTGAACGTGGCATGGTTGTTGGTGCCAGACGGGCTGGTCTGAGTATTTCAAAAACTGCTGATCTACTGGGATTTTCACGCACAACCATCTCTAGGGTTTACAGAGAATGGTCCGAAAAAGAGAAAATATCCAGTGAGCAGCAGTTGTGTGGACGAAAATGCCTTGTTGATGTCAGAGGTCAGAGGGGAATGGGCAGAGTGGTTCAAGATGATAGAAAGGCAACAGCAACTCAAATAACCACTCGTTACAACCAAGGTATGCGGAATACCATCTCTGAACGCACAACACGTGGAACCTTGAAGCAGACGGGCTACAGCAGCAGAAGACCACACCGGGTGCCACTCCTGTCAGCTAACAACAGGAAACTGAGGCTAAATTCGCACAGGCTCACCAAACTTGGACAATAGAAGATTGGAAAAACGTTGCCTGGTCTGATGAGTCTCGAGTTCAGCTGCGACATTCAGATGGTAGGGTCAGAATTAAACAACATGGAAGCATGGATCCATCCGGCCTTGTGTCAATGGTTCAGGCTGGTGGTGGTGGTGTAATGGTGTGGGGGATATTTTCTTGGCACACTTTGAGCCCCTTAGTACCAATTGAGCATCGTTTAAACGCCACGGCCTACCTGAGTATTGTTGCTGACCATGTCCATCCCTTTATGACCACAGTGGACCCATCTCCTGACGGCTACTTCCAGCAGGATAATGCACCGTGTCACAAAGCTCAAATCATCTCAAACTGGTTTCTTGAACATGACAATGAGTTCACTGTACTCGAACACACACCTCCACAGTCACCAGATCTCGATCCAATAGAGCACCTTCGGGATGTGGTGGAACGGGAGATTCGCATCATGGATGTGCAGCCGATAAATCTGCAGCAACTGCGTGATTTTGTTTAGTGTCTATGATCAAGGTATGGCAGCGTTGTATGTTTAATTTATCTCATATAGTGTGTTTGACAAGTGTAAGACGTACAATGTATTGGGTTGCTTTTGTTAGTTTTCTCTTGCCTCTGAAGGAAATGTACTGTCTTGAATTGAACAAAATAATTACTTCTTTCATTTAACACTTTTTCTTTACCTCCTTTAAAAGCGTTTGACGCAGACGCAGGGTTTCTGTAGACCTCAGTTTATGAAAAAACAACAAAACATTTACATTTTCAAACATCATGGTTATATAAAACCAAGGTGACTTTTGTCATGTTGTTTATTTGTATATTTAAATAAGAGCATAACCAAATGCAGCACAGCACAGGATACTTCTCTGACAGGTGAGCAGACACTTGATGACAGAGCAATTCCAAGTTTGGTTGATTTGCTGCCAGGAGTTAAAATACTGGATTTTGTGTATGTGAGTACCAATCTATTCATTCTTTTATTATTACTATGGTTATTATTAGTAGTAGTAGTTATTAGGCATTTTATCATCAGTATAGTACAGAATTTATACAATTCTCAAAACTATTACAAATATTTCACCAAGCCACGGTCGAGCTTACTGAAGGTGTAAAATATCATGTACATATGCATGTGTTAAGGTGGATATATGCTCTAATGGTAAATTATGTTTTTAGTGCTTTTCTAATTTTCTAATTTAATTATATGTATATAAATATATTTTTGTACTTTTCAGTGAAATCAGAAATGGATTGGACCGTGCTTTTGATTTCCGTCTTTTTTGGTAAGAGTGACAATATCTTTACATAATTACATGGTGATTGTTGTTGGTTCTCATTTGCGCCACAAAACAGTTAATTATTTCCTTTTGAATCAGACAGCTGAGAAATGTCGGCCTGTAAAAACAAGTTCATGTACAGAAGGGCTTCTGAAATCGTATATGACCTTTGACCTGCTCAATTGAATCTATCTTCTTCATTTTTTACACTAAAAATCAACCATCACACTCTTAAAGATATGATTAGAAGAAATGTGTCTCCAGTAATTAAATGTACAAAAACACATTTTTTCTATACGATAGACAAAGGAACGATTTTCTGACTCCTCTTCAGGCAGGTTGATTTATTTGATGCTGTTGATCATTGTAGTGGTCATTTGTCCAATAAATCAAAAATAAACAAACATTGATCAAAGGGCCACTGATGCACCGTGGTTTGTGGTTCACGCAGGCAGAAAGAGTGGATTGTCTGTACAGGATTCCATTTTTCTCATTTATTTGGCAAACAAAACAAAAACAAGCAAATAAACAAACAGAACAAAGAAAACTCCTGTCGCTGCCTCTCCAGCGTTGGTAAAAAACCAGGTCTCTCTTTAATTTCTCTTAGAAACTTAATAAAAAGTATTTTGAAATGATTCAGATCAACAGATTCAACCATGATTTTTGATAGTTCACAGCTAAATATGCCCTCTCTCTCTGTCATCAACCCTCAGGACTTGGCCTCACTTCCTGCTCTCACGCCGCGCTCGTCCCTCGAGAGTACCACCATGTCAACCTGCCGATGAAATGGGCCGATGCTCAGCACTACTGCAGAGTGAAACACACCGACCTGGCGACCATTGAAAGCACGGAAGACGCAAACAGGCTGGACAGACCTAGTTCGATCTCCTCATTGATCTGGATTGGACTGAACGATGACCCAAAATCCTGGAAGGGATTCATGGACAGTGATGCAAACTCCTGGAGATGGTCCGCAACTGGTGGAACGGGCATAACTGGCTACCAAAACTGGAAATCAGGTCAGCCGGATCAGCATTACTTCGATCAGGCATGTGTGATCATGGAGCCAACTGGAAGATGGAATGATATTGACTGTCTGATCGACAGATTTTTTGTTTGTTACGGTAAGAACAAATACTGTGTTTATTGATTTAAAGAGTGAACTGAGAATTGAAAAGCAGTGTAGAACTGCATACTGTTGAAAGGTTATTGGGTGTGGTCCGAGGAAGGTTTTATTGGTGTTGCCAAATCAATTTGCAGAATTCCTTCCAGTCTTTTATCTAACATTTTTATCCCCGGTGCACTTTTGAGCCTGAACGTTCGTGTTGTTCTGATAGTTGTATCTTTTATTGATGAACCTCATATGAACGTCGAGCGTACATTCTGTTGTAACTAATGAGAGGAAATGAAGAGAATGAGAGCCTGTTAACTCCGCCTAAATGCATTCATTTTGTCTCATTTATATCTTATATCTCCTTGAAAATGTCTGGTTTTCTATTCAAGATAATATGAGACGATGGAGGACAGCAATAACACCTGTTTTTTTTCTAGCTGCTGTTAAGTTGATCACACACTCGAGTCTTTGCAGTAACAGAAGCTTTTCCTTTACTTCTATCGGTAGATCAACATGTAGCAGACCAGAAAGTTTATACTTTAATTAGGAAGGGTATGAATTGGATGGATGCCCAGACTTACTGCAGAACACACCACACTGACCTGGCTATGATCGAGAATGATGAAGAAAACTCAAGGATGTTGTCACTAATGCCATCGTACTATACGTGGACTGGCTTGTACCGTGGTCTGTGGAGGTGGTCCGACAACAGCAGCAGCTCCTTCAGAAACTGGCAAAGTGGAGAGCCAGGTGGTAACAATTACTGTGTAGCTGAGGATTCACAACACCAGTGGAATGATTTGAGCTGTAACACTGAGCTTACCTTCTGGTGCCATGGAGGTACAATATATATATTATCTATAAACCAGATATTTACTCTGTTTTTGTTTTCTGGCAGTGCAATAATATTTCTCTCCTTGGTTTCTGGATGTTTGTTGGACCGTCCAGCCCTTAAAGTGAAGATGACCGTGGTGAGGGTGAAGATTCAGACCAATGCTGACCTTTCTAATCCAGCTGCTGACACACAGATCCTACAGCAGGTAAAGTTCCAGCCCATATCCTCATTCTCTCATGAGGAAAAAGCAACAACAGAGGAACAATTCTGGGCCAACGTCAGACCTTAGATCAGATCTTAGGATTCGGTCCTCAGGCTTCAGAACCCGGCTATGAGACCTGAGTATCAGAACTTTGGTATCAGATTTCAGGATCAGTTCCCAGGATCGGGCATCAGAATCAGTTCTCATCAGAACTCACGGCATCGGACCTTAGGATCAGTTAACCTTTGGCATCAGACCTCAAGAATCAGACTTCAGTAACATGTTAACAGCTGTTAAATCCCATAACTCCCTCAAGTAAAACTGTGTTGCATGAGCAGAAAATAACACACAAAATGAAAGATGTTTGGTGTGCAGTGTGTCAGACGCTACATTAATTATTTAATTATTTTATGCTTCATGACGGTACATTACCAAAACACTTGTGTCGTTTTTGACGATATTACAGCTCGTTCTCATTTCCAGGGCGTCAGATTCCGATCGCTTCGTCACGCCCCCTTTAGCGTCTGATACCGACGCACAAGGTATCCTTTAGCGTCCGTATGAGACGCAGCGGTCTTTCAAGTAACTGCCGTGTAAACCCAACCGCGTCATTATTAGACACTCAGAGAAAACGTGTGACGACGTTGAACAAAGACACTCAGGGCTGGAGGAACCAACACAGGACTTTTAACCAGAAGAGTTATTTAGAACTTATGTTACTGATGTTTGTGACGTGTTTGTTTACATTTGACAAAGTTTACGTACATATTTTAAGCCCAGTTTATTTCTCTTCAGCTTACTGCAGCGCTAAAGAGTCAGGGATGGACTGACTTCAAGCTGGGATGGAAGATTCCGCCCAGAAAGCAGGAGAAACCCACAGAACCTCAATGCATTTTAAATGTATAACATATGTTTTTATCTGCAAGCCTACTCAATGATATAATGATTTTGTTTTGCTGTTAATCAAATCATTTGAGTACGTAATTAGACATCTGCTTATAGAAGATTGGTCTTTTTGTTGTTTACATAGTCCAGGGTAACTACAGCAAACACTTGTCATCAGAGGAGCTACTGTCTGTTTCAAAAAGTCAGTCCAAAAATAATTAATGTAAACACTTCTATCTTTTTTTAATCTTCAGTTACCTAATTTTCTATTGTCTTACTTTTTCAACAATTGTATTGACACCTTCACTTGTACATGATGGTGAATAAAGGACGTGACGTTATTACTGTCATCACCAGCTTTGTTTAGAATCGCTTTCGTTGTCAGACATGTTTTAGGACGTAAATAAAGATGCTCTGCTGTGAATGATAATTTGTGTCTGATGTGGGTCTTTTTTCACTAAAAACGTTTAAACTTAAAATAACCTCTCCTCCTTCTCCCTCATTGAAAAATCCAGAATCTATGAATATGTAAATATCTTCTCATTTCAAAAGTTTAGCTGCTGAAGACAAGATGTCTTCCACCTCAGTGACACGTCCATTATCAGTGTTTGTTCTCTGGAGGTTTCAAGTTTCCACATTACACACTTGTATTTGTGTGTGACGTCTGATTGACTGACATTTTGTTTTAAAGTCTTTAGCTTCTCTGGATTAATGGGTTTCAGATTTGACAAGACTAATCTAATGGACTAATGGTTTTCGATCTAGACCTGGTCCAATGCGGTCTAGATGAACAAAAACAGTGACATCACCTTAAAATAAACCAGTTACATAATTTAGTTATATAAACACATCACGTCAATGTGCAGCACAAAACACAAAGTCTATCACACATTATAATTTCATTAATAGGGCTGCAACTAAGAATTACTTTTGTTAACGATTAACCTGCCATTTATTTTCTGGATGCAATGTTTGTTCTATATGTCAGAAAATAGTGAAAACATGTCCAAGGTGGTCTTTAAATGTTTTGTTTTGTCAGTCCAAAACCCAAAGATATTCAATTCAATATAACATAATACACAGAAATGCAAGAAAATCTGAAAATGGCATTTTTCAGAAATTTTTACATGAAATATTTCTTAAAACTTTTCCTTTTACATTTTATTAAAATGGTTGGTGATTTATTCTACAGTCGTTGCAGCTCTAATTATTAGTTATTTAACTCTTTTATTAGTTGGAGCTTAATTAAACACACAAATAACTTCATTAACAATAAAGTGTTTATATCATCATTTATAAGAAAATATGTATTTTAGATACAGTATTATTGTTCAAATGAGTCATCCAGGATGGATTAAGGATGACTTTGTGGTCTGCAGATAGAAAATGATATTATAATTTTAATTTCAAAGAAACAGAGCGGGAGAAAGAGAAAGAGATGTACCTGTTGGAGCATCCGGGCATTAGTCGCCGGATCTGTCATGTCAGCATCGGCCTCCATCTTCCTCCTCACCACGGTCTTCCTCACTTTTGAATCTGTAAGACAAAAAACTGCCTAAAGAGTAGGGAATAAAATAAATACATTTAAAATAACTACTTAATATAATTAACACAATGAAATAAGAAAATCAAGTTAAACATGATAGACTATGTCTGTACTTTATGATGTTTATGTTATATACACTACATGAATGCAGCACTGTGTTGGAAGCTATCTATTTTCTTAATCTATTTAACAAGGTAAGACCCGTTGAGATCAACAATCTCTCTTACCAGGGCGACCTGGCAGCATGAGAAAAGTTACAAACAACAATTACAACAAGAAAACATACATCAAGGATTAAAAATATGAAAAAACATAAGCACAGTGACAAGTACCAACCGATTCATTCTTCATTTGACTTGCAATAACTTCAGAATCAGACAGAGAAACCAATTCTCTTTAGTTTAACTTAACTTTGAATAGAAATCCAGACTGTATCATTTGCTCTCAGACTGTAACTATAGTCAGATTTCTATGCAATCAAAGTACAAATGTGTGAAGGAAGGTTACTCAGAATGGCTTATAATAAATGATATTAATGATCAAGTACCAATGACTGAGCCGACGTAAGGCCAGAGATGGCCAACTGGAGAAAAGCTTAAAATGATCTCAGAAATCTCAGTGATATTTAGTATTCAACACGTGCAAACAATGTGCACATGCATTCATATTAAGGCTGTAAAAGTTAACACGATAATAATAATAATTTGTTTCAACATCACTCATTTCTTTAAATTGAAGCATTGACGCAGGTCTGTGGGAAATGATTCGGACCTCATCCAAAGACTGCCCATATGGCGCTGCAGGGATGACGTATTTTTGTCGTTTTTTCTAGAAAGTATCATTATACCTTATGTGGCAAAATGAAAGATTCATGAGGTCCAATCTAGAGTCCAAGCTAATGTTGGCAAAATAATGTCCAAAAGGTTTTTAACAGAATTTGGCCTTGACCTATATACATGTCTTGGGTTCTGGCAACCTCAAACGGATGGGCATCCTCAACTTAGTTAGAAATGACACTTTAAATGTTTTTCTACACTGTTTGGTTCCAAATTTCGATCCAGGGGAATGGCGGCCATATTGTATTTGACTTCTCACAGTCCTCAGAGGTCAAATCTGACTTCCATCCACATCTGAAAATGAACCGTACGGTGTGTACTAACTTTTGGAAAGTCATGCTTTTGCTCACAATGCTGATTGTTGTGGTTAACCCCGAGACTACACAAGGTCAGGAGATTTGAATTGAATAAATTTGTGTGTCAAAACATTATTTGCGGTGGATTACAGACAGCAAAAGAAAGGAGATGAGCAAACAAATCGTTGGAAGTGATTTCTTATTCAAACCAGTAAAAGTAAATGGATCTGTAGTGTCTCTGCTGCTGCTGCATTTGCCTTTTTTTAAGCTCCCTGTTGAGTTAAGGCTGTGTGATATCAAAGGTCACGTAATGAAGGTGTGTGTGTGTGTGTGTGTGTGTGTGTGTGTGTGTGTGTGTGTGTGTGTGAGAACTGGAAGCACTTTTCCTTCTTATTTTACATCTGATTTACAACTTCAGTTCAAACAATTAGCAGTTTTAAAACGCTTAAGTGTGTGGCTAATCATTTTTTTATTTCATGTGCTGCACTTTTATTGAATTAAATATAATTTATTGTTAACTTTTAACTGTAATTAAAAGGTATCTACAGATCTTTAAGAGTCGTAAAATGCCTTAGATGGTAATAAAAAGTCAAACATACAAAAGTAAATTAAATATTTTCTCTTGCAGTAATATTAGTTATATTATTAAGTTCTGTTGTAGCGAACATTCAACTCACACGACCAGAGGGGAGATACTCCCCCTGGCTGTACAAGACCCGTCTTGGTAAGTAAGTAAATATATTAGTGCTGGGCAAGTTAACGCGTTATTATCGCGTTAACGCATTAATTAATTAACGCCGGCGATTATTTTATCGCGCATGAACGCAGTTTTTTTGAAAATGCAATACACACCGTTGATGCCAGTAAATCACCCAAACAAGCGGTGGAGGGAGGCTTCAGCAGACTACGTTGATGCAGCGTGTGGGAGAATTATAGATAAACAAAAGCAAGACAAGCTAACAAAAAGCACCTTATTTGTTTAAAGTGTTAACCAAATGTTATTGCACTTTTGTTCATATAGCAGTACTTTTAAATGAATAGTGTGCAATACACTACTTATTAATTCATTATTGAACTTTGCGCATAACAATGCGATTAAAAATTGTAATCGTTGCCCAGTACTAAAATACATACATACATACATACATACATACATACACACATAAATATCAAGAGGCTCTGGAAATGTTCTTCCAGAAGCCCAGAAAGATACACCGCAGTGACAAAAGATGCACACTTTGTGGATAATTGTCATAAATGTTCCGATGTTTAGTTCAATGTACAGTTCAAATAATTGTTGAGTTGTTATATTGACTGCTGTGATTAAAAGAAACACATGAACACCATGATTCCTTTAAGTGTTTGTGTCACCCCCCCCGTCATGTTGTTTATTTGTATATTTAAATAAGATCATAACCAAATGCAGCACAGCACAGGATACTTCTCTGAAAGGTGAGCAGACACTTGATGACAGAGCAATTCCGAGTTTGGTTGATTTGCTGCAAGGAGTCAAAATACTGGATTTTGTGTATGTGAGTACCAATCTATTCATTCTTTTATTATTACTATGGTTATTATTAGTAGTAGTAGTTATTAGGCATTTTATCATCAGTAGTACAGAATTTATACAATTCTCAAAACTATAACTATTACAAATATTTCACCAAATATCTTGTAGATATGCATGTGGTAATATGCTCTAATGGTAAATTATGTTTTTAGTGCTTTTCTAATTTTCTAATTATATATATATATATATATACATATACATATATATATATATACATATATATATATATACATATATATATATATATATATACATATATATATATACATATATATATATATATATATATATATACATATATATATATATATATACATATATATATATATATATATATACATATATATATATATATATATATACATATATATATATATATATATATATATACATATATATATATACATATATATATATATACATATATATATATACATATATATATATATATATATATATATATACATATATATATATATATATATATATATATATATACATATATATATATATATATATATATATACATATATATATATATATATATATATATATATATATATATATATATATATATATATATATATATATATATATATATATATATATATATATATATATATATATATATATATATGTGTGTGTGTGTGTGTATATATTTTTTTTTACTTTTCAGTGAAATCAGAAATGGATTGGACCGTGCTTTTGATTTCCGTCTTTTTTGGTAAGAGTGACAATATCTTTACATAATTACATGGTGATTGTTGTTGGTTCTCATTTGCGCCACAAAACAGTTAATTATTTCCTTTTTGAATCAGACAGCTGAGAAATGTCGGCCTGTAAAAACAAGTTCATGTACAGAAGGGCTTCTGAAATCGTATATGACCTTTGACCTGCTCAATTGAATCTATCTTCTTCATTTTTTGAGACAAAAAATTAACCATCACACTCATAAAGATATGATTAGAAGAAATGTGTCTCCAGTAATTAAATGTACAAAAACACATTTTTTCGATACGATAGACAAAGGAACGATTTTCTGACTCCTCTTCAGGCAGGTTGATTTATTTGATGCTGTTGATCATTGTAGTGGTCATTTGTCCAATAAAACTAAATAAACAAACATTGATCAAAGGGCCACTGATGCACCGTGGTTTGTGGTTCACGCAGGCAGAAAGAGTGGATTGTCTGTACAGGATTCCGTTTTTCTCATTTATTTGGCAAACCAAACAAAAACAAGCAAATAAACAAACAGAACAAAGAAAACTCCTGTCGCTGCCTCTCCAGCGTTGGTAAAAAACCAGGCCTCTCTTTAATTTCTCTTAGAAACTTAATAAAAAGCCTTTTGAAATGATTCAGATCAACAGATTCAACCATGATTTTTGATAGTTCACAGCTAAATATGCCCTCTCTCTCTGTCATCAACCCTCAGGACTTGGCCTCACTTCCTGCTCTCACGCCGCGCTCGTCCCTCGAGAGTACCACCATGTCAACCTGCCGATGAAATGGGCCGATGCTCAGCACTACTGCAGAGTGAAACACACCGACCTGGCGACCATTGAAAGCACGGAAGACGCAAACAGGCTGGACAGACCTAGTTCGATCTCCTCATTGATCTGGATTGGACTGAACGATGACCCAAAATCCTGGAAGGGAATCATGGGCAGTGATGCAAACTCCTGGAGATGGTCCGCAACTGGTGGAACGGGCATAACTGGCTACCAAAACTGGAAATCAGGTCAGCCGGATCAGCATAACTTCGATCAGGCATGTGTGATGATGGAGCCAACTGGAAGATGGAATGATATTGACTGTCTGGCCATCAAACATTTTGTTTGTTACGGTAAGAACAAATACTGTGTTTATTGATTTAAAGAGTGAACTGAGAATTGAAAAGCAGTGTAGAACTGCATACTGTTGAAAGGTTATTGGGTGTGGTCCGAGGAAGGTTTTATTGGTGTTGCCAAATCAATTTGCAGAATTCCTTCCAGTCTTTTATCTAACATTTTTATCCCCGGTGCACTTTTGAGCCTGAACGTTCGTGTTGTTCTGATAGTTGTATCTTTTATTGATGAACCTCATATGAACGTCGAGCGTACATTCTGTTGTAACTAATGAGAGGAAATGAAGAGAATGAGAGCCTGTTAACTCCACCTAAATGCATTCATTTTGTCTCATTTATATCTCCTTGAAAATGTCTGGTTTTCTATTCAAGATAATATGAGACGATGCGGAAATATTAAAGCTCAACTTGGTTTTTTTCAGAAAAACCTGGGTATTTTGTTTTAAAGTTCTTAATAAAATGAGAAAATACTCAGTAGTTTTTATTTGGCCAGTATTTTAAAAAAAAGGCTTTACCATGTGATTATTTCATATAGAGTTTATTTATTGAATTACCAGAAAACATGCCATATGATGATGTATATCGTTATGGGGATATTAAATTACTTAAATCAGGATATAAAGTGTGTCCATAACACCCAGCCCTAACACCTCTCAGTGATGTCACAGTGTACTGACGCACCCTGTAGTCCACTTCTACATCACTACTGCGAGGTGAGAAGTTAAATCCCTGGAGGACAGCAATAACACCTGTTTTTTTTCTAGCTGCTGTCAAGTTGATCACACACTCGAGTCTTTGCAGTAACAGAAGCTTTTCCTTTACTTCTATCGGTAGATCAACATGTAGCAGACCAGAAAGTTTATACTTTAATTAAGAAGAACCGAATTTGGACGGATGCCCAGACTTACTGCAGAACACACCACACTGACCTGGCTATGATCGAGAATGATGAAGAAAACTCAAGGATGTTGTCAGTAATGCCATTGCACCATTCGTGGACTGGCTTGTACCGTGTGCTGTGGAGGTGGTCCGACAACAGCAGCAGCTCCTTCAGAAACTGGCAAAGTGGAGAGCCAGGTGGTAACAATTACTGTGTAGCTGAGGATTCACAACACCAGTGGAATGATTTGAGCTGTAACACTGAGCTTACCTTCTGGTGCCATGGAGGTACAATATATATATTATCTATAAACCAGATATTTACTCTGTTTTTGTTTTCTGGCAGTGCAATAATATTTCTCTCCTTGGTTTCTGGATGTTTGTTGGACCGTCCAGCCCTTAAAGTGAAGATGACCGTGGTGAGGGTGAAGATTCAGACCAATGCTGACCTTTCTAATCCAGCTGCTGACACACAGATCCTACAGCAGGTAAAGTTCCAGCCCATATCCTCATTCTCTCATGAGGAAAAAGCAACAACAGAGGAACAATTCTGGGCCAACGTCAGACCTTAGATCAGATCTTAGGATTCGGTCCTCAGGCTTCAGAACCCGGCTATGAGACCTGAGTATCAGAACTTTGGTATCAGATTTCAGGATCAGTTCCCAGGATCGGGCATCAGAATCAGTTCTAATCAGAACTCACGGCATCGGACCTTAGGATCAGTTAACCTTTGGCATCAGACCTCAAGAATCAGACTTCAGTAACATGTTAACAGCTGTTAAATCCCATAACTCCCTCAAGTAAAACTGTGTTGCATGAGCAGAAAATAACACACAAAATGAAAGATGTTTGGTGTGCAGTGTGTCAGACGCTACATTAATTATTTAATTATTTTATGCTTCATGACGGTACATTACCAAAACACTTGTGTCGTTTTTGACGATATTACAGCTCGTTCTCATTTCCAGGGCGTCAGATTCCGATCGCTTCGTCACGCCCCCTTTAGCGTCTGATACCGACGCACAAGGTATCCTTTAGCGTCCGTATGAGACGCAGCGGTCTTTCAAGTAACTGCCGTGTAAACCCAACCGCGTCATTATTAGACACTCAGAGAAAACGTGTGACGACGTTGAACAAAGACACACAGGGCTGGAGGAACCAACACAGGACTTTTAACCAGAAGAGTTATTTAGAAGTTATGTTACTGATGTTTGTGACGTGTTTGTTTACATTTGACAAAGTTTACGTACATATTTTAAGCCCAGTTTATTTCTCTTCAGCTAACTGCAGCGCTAAAGAGTCAGGGATGGACTGACTTCAAGCTGGGATGGAAGATTCCGCCCAGAAAGCAGGAGAAACCCACAGAACTTTAATGCATTTTAAATGTATAACATATGTTTTTATCTGCAAGCCTACTCAATGATATAATGATTTTGTTTTGCTGTTAATCAAATCATTTGAGTACGTAATTAGACATCTGCTTATAGAAGATTGGTCTTTTTGTTGTTTACATAGTCCAGGGTAACTACAGCAAACACTTGTCATCAGAGGAGCTACTGTCTGTTTCAAAAAGTCAGTCCAAAAATAATTAATGTAAACACTTCTATCTTTTTTTATCTTCAGTTACCTAATTTTCTATTGTCTTACTTTTTCAACAATTGTATTGACACCTTCACTTGTACATGATGGTGAATAAAGGACGTGACGTTATTACTGTCATCAACAGCTTTGTTTAGAATCGCTTTCGTTGTCAGACATGTTTTAGGACGTAAATAAAGATGCTCTGCTGTGAATGATAATTTGTGTCTGATGTGGGTCTTTTTTCACTAAAAACGTTTAAACTTAAAATAACCTCTCCTCCTTCTCCCTCATTGAAAAATCCAGAATCTATGAATATGTAAATATCTTCTCATTTCAAAAGTTTAGCTGCTGAAGACAAGATGTCTTCCACCTCAGTGACACGTCCATTATCAGTGTTTGTTCTCTGGAGGTTTCAAGTTTCCACATTACACACTTGTATTTGTGTGTGACGTCTGATTGACTGACATTTTGTTTTAAAGTCTTTAGCTTCTCTGGATTAATGGGTTTCAGATTTGACAAGACTAATCTAATGGACTAATGGTTTTCGATCTAGACCTGGTCCAATGCGGTCTAGATGAACAAAAACAGTGACATCACCTTAAAATAAACCAGTTACATAATTTAGTTATATAAACACATCACGTCAATGTGCAGCACAAAACACAAAGTCTATCACACATTATAATTTCATTAATAGGGCTGCAACTAAGAATTACTTTTGTTAACGATTAACCTGCCATTTATTTTCTGGATGCAATGTTTGTTCTATATGTCAGAAAATAGTGAAAACATGTCCAAGGTGGTCTTTAAATGTTTTGTTTTGTCAGTCCAAAACCCAAAGATATTCAATTTAATATGACATAATACACAGAAATGCAAGAAAATCTGAAAATGGCATTTTCAGAAATTTTTACATGAAATATTTCTTAAAACTTTTCCTTTTACATTTTATTAAAATGGTTGGTGATTTATTCTACAGTCGTTGCAGCTCTAATTATTAGTTATTTAACTCTTTTATTAGTTGGAGCTTAATTAAACACACAAATAACTTCATTAACAATAAAGTGTTTATATCATCATTTTTAAGAAAATATGTATTTTAGATACAGTATTATTGTTCAAATGAGTCATCCAGGATGGACATTAAGGATGACTTTGTGGTCTGCAGATAGAAAATGATATTATAATTTTAAATTGCAGTGAGCTTCTGTGGGTTTCTCTTTCTCCTGTTTTCTAGATAGATAGATAGATAGATAGATAGATAGATAGATAGATACCCAATCTTAAAGTCAGTCCATCCCTGACTCATTAGTGTTGTACCCAGATGAAGAGGAATACAATAAATATATTCTTTACCATTTTAGTTTAGCCTTATTTTCCCTAATTTTCAAAGAAACAGAGCGGGAGAAAGAGAAAGAGATGTACCTGTTGGAGCATCCGGGCATTAGTCGCCGGATCTGTCATGTCAGCATCGGCCTCCATCTTCCTCCTCACCACGGTCTTCCTCACTTTTGAATCTGTAAGACAAAAAACTGCCTAAAGAGTAGGGAATAAAATAAATACATTTAAAATAACTACTTAATATAATTAACACAATGAAATAAGAAAATCAAGTTAAACATGATAGACTATGTCTGTACTTTATGATGTTTATGTTATATACACTACATGAATGCAGCACTGTGTTGGAAGCTATCTATTTTCTTAATCTATTTAACAAGGTAAGACCCGTTGAGATCAACAATCTCTCTTACCAGGGCGACCTGGCAGCATGAGAAAAGTTACAAACAACAATTACAACAAGAAAACATACATCAAGGATTAAAAATATGAAAAAACATAAGCACAGTGACAAGTACCAACCGATTCATTCTTCATTTGACTTGCAATAACTTCAGAATCAGACAGAGAAACCAATTCTCTTTAGTTTAACTTAACTTTGAATAGAAATCCAGACTGTATCATTTGCTCTCAGACTGTAACTATAGTCAGATTTCTATGCAATCAAAGTACAAATGTGTGAAGGAAGGTTACTCAGAATGGCTTATAATAAATGATATTAATGATCAAGTACCAATGACTGAGCCGACGTAAGGCCAGAGATGGCCAACTGGAGAAAAGCGTAAAATGATCTCAGAAATCTCAGTGATATTTAGTATTCAACACGTGCAAACAATGTGCACATGCATTCATATTAAGGCTGTCAAAGTTAACACGATAATAATAATAATTTGTTTCAACATCACTCATTTCTTTAAATTGAAGCATTGACGCAGGTCTGTGGGAAATGATTCGGACCTCATCCAAAGACTGCCCATAGGGCGCTGCAGGGATGACGTATTTTTGTCGTTTTTCTAGAAAGTATCATTATACCTTATGTGGCAAAATGAAAGATTCATGAGGTCCAATCTAGAGTCCAAGCTAATGTTGGCAAAATAATGTCCAAAAGGTTTTTAACAGAATTTGGCCTTGACCTAAATACATGTCTTGTGTTCTGGCAACCTCAAACGGATGGGCATCCTCAACTTAGTTAGAAATGACACTTTAAATGTTTTTCTACACTGTTTGGTTCCAAATTTCGATCCAGGGGACTGGCGGCCATATTGTATTTGACTTCTCACAGTCCTCAGAGGTCAAATCTGACTTCCATCCACATCTGAAAATGAACCTTACGGTGTGTACTAACTTTTGGAAAGTCATGCTTTTGCTCACAATGCTGATTGTTGTGGTTAACCCCGAGACTACACAAGGTCAGGAGATTTGAATTGAATAAATTTGTGTGTCAAAACATTATTTGCGGTGGATTACAGACAGCAAAAGAAAGGAGATGAGCAAACAAATCGTTGGAAGTGATTTCTTATTCAAACCAGTAAAAGTAAATGGATCTGTAGTGTCTCTGCTGCTGCTGCATTTGCCTTTTTTTAAGCTCCCTGTTGAGTTAAGGCTGTGTGATATCAAAGGTCACGTAATGAAGGTGTGTGTGTATGTGTGTGTGTGTGTGTGTGTGTGTGTGTGTGTGTGTGTGTGTGTGTGTGTGTGTGTGTGTGTGTGTGTGTGTGTGTGTGTGTGTGTAAACTGGACAGTCGTAGTTTTGGCTCTTTTCCTTCTTATTTTACATCTGATTTACAACTTCAGTTCAAACAATTAGCAGTTCGTCATTTTAAAACACTTAAGTGTGTGGCTGCGCTTTTATTTCATGTATTTTTTATGCACTTTTATTGAATATAATTGATTGTTAACTTCTAAAGGTATCTACAAATCTTTAAGTCTTAAAATCCCTTAGATGTTAGTAAAAAGTCAAACATTTAATTTACAAAATAAAATATATTCTCTGGCCTGCTGTAGGAAGTAATAAAATATTTTTTGTATCTAATTGACATTTAGCTAAGCCCGTCAGAGCTGTCAGAGCAACGTTACAATGGAGCCCACACTGTCACTAACTGCCCTCCATGAAGAAATATCATTTCATTTTTGGAAAAACATAGATTTCAGAGAGAAGCATACAGAAGGGTCTACAATATATATGTTTGAAGGATATATCCCAGGAGTTCAAACTGATTCAGCTGCTAAAACAAGTTAAAAAAGATAAAGATAGAAGCTAAAGCCGACAGATCTCAGTGTAAACGTAAACCACCACTTCACCTGGAGATCGAGACAAAGAAGGATGTTCTTACATTCAGTAGTGTAGAATAGCACATAGTTAATGTGTGCTAATGTTAGCTCGACAGGTTTCTTTACGTACGTAGAAACGTAGCTTTTTAGAAACGTTTATATCCTTCCAACATCTCCAGGTAACGAGTATCAATGTTGGATCAGATTGTGGCGCAGGAGGTTGTTAAATACTTTTATTTTGGAGTTTCAGTCAGCACACAGACAACACTAAATATGAAGTTAATATACCAGAATTATCCTCTCATTAATCTATTTTTAATATATTTATTTATTGATTGTAGTTATTTATAAATCCCTCTACAACCACAACATGAGGATGTACAAGAACAGCAATGCAAGGTAATGAAAACTAGATCATTGACAACAACATTCAGTATTATGAGAGACATTAAGTGGAAAACAATACATCATTGTTATTAGTTTATATATTGGTCACTATATCTCACAACACTAAGTCTAAGTTACACATGATGTGTGAAACACGCTGCCATCAAATGGAAATTCAATGACAAGTGAAATCAGAAAAGCTGAGTAACTGGAGAGTAACTTCTTTGTATGAACGATGCTGTGGTGCATCTCTCTGGGAGTTGTTCTCACAGCGTCATCAAGCATCTAAACAGAAAGATAGAAGCATTTGGAGAAGATTCAATATATGCGTGTCCCTGTGCGTGTGTGTGTGTGTGTGCGTGTGTGTGTGTGCGCACGCACCTTGTACTGCTTTCATTCACTTGTATCTTCTCTGGAAGTTTCTTCCAGGTCAGTTGGAAGTCAGTCAAACCCTGCTGAGCAAGTGCTGCACTCAACTAAAGAAGAACAGAGATGATACTTTAAGTATTTTGTTTTGTATTGCTTTTCATTCTTTTTTGCTCACACACTAATGCGTGCACACACACACACCCACACACACACACACACACACACACACACACCGGCCTAACTACTGACGCTAACCTAAACCTAATTCTACCCTGAGCCTTTGCAAACATCTCCCCTCACTCTGTAGGACTGAAAACTCCTAATGGTCCTCACAAAGATATATATTTAAAAGTGCACACACACACACACACACACACACACACACACACACGCACTATACCTGCTGCAGCAGGACGGCACTGTGGGCGGGATCTTCCATGTTCTTGCTGGAATGGATCTTCATCCTCACCACTGTTTTCCGCCGTGCTTCGTAAACTGCACAGGGTCACAAACAACAGGAGGAAGTTTAAAAACACACACACACACACACACACACAAGAGATCTGTGTTTTCTAACAGCCAGGTCACAGATGCTCTATAACAAAGATGATAAACTGGCGACTACTTTTGATTGCACCAGTGGTGCTAACCGATGTCAGTCCTCAAGGAGGCGATTCAGAGCTGATCATGATCGATCAATGTTTCCATGACCACTGTAGTAAACAAACATGGCACATCTGCCGATGCATGTTCAGCTAGCACTTCGTCAAACTGCTCAGCTGTGGTAGTTTTGAGCAGAAGTGAACCCAGACAGGAGTCAGCTTTCTTCATGTCGTTTCATGCTATGGCGCCCTCTAGCTGCAACACTCAGACTGCAGCTGGCGCTTGTGTTGCATTAAGATTTTTCAGGTGACGCACTCCAGAACGTGTGAAATTGATCTTGCTTAGCTCATCTGCGTGTGTTTGAGCCTTTAGTTTTTTTCAATTCAACATACTATTTTCGACTGTTTCTGTGGTGGGTTGCAAAGGGTTCCAATACATTATGGAAGGGAATTATGGAAGATGTGCACAATTTAGATAAATAAATATACACCAATTAATTATTTTTTGGTGAGAAGTACCGTTTTGGAGGGAATGTTTTTTTATTGTTGTTCCAACGAAAGTTCAATACGATATTAAATAAGTCAAGTCCAACTCAACTAAATTGTTGCTTTTTTTAATTTCTATTAGAGGGGTTTATAATTACGTCTGCTTAAGATAATAAAATGTTTGTTTCTATCTGCGTACAACATGGCCAATACAGTCTAAAGAAATAAACTCTATATTTCCATTTTATTCCTGTTAATTCTCATGGAAAGTTTCCACCTTGAATTTTCCCAAAATTGTGCAACCCTGCACAGGAAACAACAGCAACAGCCACCTAGCAACAAAATTACAGCTTCAGTTTCTACTTTGGCTGAAATCAACATTCAATCAGATCAATGCGTCTTCCATACTGTGTCTAATGTCTCATCTGTCATCTAACGGAAAGCTTTAAAGGGGGAAATGTTTGCGTGATTCACACCTCGACTGCAGAAGAAAGGGTATTTTGCGTCACATTGCTCGTCAGTCCAGCTTCCATCAGTCAACGCTACGGCGGTACAGTTGTCTGACCCGTTCAGGTCGTCAGGATGTCCATTTTGCCAGTTCATGAATTTGTTGTTTTCTCCGGATTCTGACCAATACCAGAGTTTACGTCTGTAGAGGCCAATCCACGCTGTTTTATTTCCTAATAAGCGCATGACTTCAGTGTTTTCATCTGCATTTCTGATAATGACCAGAACGTCTCTGTTGACTTTGCAGCTGGTTTTGGCATCATTCCAAGTACTTGTACTCTGATTAAGATGGTAACGCTTACCTGTTGAGATAAAGACAATGAGGAAGTAGAATAAATTGTTAAACAAAGGTTATAAAAGGTACCATGAGCAAATGGATTCATATCACAGCTATTAGGTATTAGCCGTAGTACAGCACGATGGACGCGGGCATCCGAAGTAAAGTACCAGTTGTGCTGTTGCTAATTAACATTAATTACATGAGTCACTTGATTACAGGCCACCGTTGTCGAAGATCATTAATGAGGGAAGACATCCCACTCCATAACACCACTGTACTTCTCGAGTAAAATCATCAGTGGATTGCTTCGTCAAATGTACGTTATCCTAGATAAACTTTCATTCATGTTATATCATATAATACATATAATATAGTAGTAAATGCATATACTCAAATAAGTACATGAGTATTTCCAGTTTGTGGTACTCTAATCTAAATCCCAAAATGTCAAGACTGTACCAACCATCATCACAAACAAATGGTTTCTTATCGGAGCAGTTGGCAGCTCTCCACATCCCATCGCTCTGTGATTGTTTATCTGAATTTTTGTTCATGGCCGCGCAGAGCTTGTCGCTATGTTGCCGATCATTTAACCCATTTAAAATCCAGGGTCGTTTTCTGTTAACCCAGGTCCATTCTGAGTCATTCGCAAACAGTCCTATCCAGGCCTTGTCTGTGTATCCCCCAGTTGGAGTGTTGCTCATGGCGGTGGCGTCTTCCACGTTCTGTATTTGGGCCATTGCAGTGTTCTCTGAGTTGCAGTACTTTTGGGCTTCATACCAAGTCATCTCCTCTTCGATGAAGTAGTAGGCGTTTGGAAAAGAAGAGGAGAGGGCGCAGAAACCTGAGCAGGGAAGTGGATTTGTTGAAAGTATATATATATATATATATACTACATAATATATATCCTTTGTTGTGACACCTGCACTTTTTTATACCAAATTGTAATTACCAAAAAAGTAAAAATTGTAATATTATTACATTTCTTTATCAGTGATACACCTCACAATTGGAAAAGTGGACTATGTGATGGTCCAATAAGCTCTAATCCATCAATCATCACATAAATCCCATCTCACCTGTGAGAAAGAGTGTCGCCAACACGGCCCCGTCCATGCTGACTTTGATTAACTCTAGACGAAAGAACATGAACGAACATAAAGTACATATAGGTATTTACATCAAAATACACTTAAAGTACCAAAATGTTATTTCAGAATAAAGATAACAGTGAATTAAAATGATTGATCTTCATCACTTAAATCACAGTGTTCATCACTTAAATGTTGCTTTTTATTTATTTAATTTTTTTTTTGTTGAGTAAATGTACTTTCCGCCACTGTTTGACACTAATATTACCAACAAATAAACCTAATGACCTAAACTGACATTTTGACAGGTGAATACACATTTGGCTCTTAGAGATTTCATTGATTTTGTCTTTTGTCACTTTGAAGTAAAAATGTTGCAAACATCAGCCTCCTAATCATTTCCAGAATGTAACCCAAACATGGTGAAGTTGAACCCTGTGTAACTGTAAACAATTATGTAGACAATGATTTACTTTATTTATTTAATCTTATTATATTTTTTCTATTATTATTTGTTAAAGTCTTTTTTCAGAAGTAAAGAATAAGAAATTCTTTAGTCAGTTTTGTATCCTGTGGTGATGAATTTTTGAGAAGCTGCATAAACACATTTTCTCCTTTAAACAATTTGCACTAAACAATGTCAGATAGTTACAAAAACAATAACAATAGATGAAGCTACATATTTACCAAACTTCAAATGTCTTCAGCTGATTGAGCACGCATCAGCGTCTGTCTGTCCTCTTCAGTGTTCACCACTACTGTCGTGTTTGAGGCTCCTTTTCTATGTTAATGCAAATCAGCACAGTTTGATCTACAGATGAACAATTCACTTTGAAGACACGGATTGGAGGAGAAAACTGTGACACACCCTCACTGACCAAAACAAATAATCAACCTTTTCCTCTGTCACGGTCGGACCAAAAGTTAGTACTTTCAGATCACAACAGCAGATATAATTTAGCTTTGTTTGATCTTTATTAAAACGATATGAATGTCATGAAATTATCCAAACCTTAATATCTGACACCCAAAAAAAAAGAACATTAAATCTCAAATATCCTGAAAGTCTTTTAAACTATAAAGTTTAAAATTAATTACTAGATAAGTTAATAAGTTACTAGAAGGTAAATGTTTTTCCACCAGCCTTTGATATGTTAGGTATGATATGTTAAATGCAACATAATTATTACTTTTAGAGCCTATGAAACTCAAAAGGAACTTTAAAGTATATTTATCCCCTTGTGTTTAAAAGAAAGCTTCAATAACTTTTGAGAAATATACTTATTTGCTTCGTAAAATGAGGCGATAGATACCACTCTGGTCTGTAGGCTATATTTAGCTTAGCATAAAGACTGTAAGCAGGAGGAGACAGCTAGCCTGGCTAAACAGACAAGATAATGTGTTGATTTGTAAGCTTTCTTGGTGCTGGTAGGTGTATTTTTGTACTTTGGACATGTCTGTATGTTTTAAATGATGCAACAGCCAGCTAGCTTAGCTTAGCACAAAGACTGTAAGCAGGAGGACACAGATAGCCTGGCTTAATGAATACGATAATGTGTTGATTCGTAAGCTCTATAGTGCTGGTAGGTGTATTTTCTTTAACTCATGTTTGAAGGTCTATCTTAAATATAAGCAACAGCAAGCAGCCGGTTAGCTTAGCTTGGAATAAATACCGGTATTTACATTCTTTATGCTAAGCTAAGCTAACTTGCTGCCACCTGTAGCTTTAATATTTAACATGTGGTATAAATCTTCTCATCTTCTCGGGAAGAAAGCAAAGAAGCGTGAGATGTCAAACTACAAGCTGCAGCTACATTTATGACACAAACCTGGAGATTCTTGGAGTGCCTTTTCTCTTTTATTACCACATTTACATCATCGTGAGACCCGAGTGGATGTCAACATTACGTGGTCAGTTAGATTTGAATGAATCATCTGGAAAAACAATGAATGCAAATAATAAGTTTGCAACACGTCTTTTTGGTGATCGGGTTTAATTTACCTGAAACAATCATACAAATCAGAAACAATTGGAGTAGTGCAGTAGTGCTGTCTGGGGCAATGCGAAGGATACTTAGACTGGGTTTTGGTGAGACAGAGCACCTTTAACCCTTAAAATAAAACATGATACTTAAAGGAAACAATCAAATGATCGGTTACAAAAAAGTCAGACCAAAAAGATGAATTCATTCTTGTCATTTAAACATTTGCAGGTGACCTTATAAATGTTGATATTTGAGTCCTTTTGTGCCATTTAGGTTTCTAAATCAGGCCTCTCAACACAAGGTGAGAGCTGATCTAATAAAAAATGTGTTGCACGTTGTTTTGTCAAATGATACCTGCCCTCACTTTAATTTCTACAAGATCGATGACATAGAACATCAGACTTTACTTCTACTTTTCTCTTTAACTGCCACATTTCCATCATCATCGGCTCAGAGTGGATGTTGATGTTGTGCGGCCTCGTGGATTTGAATGATACATTTAAAGAGATTTGAATACAGAGACGAACGTCGCGTTAAAACATCCGTAGAGAATAAATCTACGCTGACCCCCAAAAAAACACAGATTTTACGTTAAGGACTTTTTTTATTTGACTGTTTGAAAACCAGAACATATTTTGAGTCACACAGTGTTCACAGTCGATATTTACCTGCTCATAGTTTGTATGGGATGATATGGAGGAAGAACCTCCAGACCTGTGACGCACCTCTACAGGTGTTTTCACTTTGTGATTGATGAAATGCAGCTGAGCTAGAAAGTCGTGCCGCAGGCTACTCATGGATCGTTGGACTCTAAACTCATTTATGTTTGTTGAAAGTTTACATTCGGAGGGTTTTGAATACAAAGACAATCTCTTGTTAAAACATTGTCCTTTGGTGGTTTGTAATCTCTGTTGTCCTTCAGATACAGATATAAAATTGTGCTTTTAGTTTAAAATCTGAGCAGTAAGGCTTCCTCAGATGTTTAAAGATTTGTTTTATACCTCTCTGGTCACTGATTTGGAGATTTGGCTCTTTGTCTTAACATAAAGCATACAGCATGGTGCTTGTACTGTATTAACTGTCTGTGTGTGTGTATTCTGCACCCATTTGTTTTTAAGGTGATTTATAAGTTTTGGCTGCAAGTCTGTGCACCTGCTCTACATCAGTCTGATTGTAATCAAGCCTAAAATGCCACCCGGTTCTGTTTTTTGGGGTCATTTGGGCTCAACCTCTACTAAAGGGTAGTTTCAGATCCTAAATGTCTCGTGTAGTAAAATGAGCTGTTCCTTCTTCGTACATTTCTTTATATTGTAAAGTTTCTTTGACAAAAAAATGGTGCTTATTGGAAAGAAAAGGTGGAAAAACTTCATTGATAATAAATACATTTAGATATTTTTTTGCTTTTGTGTTTTTTTACACCCTGGGGAAATTTGAAACTCAAAGAAGATTGCACATTTCTAACAGGCTTAATGTGGTAGAACAATGGTTGTGGCATTGGTGTTATGGAGACAATATGGGACAATGTGGAGATGATGGGAAGTGGGAAGTTTCAGGTCTTCTTTAAAATGGAGTTTGTTGAAGCTCAGCTGATTTGAAATGTATGCAAGTAAATTGTAAAGTTGATCTGCAGGTGGATCGTTGGAGGCTAAGCTCATTCATATTAGGCAACAATTTGCAAAGACAAACTGGTAACTTCAGGTTATCAAGTAGAAAGGGAGTTGAAGTCAAGATGCTGTTGAATGGCTCCACCTAGTGGAGAACAACCGTCACTCTGAAGTCAGCTTCATTCATACAAAAATACTTACAGTAAACACACAAAGTACAAAGAGTATTTTTCACTTTTATTTATTCATACTATGTCATATTTATATTCTATGTTCATCCGATATTTATATATGTATATATTTATATAGTTATTTACATATGCCAGTTGAAAAAACATATTTCAACAAAATGGATGACAAACTTCAAAATTCAGTGCTATGCTGAAAGCACACAAAGCTCAAAAACAAATATATATTTACAAAAAACAAATGGGAAAACAGCAGAAACACGTGTGACAACGTGTACATGTAGCATTTACATGTTACTTGGTTTTTCTGCTCCAGAACACGTGCAAATGTAGTGTTGATGGGAAAAAAAAAAATTAAAAATTTTTTTTTTAAAAAAGGCGTCACCGACTCCCCCAGAAAAATCACCAGACAGTGTGCAGGCAGTTGTAAAAAAAAAAACATTAAATAAAAACAAAACATTCGACACTATTTACAGTGAAACTGTGAACTGATGCTTTCTGAGACGAGAGGGAGAAGACCCGAGTAAAACCTGTTAGCATTAAGTACAGCCATGCATTAGCAGCGGTCGTCACACATTCGTCGATACATTTCTCCGATATCTTGCCGTCCTCGCCGACATCAGTCAAGAATTATTGGACCAAACCAACATGCGGTGTGTCCGGTATATACGGTCTCTCACATTCGCCCGCTCGTCAGAGTTCACACTTTGGAATTAAACGGCTTGTGGGTCGAGCGATTGGTTTCTACTCGCATCGTTTTCATGAAGCCAGTCGGGTTCTCTTCGTTCTCTCGTAAAATATAAAAAGCGCCGACACTTTTGTTTGCGTGCCACATGCTCTTCTATAAACACAGTAAGTCTTTATATTCTTCTCTCTTCGGGTCTGCTCAACAAAAATAGAATAAAAAATAACTTTGAATACATTCTAGAAACAAACACGCAACTGGGTTGGTCGGGTGCGGAGGAGGGCGAGGGCGAGGGCGCAGTCAGAGGCAGGTCGTGGTGGAGGTGTGTGGATAAGGTGGAGGAAGCTTTTTTTTTTCTTTTTTTTTACGGGTGCACCGTGAAGGAGAGCAGCTCCTCCGAGTGCATGTTGTTGAGTGAACGCAGCTCGGGAAGCTTGAGCAGCAGCTTGGTGAAGGTGGTGGCCGAGTCCTCGCCGCGGTTCTGCATCACCAGGTTTCTCAGACCCCGGATCAGTTTGTCCTGCAGGGCCTCCACTGAGCTCAGGTCCTGGATCCCCGAGCGATCTGTACCAGAAGAGAAAGGAGGGAGAACGGGTTAATGCTGGAGGCCAGAAAGGGATCACCTAAGAAGGAGTTTTCTATCAAAACTAACGTACATTTAGCTTTTAAATACATCACACTACATATTTTAACTACCGTTTGTGTGTTTATACGTTGATTTATATAGAATGGAGCAGATATTTGGTGCTCCCAGGTTCATTTAGAGCCTTGTTATGCCAACAGTAGTAGTAATACAACAAGTTGTGGTATAAAAAGTAACAGTGGAGCTGTATTCGTACGACTTCTCCCCTTTCTTATGTCCTCACATACGTCAACATATCCGGAGACAAGTTCTCTTACCGGCTGAGACGAGCACCACGGCCGTGAAGAGGCTCATTTCGTCCGGGTCGAGCCGCAGCGTCGCCAGCTTCTCGCTGAACTCGCACATGGAGTTGAGCAGCTCGCCGGCGCCCAGCGACCGCAGCGTGTCGAGGCCGTAGCGCTTGCCGCTCAAGAAGGTCACCGTGCGCTCGACCACGTTGAACAGAGAGGCGAATCTGACCATCAGCACCTGGGAAGAGAGCGGGGGAGGAGGTTGGTTTGAGTTGTGCAGGTAAAGACATCTTGTGATGACTGTACGTCTCATCTCTTATAACTAGAAATGTCTTTAATGCTGTATATAGAATGCACTGAAAGAGAGTTTGTGAAGTCTCTTTCATTTCCATTCCAACTGTTATCAGAGTAAATATTATCTGTTTGTTAAAAGCCACGGTGGCTCCTGTATTCGAGGAGCCCGCCGCGTTTGACTTCAAAAGCGAGCACAGAACAACATGAAGTGTTTATTACCTCAAAGGTTCCGGCCTTCAGCAGGCCGACCTGGTCGTGCTCGGGGAGGTCGCGGAAGCCCGGGATCCTCTTGGCGAAGTCGACCACGTCCCGCACGGCCGGGGTGAAGCTCATGGAGAACTCCTCCCAGACCTCCTGGCTCGGCTTGCTGGGGTCCACGTAGGGCGATGAGTTCATGGGACAGACCTGGGAAAAAAAACACCAAGTCAAGTCGGTCAGTCAGGGAGGATGAGGCGCCCAACTTTACGTTTGGATTCAAGAATATTTATATGAATTTCAAGAAGGAGAAAGACAAATCACTCACCAAGTGCGCTCTGCTGTTCACGCAGCTGGTTGGTCCATTATAACCACTTGAGGCAGTGTGTGTGTTCACGGCATGCTGTCTTTGGCCGTCTTCTGATGGTTTACAGCTAGGGGTGCCGTTGAGCTGCTGCTGCTGCTGCTGCTGCTGCTGCTGCTGCTGCTGCTGCTGCAGCTGCTGCTGCTGCTGCTGCTGCTGCTGAACTCCCCTCTCCTCCATGTAAGCGGTGTTGGCGACGTGCTGGCCGTTACTGTAAGAGCCGTGCTGGTAACCTCCTACAACCACATTGTTGTTCCAGCAGCTCGTCCCGGACGAGGGCGAGGCCTGGCCCTGTTGGCTGTAGGCGAAGGATTCGCGGTGCTGCCTGCTCGCCGTCGCGGCCTCGTCCTCGCCGCTGTCCGACGCGCAGGAGGAGGCCGAGCTGGAGTTTATGTCCATGGAAACTACGGACTCTGAGTCCTGGGGGCACCGCGGGGAGGAAGGGTTGGAGCACGACGGGGAGTCGGAAGCGGAGGAGGACGAGGAGGAGGAAGAGGATAGCGGGGAGCTGGCGTCGCTGGTCATGGCCTCCATGGGCAGCGGCGGGCTCTGGTGGCCTTGCAGCATGCTGTGCAGCTGGCTGTTGTTGCTCATCATGTTGTTCATGGCGTTCTGCATCTCCAGCAGCATCCTCTGCTTTTCCCTCTTTGGGATGCGGCCAAATCGGACAGCTGGGAGTAAAAAGGAGTGCCGTTAGATTGTGTCGAGATTAAACAACATTTAACGAGCTGTGGAGTAAATAATTCAACTTGACTGCTCACCATCTCTGGACATGCCGACGGACAGACACTTCTTGAAGCGACACTGCTGGCAGCGGTTCCTGTTGATCCTCATGATGGTGCAGTTCTCCATCTTCAGACACTTCTTGTACTGGATGTTCTGCTGGATGCTTCTCCTGAAGAAGCCCTGAAGAAAACACAAGACCTTCGTGGTGAGCACGAGTCATTCAAAGTCAACAACAGGATGTGAATCAAGCTTCTTTTTCGGGGGAACCCGTCTCACCTTGCAGCCCTCGCAGGCGTGGACGCCATAGTGGAAGCCCGAGGCCACGTCGGCACACACCTTACACAGCAGCACCATGCCGTTAATTTCTGCGAGAGAAAAAAACAAACAAGACATAAGCAATGATTTATGGGTAACCAGATCAGATACGCAACATCTTTCTCAATAGTCTTAATAATAACAACAAGACTTTTGATGCTGTGCTTACTGGTAATGCTGCTCTTGGCTGATGTGGAGGAGCGCCCGGGCTTCTCTGCGCCGTGGCTTCGCTGCTTGGCCAGCGGGGCGATGTCCACCACCATGCCCACGGCCCTGCTGGGCAGCGACTGGCGGGACACCGACTGCGATGTGGTCAGGAAGCTTTTGCTGGGGCTGGTGCTCAGCATGAAGGACTCCGGGCTGGAGGCGGAGCCGGAGGAAATGTAGGCGATGACTCCTCCTGTGGAGAGACGGCGACACCGTTATAGCACGTTAATTACCTCCCTTTTTATTTCAACGCAATTACAAACACACGCTCATATCGACATCCAGGTATTCAATGTAATTCCACTTTACTAAACACCAAGCATGCCACAGTCACTGTGACACAAGAGACTATAGCACGAGTTAAACCGCAGTCATTAAAAAAAAATGGATTGTTTTGTGTGCCAAATTACACTTGGCAGTACATCAAGTACATAAATGTGCCAACTTGACACGCCTAGACAAGCAGTCCAGAATGTGTTTGTTTCCTGGTTTGGTTTGTTCACTGCTCAGATTGACCTGCTCTTATCAGCCACAGGGCTGGCTGGTTGGATAACACCATTACATAACAAACGTGTGTCTCCGTGCTGTGGGAGTGTGCTCCAGACAAGGTCACTGAAGCAACTAGAGCTGTCGCGGGAAGAAAAGAATGCTAAACAAAAAGAGGAAAAACAACCACCTGGGGTTGTGTAATGACAGGTTTGGCCAGATTACAGCTCCGATTTTTTTAAAGTGTCACTGATACACCAAGTAATAAATAGATTAGCTTCTAGGGAAAGTGCCCTTGGGCAAGGCACTAGAATCAGGGTTCATTCATATCAAAAAATAAATATTATTTCCAAGACTTTTCAATGCATTTGAGTCAAGTTTACATGACTATACATTCTCTGGAAAGTCTTGTTTGCAGGAAGAAAGAAATTGAAAAACAAAGTTGGAGTGTGACGTCACCTCACGCAGAGAACAACGTAACGTCAAAACGACGTAACTGACATTTAAGTGTTGTTTTTATAGTAATGTATATCCCCCCCCCATCATGTACTTTGTCTTAAAAGTTATTTGTGAAGCAAATTCCTATATTTTCTCCAAAAAAACTTTCTGGCTTCATTTATTATTTAAATATGTTTCCCATGTTTTTCAAAGACCGTTAAAACCCCGAAGAACGTAAAGTTAACTGGTTACGTGACTTGGTAGGTTAAATATGGTTGGTAAATTTTAGTCTTTATTTGAATATCTGTGCAAAAGCCTGATTTGTTTTCCTAAATTAAACAGATGATTACCTAACCTCAACCATGACTGTTCGCTTTTTGTTTTTTACGGCCCACACCCACACGTGGACCTGTCATGAATTTCTGCGAAACCGAAGCGCGAGGAACAGAAAACAATCTAGGTCAGTGGCTGCTGTCTCTCCCCCCCCCCCCCCTCTCTCTCCTCCTCCTCCTCCTCCGGTCTCACGTGTACCTCGCGGTGCAGCCTCGCGTGGAGCGTCCTGTGTACAGTGTGATTTATGCAACGTTCTGCGTCACGGGCTCCCCCTCCAGCCAATCCGGGAAGAGCTCTAACCTGAGACGCGTGCTCGCGGAGGACACGCCCCTCGGCCAATCAGAGCAGTGTTCCTATGAGAGCGTGTACACACGGAACACATGGCCTCGGCTACGCTGTCCATGTGAGCGGGGACGTGGGGAAGATAAACACGGTTGTTGTGTCAAATGTAAATGTAGCACCGACGCGTCGTGCGGAACTGTGGCACTCCTAACCCCGTTTATAAGACACGGTTTCCGGGGTGCAGTAGCGTTGTTTTTACAGTTCGATAACTTCTAAAATTGTGTCATTTTCTGACATTGTTGACGATCATAGTGCTGAAAACAAGTTTCAATGACAAGACTCCATTCATTTGTGTGCTGCCCTCTTAGTAAATACTTTATTCCCTGGATCCATTAAAAAAAAAAGTAATTATGGGAACCACAAATGATTTATCAACTATAAATAAAAAGACGAAATCAAACCTGATGCTCTGTAATGGTGAGGTATTTTAAGAATGAATTGGGACTTTTATAGAAGCCCGTTATTCCCTTTAAACGTTAACACTCTGCACAGTGCCTGCAATGAATGACATTACATTCTCTGCCTAAAATCACGATGAAGTGTCCTCTTACCAGGCCTGGTTGTCCCCATGTCCTCAGGCATCTGTGATCGAGGGAAACAAGGAAAAATCTCTCCAACAGATGACTCAAACTGTCTGTCACGACGTCTGCAAATCTCACGGAAAGAACAATTAAACTTGACGTTTGTGCGCGAGTACTTTAGAGATGAAGCTCATGTCAGAAGTCTATATTTGAATAATCTGCAGAGTATCTCGAGAGAGCGAGAATAAGAAGAAGTCAAACACGTCTGGACCGATGGAGCTCCCCTCTTGTTGTGTGAGGAGCAGCAGCTCGTCAGGAGAACTAAATGTTCTCAATCGTGGGCTTGCCCATGTGACCTATTTTGTCGGACACGCCCCCTCGCCATCCGCCCTTTGCGTCTCGAGCCACTTTAACCCAGTGACACACTTTCAGGACACCGGAGGGGGGCGGAGCCAGAGCGCCTCGTGGATTGTGCGGAGAGAGGAATGGTAACACGGCAGGTCACGTTGCAGAGCACAACGTGAACAGCGCTGAACCGGAGCAGCAGAGTACAGTCACGCTGTCCGTGGACGACCAGGGCACTTTTTGTTTTTTTGGTTGTTTCTGTCAGTAACAAGCTGCAGCGGTACACGAGCAAAGAAGCACGTGGAGCGTGATTCTGTGTTATAAATGTTAAATGTTGCAGAGTAAAACATAAAAAGTACATTCCCTTCCACAGTATAATGGTGGAAGAAGGGATAAACACGTGTCACAAATATATATCGTCATGACTTCCTCAGTTGATTAGCCTACCAACATGAAGACAATTATGTTTTAATATAAAATGAAATGAGGCAGTCTGGTATCAATTAATGGATCATTGGCATATATTTCCAGAGCAGAAATCTGGATTTTGGATAAAGGTTTGTTGACACTTTGGTTTTAAGGAGGTGATTTTGGATATGTCTTTCTATCACTCATTAAATCTGAAAATACTGTCAACAGCCATTCAAATTAAATGTTCTCCACGTTTACAGGAATACACAACAGCTAACCCCAAAACATCAGAGAGGCAGCCTCTGTTGACATATCAAAGCATCATTTAAAAACATATCTATATTCACTTTATGTTCCACAGAGTCCCACGTCTGTCTTTTGTGTATTTAAACACATCAGAACAGGAGAAGGAAGCGTGGGGTTTGGATTAACTCGTTGGGAGCGGACCTCACATAGACCCGCCGGACCAAACGCCACTGAAAGCGGAGCAGAAAGAGAGGCGAGCTGAGACGGAAGCTAAGCTAACCTAGCTCGGACCTGAGGCTATTCCATCACCCAAACTGCTCCGGTTGCAGGAAATACATCTGGCTTTGTTTGTCATGTTTTTCTTTTGTAGCAAATTGTTGTTGTAACCAAGTGACAGCTCACAGATATATATAGGCCGCTGTCAGCTGCCAAGTAATAGCAATGAGGATCGCATTGGGTAACTGAAACAGGTGCAGTCAGCCAGGTAAGTGTGTACATAAAGGAATTAGGTGGGAGTGGGAAAGGGAGTCATCCCATTACACCAGTATATCGAGAGACATGGGACAATAACTGAATTAAACTTTACAATAGAGCAATTTACAGTCATCTCAAGCAGTTGTGGAAAGTAACTAAGTACATTTACTCAAGCAGCCTGTTGTACTTAAAGTTACTATAATGAACTTTTACCTGGTTATCAATCAGACTCAATGTAATAGGGATGGCTCTATATGACCTACATAGGTAAACAAGACCAATAGCAAGAAGATTGTCTGTTTCTATATAGTTATACTTATTAATGCGTTCTTATTGTCGGATTGTACGGAAAAACACTGCAGCTTTTGTCCACAGGGACCGCCAAAAGTTCCTCGTAGTAGCTTTAAGTTTAAGTTAAGTATGTTTTGTGTCATATTGGTTGATTTAGATGTGGCTTGCCACATGTTTATTTTTCCTTTACAACCACACAAGCTCAAGTAATATCTTAATTAAATTGAATACTTGGAAATAGATGTCCCAGACTGACACGAGTGTCTCCTCCCACCACTGTACGAAAAGGGCCCCTTCGTACACGCAGTCGTTAGGCTGACTTCTAAGAAGTGAAAGTGAAATTATGTTTCGTGATTTTTTGGCTTCACACGGAAGTCCCCAAACTCCCCCAGGAATTCAAAAGAGTTGATGACTGCAGGTGAAACGACGTACAGGTGTCAAAGTGAAATATGTTTCAACAGAACTTCAAGTCATAGTGAAACATCAGAGTGTCATCACAGAGTAGTTAGTCGAGGGAAGGGATTTGATCGAACCCTTCCTACTAAACGAATCCGTTGGCCTCCACCCACACGGCATTGTGTTGTCAAATTGTGACTAAATTAAACCGTAACCACATTATTTTGAAACCAAGTTTTTGCAGACTGAAATTTATTCTTCACTGTGATCCTAGTTCTGCTCTGAAATACTTCAAATTTACACAAACATGACCTTCCAATGCGATCTCTGTACTGGATCAATTAGAAACCACAGCGTACAAAATGTTCTATCAACGCCAAACTAACCACAGGAATTGTACTCTGGCTGATCTGCTTTAATATTCTTGGCAGCACAAAATGTTCCTGACGTTTAGCCACCTTTGTTATAATGACGTGTAATAGCGTGATCTTAAATGCTAGCATGCGTCATTCTACTCTCAGGGCTGTTATATAAGTGCAAAACTTTTGGCTTTTGTACAAATTAGGAAGCGGGTTCAGTTGTTAGTGAGAAAACAGAAAAGGGGCAATAACCCCGTCATCCGCCCGCCCAGCACTCTTTGTGATTTAAGTTTGTGTTCAATGTTTGTGTTGTTCCTTAAATAATAAATAAATGAAAGATACACTTCATGTTTTAGATTCACTTGAGGGACTTTTTCCCCAGAATGTGAGTAGTTTCGTTGCTACCATTAGCCCACGTGACAACGTGTTGATTTAAAGTTGAATGCCTCGATATTCCCAGTGTAATCGGTCTTGAGTCATTGAATGACGGATGTGAATGATTAACATTTGCACTTGCTGACCAGAGTAATTTCACGTTTACGATTTGTTACTGCATGTGTGCAAAACCAGCTGTGTTTCTAAAATGAGTGAACTGTTAACTTTGGCCACTTTCTGTTTTGGAGAAAAGAAAAGAATGTCGAGTTCCTGGAAAAGACTCTTTCAGAAGAAGATTATTAAAAGAAGTGAGGGAGTCAAAAATCCCTGAGTCAGTTTAACAAACACGTGCACTTCTAACACTTGTGCAGAGCGAGGGAGTATTTATTTACCACATTCAGCCATCTGGCCCGAGTTCAGACTTCTGGGGAATGGTTTTCACTTGGCAGGTCATCTCAATCTTTTAATCATCCGAAGTATTTAAAGAACTGAACGTTGAAACCGTTTTTAAAAATATTTAATATTCAAACGCATCAAAAACATGCCAGATGCTGAGCAGCAGTTGTATTCTTTCTTGTTTTGGAAAATGGTCTTCTATTACCTTATTTAAGCAAACTCACTGCGGGAAAATCAAACTTTACTCATGATGTCATGTGTCTGGTCGTACTGGTTATAACGTTTTTACGCCGCCCTCTTGGTCAGGTCTCTCCTGAAGGACAGGTTTAGCTGGTTAACTAAAAGAAAATTAAATGACATAGAACACCTAAATGAATAATTTATATTTTTACTGACTCAATACTTTCCTGTCTGTTGCTCTCGGCCTCACACATTCCCAGGGAAGGCGTAAAGCTGCTCAGTGTCATTTTTAAAACAGGCTAATTAATCTGTCACTGTAGTTTTTTTTTATTAATCTGTCACTGTAGTTTTTTCTTAATAATCTGTCACTGTAGTTTTTTCTTAATAATCTGTCACTGTAGTTTTTTCTTAATAATCTGTCACTGTAGTTTTTTCCTATTAATCTGTCACTGTAGTTTTTTCTTAATAATCTGTCACTGTAGTTTTTTCTTATTAATCTGTCACTGTAGTTTTTTCTTAATAATCTGTCACTGTAGTTTTTTCTTAATAATCTGTCACTGTAGTTTTTTCTTATTAATCTGTCACTGTAGTTTTTTCCTATTAATCTGTCACTGTAGTTTTTTCTTAATAATCTGTCACTGTAGTTTTTTCTTAATAATCTGTCACTGTAGTTTTTTCTTATTAATCTGTCACTGTAGTTTTTTCTTAATAATCTGTCACTGTAGTTTTTTCTTATTAATCTGTCACTGTAGTTTTTTCCTATTAATCTGTCACTGTAGTTTTTTCTTAATAATCTGTCACTGTAGTTTTTTCTTATTAATCTGTCACTGTAGTTTTTTCCTATTAATCTGTCACTGTAGTTTTTTCTTAATAATCTGTCACTGTAGTTTTTTCTTATTAATCTGTCACTGTAGTTTTTTCTTATTAATCTGTCACTGTAGTTTTTTCCTATTAATCTGTCACTGTAGTTTTTTTTTAAATAATCTGTCACTGTAGTTTTTTCCTATTAATCTGTCACTGTAGTTTTTTCTTAATAATCTGTCACTGTAGTTTTTTCTTACTCAAACTGGTGTATTTCTGACTATTGACTTAGAACTAATTACATTACCTGGGTTCCTCGTATTGAAGGAACCTGTCACTACAGTGCACTAGCGTGGCTCATTGATGTGTTTTTAATGGACAATAATTGGACTGAAATGAAGCTCAGCGGCTCAGAGGAGTAAACTGACTGGGGTTCTTCACAATAAGAAAAATATACTTATTATCGAACATCACGTTTCTGAGATGTATCACTGAGTTTCTGAGGTAAAGGACAGACAGAAAAGCAGATAATCCAATAGTAGGCAAATAGTTTTAAAGATTATTTGTAACATTTCTTCTTGGTTGAGATTCAAGACTTCAACAGATATGTAGACGAAAACACCGACATATACTTGAACTACTCACTCTCTCAAATTAGCAGACACTGAGTGAGTAGTTCACGTTCAACTAAAATATTCGGAGAATACGTAGGTATGTTCATATCTGTTAAACATTTACAGACAAAGAAAAACCATTTCATTGAACAAATATTACGCCATTTAAACTGTCTGTAGGCAGACTAACCAAACAATTTGAACTATGCGATTATCGTGGTAAAACAATCAGTCAAACTCATCTTTAACTTTGCTTCTTGTGCGTTTTTGTCTCTCTTTTTGCAAATTAATTACATAATATGAGTGTAGAGAGGTGAAGATAAGAGTCTGTAACCAAAACTGTATTTTAAAAAAGTATTTAAAGGGAGCTGGAGTATTTACACAATATTAGCATCTCTGTATTATTATGATATCAATATTTCAGACAGCAGGTGACAGGATATGAAATGTTTTGGAAGACAGTGAAGCCATTGTTTTGTACTGTGAAGGTATACATACGTAAAGCAAAGTGTTACTGACAGGGAACACTTTGTATTCTTGCTTTACAGCGATGTGAAAATCAAATGTTTCAGAGCTGAAGTGGAGTCTGACATTTGCCAACAGAAGGAACATAACACAGCTTTTCTTGGCCTCTCCTGACCTACATGATGTGGAAAACATCACTGTGACATTAAAAGTCATTCAGGCGTTCATTCAGCAAATCCAACGCATTAACTAACACCGAGTGAAAAGGAGGTCACAAAGACATCAGGAGGATTATGTCGAGCTTAAGATAGAAGAACAAACACTGGAGTGGAGAGCTGGTGCTGGTTGTTAACTGGTTACCAGTTATGATGCTGAGTTAGTTGGTGTGTTTTGCAAGACAAGACAAAAATAAAGTGATAAATGAGGAAAATGCAGTGACGCTAGTGTAGAGAAATCATTTAGTATTTACTGGAGTAGCATTGTGAGAATCATTTGATGTTTAAGTTTATAATCTTGAAGATATCGGTTTAGTTCTCTCTGGCGGTGAATCGTTTTTCTTACTTCCCGGAGATCCAAAGTGTCGGGAGTCCCGGGAATGTCGACACAGATGCCACGATTTCATCAATGAGCCATCAAGGCTCGATCACCAGCGTGTTACATCATTCAGTGACTCAATATAACACATCTTCAGGATTATTACTTTGAGTGAAATTCTGTTGTCTGAATTAATGGCAAACTGTAAAATAATTAAATAATATTGAAGCTTTTAACTTGTGAAAGAGTAACTTAGTGTGTGATAAGACATAGTAGTGTTGGCAGCATCATTATTATTTCTAACTGCACCAGTTATAATTATTTGGCAGATATTTGAAGCAAACTCTGACTTTAATGTTTTTATGAAGTTCTTCAACCAGCCGGGCATCAGAGAGACGAGGACGCTCGTTACAGGAAGTGATTACTGATGTGCAGCAGGTTTGCAGGTAGAATCCAACGTTTAAATAACAATGTAGAAGAAGAAAGGAGGCCGACGACACTTCCTTTCCATTGTGTTCCTTTATTACCATATTTGTGGAGATAACTTAATCAGGAAGCAAAAAATATACCAGACAATAAAGTACTAAAAATCTGAGATAGAAATAACCCCCCCCAACACAAACGCCCCTCCCCCTTCCCCCCCACCGCCGCCGTCTCTGTGGGTCTATGTGGCGTATCTCTTCGTCCACTGTTTGGCTGTCCGGTCATGCTCCGCTCTGTTCGTCGTGTACTGGGTGGCGATGCTTCCCACCAGAGGGTCGGCTGAACGGAGAGAATAAGTTTCAAGTTAAGTTTGTCTGCACGAAATTATATTAACAAAACACACAGACGGAAGAGTTCATACAAGTCATGTCTCATGTCGTTTACATTTTGTTTTGATGGATTAACATCTGAGGATTTCGTTCCAGATGTGTTTAAAACATTTTAGTCCCGATTCCACAACCTCAACTAACCCGTTTTAAGATCTACTAAGAATACCTTCTAGGGATTGGAAAGTCGTTTTTTGTGTACATTATATATTATCTGTCGTGTCACAATCTTCAGCAGCAGTTGGACGTCGTGTGTCATTGAATCTTCTGCGGTACAAAATTAACTTCTGTTTTTGGCCCCAAGCGGCGGGTAGAATGCAAAACATCCCTCTCTGCTTTCACTCTCTCTCGAGTCGTAGTCGTTGGATAGGATGTCCAGATGACGGCGGGTTTCCTGTCAAGGTGGCAGCACCGACTACATTTACACACACGAGTGTCAGGTTCCTGTTGTTTAGTGAAACCCATGGAAAAGCTGTTCAGGCCGCATTTAATGAGCTTGAAAAGTGATTTTGAATCACATTGTGAGAAGGCTCCTGAGCCTGACCGGTATGATTCACTTTCCCTCCCTCCCGTCTCTCCAAGCGGACACATTAGAGAGAAGTAGAGCGGAAAACGTGAGATTTGAACAATGCCGGCGAGACAAAAAGCTTCCCTTCAGTGCATGGCTGCCATTAGGAAACTGTTATTTAAGCTGCTTGTTGCAGCGTGCTGAACATTTAAAATATAACTGTGAGCTTGTGAAGTCCCCCTCAGGACACTTCAGTGTGATCTCTAACTACCCGAGCCTTCACGGACTCGCTGCAGAGTCTCACCTGGGTTACAGTCTGTGAGCAGGGAGCAGATGGACAGCAGCACCTTGGAGATGGTGAGCGCGGGGCTCCAGTTGTCCTTCAGGATGTCCAGACAGATCACCCCCTGACTGTTGATGTTGCAGTGATAGATCCTCGTACGGAAGGTTACCTGAGGACGCACAGACAGGATGCCGTTCACAGTCAGGGTGAGAAAACATCTCAGAAGAATGTATTTACGAATGTATACAATAACGGGGTTTCTTGGCAGTTTCCAGAACAAAAGTGCTCGTCGTCCAATCACCACAAAATACCATTCTTGCAGAAATCTCAAAATGTAAAAAAGTTTTTGATACCAAGTCAGTGCATGGATTTTTCCTCAAGGTCTTTTATCAATTCTTGAGCGGTTAAAAACGGTTAAATTTAGCACCACATCAAATGGTATTAACTCAAAATAGTTAGTTAATACTGAGAACCTAAATGTCATCACATACTTACATTATAATAATCTAATGTTCTAAGTCTAAACTGTGTATGAAACCTGCAGTCAGGGCTTCACCCAACATTTATCTTCATCTGCAGCGCATGAAAGCCCTCTGGTGGCTGAAAGGAGGTACTGTTAACAGGAAAGACTTTCTGCTTTCACAGAAATATTACAAAGAGAACTTCTCATTGATTTATTTACTGTAAATGTTCTGATGAATCACTGAAAACAACATTGTTTTAGAAATGCATTGTGTTTGCCTGTCGGTGTAGAGCTGCAGCACATGTAGCAGCTTTGATTCTCAGACAGAAGCGGCATCTATGGGTAGCTTTAAATCTTAGGTTCACCTTCAGCTTCCTAACTTCAAACGGGTTGTTTCCTGCTGATGTTTACACAGCAAACAAAACTACACACACACACACACACACACACACACACACACGACCAAATATGTATTCTGTCAACAATACAGAGCTGAGAAACATATTTTAATAACAGTTTGCTTTAGTTTAAAACTAACAGCAGAGACGGTGCTGCTTTGTTTTTAATATCTCCATAACATGTTCTTAACTCTCCTGTTTTTTAGGCTAATATCACTATTTGTGATATGTTTAATATGTGTTGTATCCCACTGGAAATGAGCCTTGGTAACACAAACAAAACTGTTTTGTTTACCATTGAGATTGGGATTTTTGTTGCCATCATAACGACCATATTTGTTGCTTAACAAATGAACCACTATCCCTCTACTCATTGCACGTCTACAGGGGAGTAAAGTACACAGACTAACCAGCACTGAGCTGGAAAAGAAAACAAAGCTCTTATTATTAAACTTCCAAAAGAAATCAGAATGTAAATGTGTGTTTACACTACAGAGAGCAGGTTTCCCATAGAATGCTTCAGGATGAGATGTGCCTCGAGTAGAAGACAGTCAGCACTTTGTTTACGCTCCAACACGTCAGACAAAAGCTAAATCGATAGCCAACACTTAAGTGCAGGAGGCTTAATGCAGCTAAAAATAACTTGGTGTTTTATTTCTATATTTCTCCTGTTGTTACTCCTCTGTGCTATGGAGCTCCACTGTGGTTTAAAACATTATTAAAAACACGTCATTGAGCTACACTGTGGAACTGGGCGACATGTTTCTTTATTCCCATTAAAACAAAAACAAATCAACAAATCTGTGGTTTAAAATACTCCACTAAAAAAACCACTACACTTAACTCCTGTTAAATATCAAAAAAAACATCTTTGACTTCAGAGGGAACTCCCCCACGTCAGAACTTAACTTTCATATAGAACAGTCATATAGAGTATAATGAGTCCTATAGAGTATAACGAGTCAGGAAGTCAGTCAGCTTTGTGTCGTTTACTGACGTCAGGTTAAAGGATTTCTTCGTTATAAAGTTTACATTTTCTTTTGAATATGAATCTCTGGGTGAAGTGCAGCTGTAAAAAGTGCAGCTGTAAAAAGCAGGTTTTATATCAATCTGTCTCGTTTTAGAACTGCTATCCGTGCACTGCGTTAATCTTTGTTCACAGTCTGCATGAGTGTACCAGACACGTAGGACTAACATCAGTACCTTGGGGGGTTTGAAGGGGTAGTCGGGGGTGAAGGCGATGTCCAGGAAGAAGACGCCCCCCTCGTACACGGAGCCCGGGGGTCCCAGGATGGTGGACCTCCACTCATAGATGTTGTCTCCTTTGGGGCCGGCGCTGGAGGCAGAAACAAAAACAACACTTTCACTTACAAGACCAAAACATTACAAAATAAATCTCTCAGTAAACACAGCATGATAATAAATAAATAACGTCAGAGGAAAAGACACCCACACACCGAGGATATATTAATATATATGCTTATTATACTGCTAACTGGCTCTACATCAGTGGAGTAATCGCTGCAGTGTGTACTACAGTATGAAAGTCACATACTCATTCATGTACCGTGTGTACAAACCTGATGAATCGCTGCACAGCTAAAGCTCACTGGCAGCAGTGGAGTACGTGGGCGTTGTATTTTCTGTCTCTATACAGACTATAAAGGACACTTTTCATTCAGGAGCTGCTGCATGTGGCATTAAAGAGGCAAATTCAACCCAATTCATTGCGCAGGAGTAGATATACCGTATGAAATGTTCCCTTAAGCATCGTTGGATATCTTGTACTTGCCTTTGATGGATGAAGGCAAAGAGAACAAATGCATTGGGTCACATAAGGACCTAAAAAATGCACCGATAGCTTTCTGCACAGTGACTTTCACAGATTAGCGGTCACAAAGATGGTCGTTTCTCCCCCTTCAAAAGTTTCGTTTCCCCCCCGTGCATCACTCAGAAGACGCCTCAGTTCAAAGCAAATCCCCGGTGACGTGTCGATGCCTCGTGATCTGTAATCTGTATTGATTTCTGCTCAAAGCAGCCGTGGCTTTTATCCCTCTTACATGCAGAACATGTGGTCTGGAACCCCTCGGGGTCACGAGTACAAGACACAGTGGTATCGATCCAAAACTGCTGGGGGGGGGGGAGACAGATGTTGAGCTCTGATGCAACATTCACGCTGAGTTTCAGTGCCAACTACGACAGAGAAAATCAATCCAGGCAGCACAGTCTGGACTCATGTTAAAAGATATAACAGCTAATGTGACGAATGAAAACTTTCACCACATGAAAGACTTCAGAGTGGTTGATTTTAATGATGTGAGCACATTCTGTCCAAACACCCGTCGTCTCTCATCTGCGTTTAATGATAATCCATTAAGTCATGCAGGAATTGGATACAGGGGCAATTCATTTATAAGATACATGTTGGTTTAACGACATCAGATACAGTTGGAAAAAGCCTTTTTCCATAAATCAAAAGACTTTCAACAGTCAAACAGCTTGAGCTTCAAGAGTTTTCCAGAGCGGCAGCAGCAAAACTCATTAGAATACAACCTCAGATAAAAAGTCCCTTAAAGGGACAGTAACCCAGAGGAAGAGTTTTCATTTAACGAGAGGGATTCATTCAATATGGAGCTGAAATGATCGGTGGTTTGACGGACCACTCTTTTCCTGACTGTGTGCCGTTGTCTCTGTTTCATATCATTGAGAACTGGATAACTTTGGGCTTTGGACTGCTGGTTAGAAGAACAAACCAGAGATCTGAGAATGTGACTTTATGTTCTGGGAGATAATGAGATTTTTGCCATTTTTGTCTCAACTCGTTCGGTCTCTGTTGATTTAAATCTGTACAATAAACAAGCTCCAACTCCATGATACGAGCCAGAAATAAAGAATTATTGACTTTGTTAAATTGATATCACCAACATGCAGACGTGCTACCTTCTCCTTCAATAACAAGTTAAGCTTGAGTGTGTTTTCATATTATGAACATTTAAGTTATCACATAGCACGAGGTCCTCTTTTAAACACATTTAACTGAGAGTGTGCTGGCCTGGTGTAAGCTGTCACACTTCACTGTTGTAATTAGGTTATTTATTATGAACTTACTTAAAATGGCAGAATGCTAAAACCTGCGATGGCTGGAGTCCTTCAGTGTGAACCTCCAGCTGCAGTCATCCGTCCGTAAGCCACAATTTAAGCCGTTAATTTAACCAAGAGCATCATCGCGTTGTCGTCATGATACAGACAGAGAATATATTTAAGATGGAAAGCTTACTAGGATACACGTAAACGTTTCTATTGTTTCCCGTCTTGCAAGAACTGGACGCAAATTTTGTGATTCATCAAGTTTTTAATAATTAAGTCCTCCCTCAGATTGCTGCACTTTTCCATTACTCAAACGCACATTTAAGAAACGTGTTATGTGGTAAAGTTAAACATTTACACATGTCGTGTGCTTCCCTGCAGCGAACACTTTCAAATGAAGGCCGGCTGCCTCTAATGTGGCCGGTAGAGAGAATCAAATCTCCAGCTACGCTTTACTACATTACTGTTTCATACATGAGGAGAAGTCTGAAGTCAGTGAGCAACAAATCTCCAGACGGGGTTCGTTTAAGGGACGGTCTGTGGCCTGAGGAGGCTCGTTTGATCTACTGAGCCACGATGGAAGAGATTCCTCTGTCCTTTCACAGAGAGGTCAGAGGTCAGGCTCTCTGGAGCACGGAGGGCTTTGGTGGTTTGATGGAGGGAGGAGGACGGCTGCGATGGCAGCTTGAACCCAGAGCATCTGGTTTTAAAAGCATAATCTTTCAAATCACAACACTGAAGTAAACCGAGCCGCTGAATGTCACATCCACGTCCTCATGCTGATATCATATCAATTTAGAGCTGGAACTAGACTGAATTTGCCTTTAAAATGCCAGAAAATAAAGAAAAATGTTCATCACAATCTTTAAGAACACAAAGTGACGTATGAAAATTGCTGTGAAAAAAAAACAAAAACTGATTATATTCTTAGGCCCTAGTTTGAGGATCGCGAATATGAAAATGTTCCCAGGTCTAAAAATAGATTTGGTTTTAGGAACATCACTTAAACCGAGTTGATTTTATGCAAACTGGCATTTGTCATTATGACACCTTCTGTCAAATTAAAGAGTAGCAGACTAACTCCATCTTATATTACATTAGTAAAGATCAACGACGGCGTGATTAACAGACGGGAGCAGCTGCTGAGTAAACAGCGACATCTAGTGGTAGAGTTTGGTATATTAGTCCAGTGTGTGCGGCTTATTATCAAACCGGTTTGGAAACGTTCCAACCGGCCCAACGTACCAGTTAGATCAGCCTCAAACCAGTATCAGTTGAGCTCTACTGCCAGATTAGTTCTTAATGAATTAAAAAGGAAATACTGCCGTTTTTAAACACCTGCCAGTATAAGAGTACAAGTACTCAATATACTTCATAGTGTCCTCACTGAACAGATGAGGAATCAGTGGTGGATCCACATTCACTGCTGGTGTCAAATTGTAATAACATGATTACACACAGTTGAGAATGTGTAGTTACAGTCATTAAGAATAGAACACTGTGAGTCACATGGGTACTTTGTGTCTGAGTTGAGGTATTACTACAAGAGGTTTCAGATAGTGGGATCAGTGTGTTCACAACGAGTACGACACCGGAAACACAACAGAGAATGAAACACACCTGCAGTTCGGCGGAGGGTCCAGAGTAATGTCAGCCAGCTCTTTCTGAATCCTGCACACAAGAAATAAGAATATTAAATATCAGTCGCTGGTAAAACATCACTTTCTTCAACCACGAGACAAACTAAGGAGTGAAACTTATCCTCCATCTTTGATCTTCAGAGCGTCATCAGGAAATGTTACTAACTCAAACCTGATGTATTGTATCGGTTTGTGATATATATATATATATCATTATATAAAATTTGGTTCTGGTCAAGCAAACACAACGGAGGATAAACCGGGAACATCTGCATGTAGCTTTAATTGATACGGTTAAATTCTGCAACACTACGGTGTTCAATGATCAGAGTCAATATGTTCACAGCTGGGAGGCAGAACTCACACTTCACTCTGATGTTCTCTTTCTGCTTTACATACAAAATATTGGTGACATTTTTAGTATATCTGGTATTGAGGCGACACAAAAGGTAACAATTTAATCAAGATGGGTATCGGATTACATTTTTAAAGTAACCCTTGCAAACATGGCTGTAATATAAAGTGTGAGAGGGTTTTGTTTGTTTCTTCAGAGGAGATTTAATCTTGTGACTGTGGACATTAGTGGTCAGTTGAAGCTACTGTCTGGGGAGTAATAAGCATGTGTTCCTCTTCTTATACAACAGCTGAACAGTGATGGCGGTACTAGAAAACGCTGCTTGTTCTTCTGAAATGTACTTTTTTTTGGGCTGCTACCTTAATACGGTGTCACATTTGCGAGACTCATCTAAATGACATTATAGTTGTTGGTATTAGTGTTTGAAGTGGCATTAAAGTGAACTATTAGGAGGAAACAACTAATGCATATAGAATATAACTGATTCATTCCTATACAATCTGGGGTTTGTATATTTGTACCTTTTGGCGCTGGTGGAAAGCAGCTTGGAGGTCTTGCTCATGCTGGCTTTGCTCTCCCGTTTCTTTTTGCAAAGTACGTCCCTCTGTCTGGTTTGGCTGGAGGAAGGCGGCGATGAAGACGAGCTGGTGCTGGCACGGGAATCCTCATCCGACATACCGGTTTGGATTTGGAGATGAGCTGGAACCTGAGGGAGCGGCGGGGAACAAACAAAAACAACAACAACACAAACAACACAGTAAGGTAATACGTTTACAAGAAGGTGCAGCAGTTTCAGAATGATTTTCATCCAAAGCAGACGCCAATATGTCCGCTGATAGGTTTCATAACACACAAACTACTTTCACTATTTATAAACATTCATCGGTATGTTTAACTGATGGTTTATCTGTTACAGCAGCGAGTACACATACACACTTCTCTGTACTCTGGTATTTAAACTACCCTGTTCTGGTGATAACACACTCAGATTAAAGTGTTTTCACGAGGATGATTATTAGTAACTGCGTCAACATTAAATGTGTATTTTTTACTCACGATTTATAGTAATTTGCTTGTTATATAGCAGATTATACAGAAGAAATACTGACAAACTTCTCTGTACTTTAACTTCTTTATTCTTATGACTGTTTTAATGGAGATGATTATGACGTACTTAACGTGATGATTTATATATTAACAGGTCAATTATAATCATCTGTTCAACTGGTAGGAGGGGGGGCAGACAAAGCTGTTAGCTCGTGCACTTCTGTTTTTCACAACGTATTTAACGTTAGCCAACGTTCCCGTGACGGTGAACGTGACTGCCGTTAGCCGTTAACTAACGTTAACTAACTGCCGTTAGCCGTTAACTAACGTTAGCTATAGCGAAGTGCACAGTTCGCACGCGCACGCATTCAAATTAACCCTTTCACACCAGTCAACTCACTATAGAGTCATTCAATTCATATGAATGTAGACGTTGACGGTGACCCCCCCACCCCAGCCCATAAACACAGCTCGTGCTACCTGCAAACGGTGACCCTTCCCACCACCCACTTAACTCCAACTGGCAACGCACGCGCAGGCCCTACGACTTCTGGGGGGTGAGACTACTTCTTGGAACGGCGTGGGGAGAGCTGCTTGCTAGGCATCCCCTTTACAAGTGAACCGACAACCTGGTAACCGTGGTACAAAATGTACACGTCAGTTGTCTTGGTTATTCAACATAACGTGAATAACTTATTTATGTTAAAACAGAGCTTACAAATGCGTGGTTTCAAGGCCAAATGTGAAACAACGAAAACATTAAAAACGCGTCAGACAGCAAGCCAGGAACAACTCCGTTCCAGCACATAGCCGGAGCCCGTTTTCCATGCAACCAACTATTAACCCCACGACCGTGTTGTTTATTTCTTTTAAGCCGAGAAATTGAGCTTCGACTTCACAAATAAGCACACGAAGGCGGTGGACCGCTTCGTGTGCTTTGACCACTCGGTAAAATATCGGTGTTAAATGATCTATTTCGCTCGCTAATAAAAACTTACCCCGTCTATTGTGTCTGGAGCTCCGCCACAGTCTAGGCTGGTGCCTGTCGCCCTCTGCGGAACGGAAGTAGCCTACCGCGGCTACAGCGAGCTGTACGGCCCCGGTCCTCCTCTGGAAACAGCCCAGCCTACATTACATACATAAGAGTTTTATCCACCTATTTACATTTATTGTAATTATTTTAATGTTATCTTTAGAATCCAACATCTTGATACGGCACGTGATGGTCGAACTTGTGAACTTTGTGTTTCATGAACTTCAATATTTAATTTGAGGATTTATGCCACCTGATATTACATTCAAACAATCAATGTATAATATATTAAAATGACTACATTTGACAGACAAGCATACTACCTCTCTCAATTAATGTGGTGATAATTAAATCAAGCCACAAATTCAATGCCAGTTTCATAAAGACAATTTGGAAAGTGTGATGTGTTGTTTACTATATTTTCAAAGGGGTTTAATCTAATAGAACTTCTGCAATGACTAAATTGCTGCATCGCTGGCCACAGAAACTGAAAAACCACATAAACGGACCACGTCTGACTCATGAGTAACAAGGTATTATTATAACAGGGCCTGTGAGTTGAAATTATTCATTGCATGCTGCAGCCTAAGAGCACATTTTCACTGTTTCAAGAGGATAATGTGGCTTGTACGTATTTCTGCACCAAAGGGCATCGATTCTCTGCACTTTATGCGTCCGCCGTGTGCAACCGGCATTTCAAAAAACCCTATTAAAACTGCATCTGGTGCAATTACTGATAAATTACCTCGTAAGAGATTTGTTAGGTGTAAGCGGGGCCTTACAGAAGTTAAATGAGCCACGAAAGAACACGATGCACCTGTTACCTGCTGGTGGATGTGTGGGTTTAAAAGGTGAACAAGGTGATCCCGGATGCTGTGTCAATATTGTGACAGTAGCATGTGCTCATCTTTAACCCCATTTAAGTCCTGAATCACACACATCCCATTCAGTTTGTTTGAATTTAAAGTAAGAAGAATCCTTTTTACACCTCGTCTGTTGCGACACTTCATTGAGACTGTGCAATACTGAGTGAAACCTAAGATGCACGGTTCACGGTGGAGTTAAATTTGAGGATATTCTCCTGCACAAAGGCCACACTCCTCAAGGAGCCATGGAAGAACAATTTAAGATCCAGCAAACACTAATATTAATTAACACGAGCCTGATCCTTTCCTTAAGTCTTTGGTAAATTTATATCTGGTATTATTTCAGCACCCATTATTAATGCAGGCGTGGAGGCTTCAGCCAGTTTGACTTTCTCGCAGACTAACGACCATCTTATTATTCAAGCCAACTCCCGGCCAATCAGAACCGTCACCAAAATCTGAAGTGTGTTTTTTTTGTAAGGCTTTTTGCATCAGTATCTGGACCATCAAATCTGTATAAACAGACCAAGAGCTGACTTGGTCCTTTGCTTAAAAGCTTTTGTATGATTAATTTATGAAGTCAAAACATGTTGTGGGTGAGGAGTTGAGTCCGAGTGGTCCGTTCCTTCTGTTTTTAATACTTTTAATATAACTTTCCCAAAGCTCAATGGCGGAATGTAAACTAAACTGAAACAAAGCAGAGAACCAGTATAACCTCTAAAGAACAATACAGGGGCTTAAAATGTTCTATATGGTTCTCCAGCTTAGTTTAGTTGAAAGAAGAGAACCTCTAAAGAACAATACAAGGGTTTAAATGTTGTTGGTGTGGCAGCGGTGCTATATCACCTCAACCTTTAAGAACTGCAGAGGAACCGAGATTTTTCTGTATTAAAGACATGATGATAAATCGAACCAGGAGAAGCCGTTTCATATTCTGCATGAGAACAGTGAAGGCTCTGTGGGAGCAGAGTCTGAGATGGTGGAGGAGGAAGCAGCAGGAGACCCCGAGCTGAACATATTTAAGAACATGTTCTCCTCATCGGTTCAGTCCAGGCTGCCCTCGGTCTGTTTTAGTCTTGACCTTAGACCTTATGATCTGTTTCATACCAGAACCACAGCTCTCTGACGTTGTTCTGCTGCAGCTTGTTTTTCAGCTTCTGCTCTGCGACAGTTTGTACTCATGTTGTGGCCTTTATGGAGTATTTTTGTCTCTCTTTTTGGTCATTTTGTTGCCGTTTGTAGTATTTTTGTGTCTCTTCGTAGTGATTTTGTGTCTTTTTTTCAGTAATGTGTCTCTTTGTAGTCATTTTGTGTTTCTTTTTAGTCATGTGTCCTGCGACAGCCACATATATTTAATAATTATTTTCCCTTTTTTTGTCAGAGCATTTGATTCATTGATTTCTGTCAGGGTATAATGACAATTTCAACAATAATATCCAAAATGTTCTTGAAGACCGACCCTGCCTTTAACGTACACAAGTTGCCTGTGATAACCAAATGGTGAGGAGACTAACAGGAAAACACACATGCCATTTCAGAGAGAAGCACACAGAAGGGTCTACGTTATAAGTTTGAAGGATATATCCAGGATGTCAAACTGATTAAAAGCAGGTTATAAAGATAAAAGCTAAAGTTTACAGATCACAGTGCGAAAGTGAGATCGACACCGAAGATAATAAAATTAAGGAACATTGTTCCTGTAAAGCCGGGTAGCTCTTTACTCTCTGTTACAATCATTAAAAATAAAAGCAGTATAGAAGCGCTAACACTAGTTAATGATGTGCTAACATACTCTGCTAATGTTAGCTCCCACTGGGAAAGTGCTCAGTCTGTATTTATGTCCGCCAGTCTTCCAAAAGAGAAGAATTTCATGGAGATCCATTCATGCGTTTCAGTGACATCCACAAAGACACGAACACATCACACCTCCTTTATAGAAGTAATAAAAGCAACACGATAGGGCAGGAGTCATAATGAGCCACACCCAACTAAAGCAGATATCTGATAGAAGAAAAAACAACTTTTATTGTAATCGAGCCGATGTTTCAGACTGTAAGTTTAACAACCAGGTGTGTGTGTGTGTGTGTGAGCCGTGACTGAGTGAATGAAGATCAGTGAGTGAAGAAGTGTAAATATTTGACGATGCAGTCAAACACAAAATCCCAGACAGAGCCGAGCAGTTTTTTCCTCACAAGCCGACCACAGTGTGTTTTATTGGGTGCTTCAGTAATACAAGTGCACAACAAACCACTCTGCAATTGCAGAGGTGGCGGGTAGCCAGTAAATATACAAGTCCTGCCTCTTTCACAGGCAGACCTATACTTTTGTGGTCTGCCTCAAAAGCCTTTGAAAAAATACATACAGTACAAACAAAATCAGAGGAAGTTAAAAAGCATGAAGGATCCATTGACGCAAACCTTCCTGTTCCATGCGGATAACATATTGATGGCAAAATACAAAAAAAACAAAAACGAGGAAATCAAAAGTAAAAGCATAATATTCTGCATGTTTGTTCCAGGTGCCACTAAGAGAAATGAGAATACATACTGTATAGCTGGAGGACAATGCGTATGATATTTATAATATTCTGTGTTTTTTTTGTTTTTTTCTCCAATACAATACTTCCAACATTCAGATATTGGAAAATAAAAATCCCAATCTACTCTTTGTATAAAAAAGAAGCTTTCAAGTCAACAAGGAACAAAAGGACATTTTTTTGTCTTCATTGAATTTTTTTTTTTTTTTTTTAAACACAGAAAAGGTAGATAAAATGTTGAGGTGGAGGAAGAGGAGGAGGAGGAAGGTGATAGGAGGGCAGGTTTACTTTTGCACTTAGTGAGTGTGCTTTGACAGACTAAAGGCCTTAACACACCGGGGGCGGTTATTTTTTTTTTGTGTGCGATTAATTCACACGTAAATATATATTTTTCCAAACAGTTGTTGAGTACTTCCACACAGAACACGAAAAATATTCAACGAGATGGATTTTCGGAGCTTTCGCAACGCAAATAAAAGGCATCAACCGATCAGGTTGTGTGGAACGGGTTGAGTTACTTATAAAAACAACACAGAGGCTCCATAGTCTGATGCAAGACGGCAAACTTTATTAGTCCTTTCAACCTTGACTAATACAGACCAGATCCACTCCTTCCGTTCTTACTTTTCACAATAAAAGCCCCAGGTAAGTACACTAATTGTTTTTACCAAAGGGAACTCAAATTCACTCAGAGCATTTCGCTAAAAGGAAACTCAAAAAGACAGCTTACAGTAGTTTAGGCTGCGTAACAGTTCAGACAGATCAGACAGACGAGAGGATCAATGATCGGTAGGATCAATGATATCAAGGATCGGTATGATCAAGGATCGATAGGATCAATCAGTGATCGATAGGATCAGTGATCGGTAGAATCAATGATATCGATGATCGGTAGGATCAGTGATCGATAGGCTCAATGATCGATAGGATCAATGATCAATAGGATCAATGGGATCAATGATCGATAGGATCAGTGATCAATGGGATCCTGGTAGTTGGTCCTCTGCCTGCGTGAATCTATTAGAACCTTTTACTTAAAGTCTTGTAACTAATTAGTTTTGATGAGAAATATTTGCAAGTATCGCATTTTCGTGCCGTTTGTTGGTCCCGCCCACCCCGTTGTGTGAAGGCCTTAAGGGTGAGAGAGAGAGAGAGAGAGGTAGAGAGAGGTACAGTGACGGGTGAGGGAGGTACAGGAGGGGATGGTCGGTGGTCTATGTGGCATATCTCTTCGTCCATTGTTTGGCTATTCTGTCATGCTCCGTTCTGTTGGTCAGGTACTGTGTGGCGATGCTTCCCACCAGAGGGTCGGCTGAAAGGCACAAAAGGCAGAGAGAGAATATTTAAAATCATGAAGCGTCAATAATCACCTCAGCTGGGCGGGACGATCCACCGTCAACAGTCAACAAACGTCTTCATCCTCTCCGGTTTAGATTATGTGAACGTTTGTGCTGGTGAAGATGAGTCATGATCACATTTCTATTGGATCTATTGGAACAGGCCAAGGAGCAGAGTTCTGGTTTATATTATACAAATCTAAACATTAATATGCAGGTGACCAACGTCAACACCCACATAGTTATTGTAGTACATATCACATTATGGAAAGCTTCTTTAAATGTACAGTTTATAATAGCATTTATTTTAAAAACTGAACTCTGGTCGAGTGATTTCTTACATTCCCCTCCAGACTAACCGTGATTGATATAAATGCAATTCTATTTCATTCCAGATCGTTAAGCCATCTCCCAGACTCACGCTGGTTGCAAACTATAAAGAGTTTGGCCTGAGGGGTGTGGGGGGGCAGCGTTCATTTTATTATGGTGTGGTGACCTTCAAGTAGACTTGATTACACCGTCTCAAATTCAGCTGCATCAATAACCAGTAAATCATATTAAACAGGCAAAGACAACCCAATCAGGAGCAGCGAGGACTGCAGACAGACGGTGAAATAACAATAAAACCGTCTTAGAGGATTATTCCCCCGTACTTCCTTTGTGCTCACGTTCATGACATTGAACTCAACACTTCTCACAAGCTGTTCATCTTTTAAAAAGTGGAGCCACTGACCCATTTATTCTTGCTTTGTAAACTCATTTCCCAGCATGCACTAGTGCACGACATTCTGTTCTCAAGCCAAGAACAAATCATCAATATCTTTGATCATATTCGTGTTTTCATTAAACACTTATTGTGGATCTCCTCTGCCAGCAGCTCGCTCCTCTGCTGTGGACATGTGCTTTTATTATTTACAACTGTGCCAACGATCTGTCACTGAGCATCAATGAGGGTTTGAATTGGTCATGGATTGTGGTGCTTAATACACTGTTATTAGGCCTCGAGTAAGAAGCATTCATAGAACCACTACTGACTTCTCACTAATAAAAAGCATCAAACAGACGTCAGAGAGTCTCACCTGGGTTACAGTCTGTGAGCAGGGAGCAGATGGACAGCAGCACCTTGGAGATGGTGAGCGCGGGGCTCCAGTTGTCCTTCAGGATGTCCAGACAGATCACCCCCTGACTGTTGATGTTGCAGTGATAGATCCTCGTACGGAAGGTTACCTGAGGACGCACACACACACAACAGTTTGGGAGTTTAGAGACAGAAAATCGGACTTTATAACAAAAAAAATGTCAGCACTTTACGGGAAGCGTTGCTTTCAAGAGGAAAGAGAACTCTGTGCTGCATTAATCATTTACAAACAATTATATTCCAATAAACACCAGGAAACCACTAAAATAAAAGGTAGTTGCCATTTTAACACAATGAATTAGCCGAGAATGATAACAGAATAATGAAATGGACTTTAATTAATTCCATAACTGCCACCACCAACAGTGGGAAACCACGGCTCTACAGATGTTTGTGAACACTCCTGTTACGTAACATCAGGATGAACACAGAGACCTGCAGAGTTCAGATCTGATAAAATCTCAAATACGAGCCCGTTTGCAGTGGATTAAGTGAAGGAAGATGATTTGGTGTGTGAGGATGAGGAGCTTGTTATAACGCAGTAATAACAGGTGAGACATGGAGGGCAGGTTAAGGCTGCTGTGGGCCTCTCATCGCTTCTCCTTTATTCACATTAACTTCTGTATATCAGCATCAGTGTGATCGCTCCACTGAGGGACACTTCACACCATTTGTCTCTGTTGCTGGATGTGCATGTAGCCACAAATATATATTTTTTATGGCTTGCAAACCGCATGTAGTCCATCTAGTATCCACCAATACTCATGATATTCTTAATAAATCAGACCAACAGAGGGCAGCATGGTGTAAAACCAAAACACCACAACAGTTTTGTTGCCACCTTGAATATTGGACCCAAGTGTTGATTCATCCCTTTACTCGTCACAGTAAACAGCCTCCACAAAGCACACAGTGACCCATCACATGTTGACTAATGTTACGTACTGTTTTATTATTTCAACACTTCAGACTTCAGAAAATCAAAATAAGAAACGTGACAAAGTGTTCATGAAGCCACAGGTTTAAACATTTAAATAACGGACCTCAAGAAAGACAAACAACAAGAAAGGAGATAAAAAAGAAGACGTAGCAAACATTAATTAGAAAAAATACTACAAAAATAAATGATAAGAAGCAAAGAAAATACATTAAAAAAAGAGTAAATTAAGCGTGATGACAATTTACATTTTCTAAAACCGAGCTTTTGAAGCAACGGTAATGATGATGAACCAGTCTTGTATTAAATTAATGAATTTAGGAATTTATGCTCAAACTGTGCTCCCCCCCCTCTCAACAACCGACCTTCCTCTGTTCATGTAGTCCGTCCCGGCTCAGACGTTGAGCCTGACATCTGCTCGGTTCTGACACTTGACACCACTGTTTACCGCCCCCCCCCCCCCTCGCTCCAATCACCAACATCTGGCCCTCCTGACCCACCAGAGGAAACCTCTAATGAGCCTTGGCATTCCCAAAAATCACACAAGGGCAGGACGTTATAAATAACCGACCGCTCCGCCTCCGCAGATCCAGAGCTCCTCTCCTGGCCCGAGTTCAGAAGCAGAGACGCATCCACCTGGCGAACTTGTCAGCTCTTGTTTCTCTTTTAGAGGAGCTAAAAAAGGAGAGTCGGATTCTGGATCTAAAACTCTCGAGCCTGGGGTCTGAGAGCACTCAGCAACTGAGCTTCACTGGAGCGTTTCTGTAGCGAGGGAGTGTGTGGCAGCTACAGGCCGAAGGCTTGTGTATGTGTGTGTGTGTGTGTGTGTGTGTGTGTGTGTGTAGGGGTTTGGCTGCAGTTCACAGTGTGTCGGAGGGGTAGGAGGTATTGGAGGGGGGGGGCGGAAACACTCAAGTCCCTCTGGCAACAGAAAGCTGGGCCGGAGCCTGTGGATTTGTTTGAGTCTGCTGTCAAACACAGAGCTGGTGGTTACACAGCACAAAGAGCGAGAGGAGAGGGCGAGCGAGCATGGGGAGGGATTTCCATAACAGAGAGAGAGAGGGGGGCAGAAAATGAAGGCCAAGTGAAAGGGGGATAGGCCTGCACTGAAAAACTAAAGGGCCGACTGGCCCCGACAGTCTGCGTGTCATCCACTCAACACCCTCAAAGTGCTCAGCGGACACAGAACCAACAGGTCAGGATTTGAGCTCAAAATCACGACGATTCCTCATGAAAGTGCAAACCGAGCTGCAAAAGAGTGCACGAAGAGCTGCAGTGCTGATCTCTCTCTCTCTCTCTCTCTCTCTCTCTCTCTCTCTCTCTCTCTCTCTCTCTCTCTCTCTCCTCTCTCCCTCTCTCTCTCTCTTCTCTCTCTCTCTCTCTCTCTCTCTCTCTCTCTCTCTCTCTCTCTCTCTCTCTCTCTCTCTCTCTCTCTCTCTCTCTCTCCTCTCTCTCTCTCTCTCTCTCTCTCTCTCTCTCTCTCTCTCTCTCTCGTCTCTCTCTCTCTCTCTCTCTCTCTCTCTCTCTCTCTCTCTCTTATCAAGGCTTCTTTGTGTGATAATTGGAAAGAGACGTCTCGTCATGCCCGGACCAGAACTTACATGATTTAGTGAACAGGTGCGTGAACCCGTAAATAAATGAACAGAAGGCCCTGAGTCATGACTTCATCTTCAGTTTGTGGCTGCAGACTTAAACCAGTAAACACCGGGCACGATGACCAGGCTCTATATAAAGTAAGATGATGAGTCTGTGCTGATAGCACTAATATCACATCAGCAGAGTGTGTGACCTCTGCTAGTTTCAGCAACCTGTCCTCAATTATGAATATTGTTTAATATAAAAGGACTAAGTTATATATAATATGTGAGTTTTGGAATAATTCATCAGGCGGCCAGAGACGTGACTCCATATGAATACTAATGTTTCTCTGAGGGATCCTCCCACACCGAGCTCTCTTTAATACGTTTTCATTCTCTCCAGATATTTCCGTTACTCTGTGCAGGAAGTTGACACTTGTGTCGGCCTCACTCAAACATTCAAAATAATGTAACAGTTGTGTCTGCTGGCTGCTGACCTTGGGGGGGTTTGAAGGGGTAGTCGGGGGTGAAGGCGATTGTCCAGGAAGAAGACGCCCCCCTCGTACACGGAGCCCGGGGGTCCCAGGATGGTCGACCTCCACTCGTAGATGTTGTCTCCTTTGGGGCCCGGCGCTGGAGAAATTGAAACAAAAGACGTGTTAATATGTTAATCGCCGCGTTGGACTCGACAGCCTGGTGTTACAAACTGCAGCGGGCTGACGGAGATTTGGGGGGGGGGGGGGGGGGGGTTAGGTGGGTTTCTGACAAGTTAATGACAGAGATTTGGGGGGAAACGCCGAAGCCGTGGGGGTTTTGAGGGGTTTTCAGTTCAGGGCGATTTTAGTAGGATTTAGATTATCTTTCAAAAAAGTTGATTGGAAGATTAGATTACCTGCTACTGGGGAGCTGAGTTGAAGCAAACACACACACACTGACACACACCAGTGAACCAGTATAACTCAGTAAAACCAAAGAGATATTTACAGGCCAAGCGACGCAACATGATTTCATATTCCAGCCCGTCTTCATTCGTGAGATGAGTATTTAATGCCGAGGGTCACATCTGTTGTTTAGGCTCAGTAATTAATGCTATTTCCATATTAAGCGCTCCCTTCCCTCCCCCACTGTTGTTTGTGGTAAGACCCCGAGCTGGCATGGAGCCAGAAGGAGACCGGGACAATGTCCAGATCACAAAGCCCGGGACGACGAACAATCCCTCCGGTTTCATGCAATTACCTGGGATGGTGTTTAACGCCAACCCTTAGCTTTCTGGCACATGTAAACAGCCCCACACACACACACCCCCCCACACCCCCACACACACACACACACACACACACACACACACACACACACACACACACACACACACACACACACACACACACACACACACACACACACACACACACACACACACACACACACACACACACACACACACACACAGAGATTTCCTGTGTAACAACCTCAGACAGCAAACTGTTAAAAGCGGTGTCTGGCTCCAAGCGCGTCCTTGAAGAAACACATCGTTCTCCTTAAATAGAAATAAAGACATTTCCTTTCCTCCTTCAGCATCAACACATGCAAATTCAAACTAATCTACTTTGCCACTCTTTCACACACGCTGCCCCTCTATTAAGCCTTCTTTAATGAGCTGATTATCATTACTGCTTCTCTGGGGAATTATTTTCAATGTCGATAGCGACGTCGCCAATCTGGACCCGTGTTGTTTCAAGGCACAAAGAAAATCTTTTATTTTGTGAAAATAAAATGACAAAAGCAAAGAATGATAAGGGAGCATGCCGGGCAGTGTTGGTCCATAAGAAGGAGACGCATACGGAGTACTCGTCTTTGTAAACCTACTACTTAAACTGCAGTAATTGAGAACTTGCACCATAAACATGGAGGGTGCTCGCTGTCAAAAACCGGTGTTAAAGAACATCAAACAACGTTGGTTTTACTTGTCTCTCTCTCTTAAAACTAACTGTGTTGCATCTTTGGTCGGACAGAGAGCGCTATCTGAACCGACTGCAGGAAATGACCCCTAAATACAAGGATTCATAGGCTCCCAGAGACAGATGTTGACATCTGATAGCCAACAGTTACTTGTGCTCGGAAAGCCTGTCATAACAATATAAAGTGAGGGCCACCAGGGTTCATTGGTGGTCATGTTCAGCTGTTCCTACATTCTTCTGTTGTATTTAAGTGAAGTTAAATTGGAGCAGAGGGATTCAATATTTCCATCATGCCTCAGATGGGATGGGATGAGTTTTGACAGGAGGCTGTCAGGTTGCCAAAATAAATGTGTTCAATAAATTACTTACTTGAAGGGCCGTCCTTGACTGAAGAAATTCAAGTAAGTAACAGAAGTTCTTTGACTAATTGATTAATCTGTTCGATTGCCTCTTTATTTATTGTGCCTCTGCAGTTGGATGCAAATGGATCTCTTTAGATCTGGAGCCTATGAAAGAGCCGTAGATGGGACTACTTTTCATGTGGTCACAAATACCCAAATCTGATAAAAAGAACATTAAAAATCGACTTGAGATCCCATCGGTCTGTCAACTGTCTAAAGCTGCATTCAGCCCATTTATTTCAATGCGAACAGTAGATTTACAGTTGTCTAAATCATAGACTGTATATAAGGGGTGGACGTAGTCACCGTGACGTCATGCATTGGTTTGTGCCCTGTGGTTCGGATGCCTTGATTCTGTCATTTTGTCCGTCGCCATCTTGATTTTTTTGCAACCAGAAGTGACACGAGAGGGTGGAGCTAAGTACACCCGAACGCTGATTAAGACGTTTTTAGGCGACCAAAATATTACAATTAACTTTCATGAACTGAAAACACACTGTGAAAGGGTTTAACTCCCAGACAGGACAACACTGTGGTAGCGACCTGTCAATCACAGTAAGCCCCGCCCTAAAGCATACTCTGCTTTATGGTCTGTTTGACTCTAAATGGACCATAATTTACTAAATGAACATCATGCTGTATTGAAGAATACTTGAAACTAGAGATTGAGACCATAAACTCATGTTTAAAATGTTTACTGAGGTAATAAATCAAGAGAGAAGTAGAGTCATTTTCTCATAGACTTCTATACAACCAGAGGAGTCGCCCCCTGATGGACATTACAGAGGATGCAGGTCAAAGGCACTTCCTCATTGGCTTCACTTTTCAGAACTGGAGGTTGCCGCCTGGTGTAAAGGTGAAAAACACAGGGCTGTTTCGGCAATAAAGTTGATCCCTAAACTGGTCTTCCTGATTGATCTTTCATGAGTCACCTGGACCTGAAGCAACACACCTACACCAACGCAGCCACTCACGTTGTTCGGTCCGAATGCTCGCTAAGACGACGCTTCAATCAGACTGCGGGCAGTGATCGACCAGGTGTGTGGAGGCCAGAGAGTAGGCAAAGATTAAACTCTCGTCATTCCATTCTTCACAAAATTACGTTCGGCAATTTTTAAAAGAGCGCCACACTGTGAATGCCTCGGAGGAAAGATTGTCTGAAAGTCTTTGAGTGAGGCCGTTCAGAGCAGCTATAAACACCTCAGACGTAATCGGGCGACGTGTTGCACAAACTAGTTCATTTCAAGCGAGTCCTGCTTGGTTTGTAATCGTGCAGCGTGATCCTGATAGAAGCATCAACTGAATTGGTCGTGATCCCTCTCCAGCTCTTCAGACATTACTTTATACATTTCCCGTGCTATTGACAGAAACTCATAGAAAAGGCCTATTTTTTCCTCGCTCAAGGCAATCTCCTCCTTCTGTGCTCAAGGCAACACTTCCATTACCGCCACAACTATTCACAAGCCTCCTTGAGGCCGTGCTGAAAGAGACGGACGACCATTCCATTTCCAAATGTATCCCATAAAAAGCACATGCTCACTTCCTTCAAAAGGCTGATGATTTTGCGGCCTTGATAATAGCTCAGACGCGGTGGAAAAGATAAGAGATGAGCGGTCATGGCAGAGGTCCCCGCTCGGAGGCGAGAGTGCTGTCGGGGATCTGACAACCACACAAGGGGCCGTGGATAAAGGCTAAGTCAATAGCAGAATGTGCATGCCACCGCTGGCGGTTGCTCGGAGACCCCCCCCCCCACCACCGTTCCTGCAGCGCTTTGTTGCAGCTCTTTCAGCATCTGACAGGCGCTCGCTCGGCCATTACGTTTTTGGGAAAAGGCGAGCGGCGTGGACGTCGCAAAGAAACTCGATTCGACTCAATCCGCAGCATCAGTGAGAGTGTTTGCACGAGATGCCGATCGCCAGGCGTTAATTAATGCACGCTTAGTGACGGAAGTTAAGTAGCCGATGACTCCTTGACCCTGGTTAATAGCGATGCAGGATATGCTGCTCTGCAACAGACATATCCAATTCACAGCAATCATTGGGTAATCAAGGCGTTGTGTGAATTTTTATTCTGCAAGGGCAACCTCACGCCTCAGCCTTATGTCTCCTCACTGAATCAATGTGAAGTCGATGGAGGCGTTAAGAAGAACAAACACACGGTAATCGAAACAAAAAGACAGTCGGATAAATATTTCAAGTCTTTTTTCTCCTCTCAGATGGATCCGCTCGGCACAAACGCGTGACGTGAACTGGTGTAACAGTGCTGCTTCTGGGCTTTGTTTTGGACGCTGCAATAATACTCGTCTCTCTGTGCAAGTAGCGCTACTTCTGCAGTGCACCGTCAGCCAAATGCCTTGATTCACTGGGTATTTGGGTCATTTGTTCCAGGGGTCCGGGTGTCCGTGAGAGTCTTGCCACCGCCTTGTCCTCGGAGATTACACTCATAGTAGGAACCCACTTTAGACAGCTGGGCTGCTTCCTCCATAACGGAGCACCCATATAGTGTTTTTCTTTACATTCAATCATCCTGTGAGTATTATATTTATAATAGAAACAACAGTCCTGATCCTTCACTAGAGCTGCACAGTTAATCACGACTAGCCTACATTGCATATTGTGACTTAAGTATTGCCATAATGTATCGTGGGGCCTCTGGAGATTCCTGGAGTAGAAGAGTAATGTACCGCAGAGCAGACGGGCAACACAAAAATGCATAAACTCATGTGTAGAGGAACCTGTATTCTAAGTCTGAGGCAATAATGTGTTAATGAGCAGGGATGTAGCACAACTTGAAAGCAGTGCTCTGTTGATTTAATTTGAGGGTGAAAGGTTTTCTTACAATTTTATTTTGCTTCTAGGAGTCTCTGTGAATGAGGTCTTTACAGCACATTAGCAGGAGCGCAGCACATCATGGACGTTTATTTATTCTATTTAAATGTGAAAGCTCAACAAAATCAGTGACTCATCGAGATAAATCATGATGAAAGTAATGGTGATTATATGTTTCGTGCAGCCCTATCTTTCACTAAATGTAGCATCAGCACCACGACTCAGTCAGAGAGGAGTGTTGTGTTTGTGGAAGCTGTGAGGGAGTAATTGCATCCCACGCTGACCTTGCTCTGTGGTTCACCTCGACAAAGAGTCGTCGGTGCACACGAGGCTGAGGAAGATTGGACCGAGACAGCTTTCAGAGGAGGATTAAAAAAACGGTTTCTTCTTCAAACATAAAGGAACACTTTACCACATTTTTACCTTGCATTCCCTGTTCCTGAAAACTATCCAAGCTGTGCCCCCGTAATAAAGACAGCAGTAATAATTTCCATATATATTGAATGACCTTTCCTCCTCACGATACAGTGCGGTATGTGAGACCAGGGTGCCCATTTAATCATCCTCAGAGCCTTATTTCACAGACAGGGCGATCGGCAAAAAAAAAAAAAGATAACCTTTATCTTGTGGGCTAATCTACTGAAAAAAACCGCCAACTCTATCTCGTCACCCAGAGCCAATTCCCACAGACATCAGAGCTCGGGTTAAGATGATGAAAGAGATGTAGTCATGAGATAGGACTGTACCACTCACAGGGGAATGCATCAGGTAAATCTATCTCCTCTGATCATATTTACAGGGAGGTAAAAAAAAGAAGACGAAACTACATTTTCGACGCTGCAACGACAAACCAGAATAATCTCTGAGAAAGACAAAACTGGAAGCAACCACTGTTAAAGAATGCCAAACCTAGCGGGAACAAACAGTCATGTGAAGATAAAATGAGTGTGTGCAGTAGTAAACGAGTCAAACAGAAACTTTCATTTCGAAATGTGCTCCGAGGCTGTATTGTGTTATTCTGACTTGTCCTTTGACGTCTATGTTAGTTATGTGTGAGGTTCCTTTAATGAGTCCACTGGTAAGACCTTAGAGACCAGTGTTGTTAGTGCGAGACTGGACGCACGAGCAACAGTTAATCATCATCCACAGGTCAAGAATATACAGAGGATGCTATTTATTTTTATATCAAACTAATCAACTAACCTACAGGCATGTGAGGAGTTCTGGTGGCGTTGGTGACATTTCTCTTATAAAGCAAAATAAAACCTCTTCCTCTGAAAACTGTCAAACAATGATTTTGCCGCCACGCTTTGCAGCTTATGCTGGTTTTATTTAGCTTCTATGGAAAATATCAGCCGCTGTAACAGATGCAACTCGTGGAAATCAGTGTATTAGTCATATTTCTGTGAAAATATGACTATGTTTGAACATACAGAGCATGTTGCAGGACACCATCAAAACTGATGCGTGTAGGAATCCATTGCAGCCGACATGAATCCACTCTGCCCACAGCTGTTCTGTGAAACACTGTTTAACAGCCGCCTTTCAAGTCTAAAGAGGGTGTTTGTTTGATACACCAAGATTGGGTTGCATTCAAAAGATCAGATCGGTGGAATATCACTTCAACGTAAAAGGTCAGAACAGCAAATGTTCCTGGTGAAAACACTAGACAGCGAGTCACACGGCGAGCTGTTTACGGGAGCAGGTAAATAGAGCTGCTCCGAGGGGCTGATGAATAAAACAGGAGAGAAAACCAGTAATTGAATGTGAATCCGTGTGTTTTTTGGAGCTTGTGAATACCGCCGCGCACAAATAAAGCCATTATCTGCATTATTCGCTATCCGGCTCGTTTCCCCGCGGGCGGTTTTTCCTCCTAATGGCACCGTCGTTCAGTTAAGATCTTCTTTTCTATCAGCGTGGCGGGCTGCTGTTATCAGAAGAGGAACTTTAATGAAGCAATCTCCCCCCCCCCCCCCCCCCCCCGACTGCAAAAGAGCCCCAAGACCAATTACTGTGCAGCTCAACGGTCCGAGGTGACACCTCCTTCCTCTGTGCTCTTGTCTTCATTGTCTCAAATGACATGGTTTGTTTTTTAATCAAGCCTTTTATTGTTCATGCGTCCAATGAAATATGCAATTACTGACCGGACGGTCTATCCGGCAACAACAGGAGGGGGAGGGGGGGGGGGGGGGGGGGGGGGGAGAGAGATGGTTGAGTAGGTTGCGTGCTTTCCAAGTCGAAAGGGAAGAACACAATTGTATTCTCACAGGAGGGAAACCTCGATTCAATCTAAACCGCAGCCGGTATTGAATTGAGGAAGTGCACTTCTAAAGAGAGGGTTTGAAGAACCGGCCTTTCACTCAGGAAGTTTGTCCCCGCTGAGGTTTAAAGTCACATTAACTGAGCTGTAAGTGAAGCAGGGGATCTGTGTATTTTCCTCAGCCTTCCGTTTGAATTCAGCCCGATGCGTCTGAGGTACGGCAGAGGTTTTGCCGCGGTAAGCATTTTTCTTTCTTTCTTTCTTTTTTCTTCCCCGCAGCCGGAGTCTGATGCAGCGCAAATGTTTGCCTCTGGCTCGAGATGAATAATGCAGGGGATATCTGTACAATAACAAACACACACACAGGCTTTGCATGAAGGAAACGGCATCGTGAGTCAGAAGAAATATCGCTGTAGCGTGTGCTCGGGGGTGAAGGGATGACACAGCAACGTAGAGAGAAATAAAAAGCTTTTGTTCCATTAATGAGGACCACATGACCCTCGAAGCAAAGTTGCGCAATTTGGCAGAAAATAAAAACGTTTTAAGAGCACACGGTCTGATATTAATCACAATTGATGCGGAAAGTAGCCTTTTCTAAACAATCTCAGTGTGTGTGTGTGTGTGTGTGTGTGTGATCTTCGAGGGGTAATTATAAACATTTACTTTTGCATGAATAAAACGAGGTAGAATTTATGCTGACATGTAAATCGGTGCAGCAGTCCAGGGATTCACAGGAACACCGCTTCAGGAAAGGAAACTGCCAAAAAAAAAATTTGCCTCAGAGACGAAACTGCAGCCTCTTGCAATTTAGAAACTAATTTAGTCGAGAGCATGATGCTAATATTTTTTAATTTCACAGGCCTGCGCCGAAGTTTCTTCAGCCATAATTAGAGACCCTCTTCAGCCTCCCTCCACTAGAGCACTCTGGGCGGCCGAGGGAACGGACTTATTACCGAAAAGGTCAGTGATCAGAACAAGCAGAGTCTGATCGTGCGTTGGTTCTGTTCCCTCGACACCACGTCAGCTCTCAGGTTAGCAGGTAGAGAAATGTAAAACAAATCAGCACAGAGAAAAGAACATTCTAAGAGATGTCATCCACTGGTTATTAGTCACTTTCACCATTTGCAACCAGAGGAGTGTTAACAGTTCGTCCCCCTCGGCCTGCAAATATCATTAAGACACTTTAAAGCGTCTTGGCAGGAGCACTGATCTGTGACTTCAGGGGGACATCCATCAGGCTCTCACAGCGGTAAACGGGCTCTGACGCAAACCGTTTACTCATACGCGTCTGTGGCTCCTCGCCCGCCAAAAAGATTTGCTTTCGTGTCAGATTTCCCATCAGTCGCCCCCTCAAACTGCTGTCTTTGTCCACCGTCGAACCCGTTCATAACATTCTGGACAAATGTTTGCCAGAAAAACCAACTCACAAACGAGGACATTGAGAATTGAAATGATACGCATGAATCACGGCGGGCCGCGTTTTCGCTGTCAAACAAGTGCCGCAGTGGAAAACATTAAGGATAAATTAAACTCGGGGCCCCGGCGTACGCTGCTACCATCGCTCTATAGGAGCACATTCATTTCTTCCCCCCACACTCTAAACTTTGTGTGAGGAGAAAATAAATGAGGAAGGAGCGGTTTGCTCGGGAAGGAAATGATTTTGTGGCAGATAGGTAAGAGAACGGTGGCCATAACAAACCAGCAGAGCCCGGTCTGGTAAGTCCATCTGTACTATAATGTCCTTCTGCTCCTGGAGCAGCTACAACACTTCTATATTTATCTTTAGATGTGATGTTTTCTTTCCAGATAGCACATTTCTTCCTGTCTTATGGTCTCTTATTTATCTAAGATAGAATACATTTACTGTAAATGTGATTACTCGTGATTTACTTTGGTTATACTTGCTTTTCAAACTTTCAAAGACGTTCTTTGCTTCTGTATTTAAGACAACTCAACAAAACCATATTTACATTTAGTATTGGCTCGTTCTTTATCTGAAAAGCATTTCATCAACGCCGAAGGTTGATTTTGACCAAACATTAGTCTCTGACCCCGCCTTGTGCCGATGCAAATGTCTGATGTGCTTCAGCACAAACGTCTCCAAGAAGAGCCCGTTTTTATTCATTCTGCTCGGTGAACAAAGCGATTCTGAAGCGGTTGTCTTCATGAAGGTCTTTAGCTTTCTGCAGTCGATGAACAAGACCTTCACTGAAAAGGTCAGGAACAAGCCAGCGTCGGACACAGATGGGTGCATAGAACTCATCAATATGTATAAAGGTGGTGATTATGGAACAAGACATCGATTAGGGTCGATTCCTCCGAGGTCAAACGAAGCCGTCCTCAAAAAAGCATTTGCTTGTTTCCCGCTTCAAATTGCCGTCACATTGCAAAAGATCCAACACGGAAACATTAATGCACAACAACCAGGAGGTATTCCTGCAGCTCCTCCCCCTCCCCTTGCCTCCGGTCCTCATCCCTCCGCCCCCCCTCATGAATATTGATACCCCCCCCCCCCTGCTGTGCTTAATGGTAAAGCTGTGAAAAATGATGCTGGGAGTGTCACTGGCACAGAATCCCCCAGAGGCCTGGCACAAACTAACAGGCAGCCATACAGACACCAAGACCATCCCAGAATTAAGAGGTCAGAACCTACAATACAGAGAGCCTCATCTTCTGATGATAAAGGAGATACATATTCATGTCGTGGTGACCAGCTGTGTGTGTGTTTCGAGAAAAGGCCGTTCCCTGCAGCTCGCATGTCATCATCATGGGGGCATTACGTCACACCAGGAACATTCAAGGACCAGAGAAGGCTATTTGTTCCAAGGACCGGCCATACATTGCAGCTGTGCTAAAAAAGGAGGAGCGACGGTTGAGGTCAGCTGAAGCTGTAATCAAAAGAGGCGGACGTTACAAAGAATTGACAGTTTGCTTAAAACTAGCTCTACATTGCAGGACCAGAACAATGCTGATGCATTACAGTGCAAAACCCTTGAAGCAAGACTCAAAAAGAGTCCAGTGGAGGCATTAACAAAGTCAGAGACGGCGTTTTCAACCACCTCACGGAGCGAACGCTGGTTTAATTAGCCGGCGATCTACAGCCTGTGAGTCATCCCAACTGGCAGAAATTGACGCTCATCAGCGAGAACCAGGATGCTATTTTTGTCGCTTACAAAAGCAGAGGCCTTTGCACACCAGGTCCCTATTTTTCCTTTTAATCGGTCATCCAGTAAAAATTGTTACACACAGAAATCCAGCTCACTGAGTCTGATTATTTTCCCTCCATTATACAAGATTAAAAGGATAATGGACAATCTTTAACTTCTTATCTTTTGTACATCTATCTTTAAATGCTTCATCTCTGTATTCTTTACTTTGTCGTACAGTGAATCAGCTCATCAGATGACATTTTGGATGATGATGTTTGCATATACGGTGTCTCTGAGGGGTCAAACAGCTCTCTAAAGGCTCTCTACAACACAGAAAATCAAACCTGTTTCAAAAACTTAGATGACAGATGAAAGGTTTCAGAGTCGATGTGCAAACATGATTGAAACCACAAAGAGGTTGTGTTTATTTATTTTAAATGTGCAACAATTTTGGACGGAAAAAACAGACTTCATGAGCAAGAGCCTTAAGGGGGGGTGGGGCTTAGCTTATGGTGCGATGTCTTAAATAAAGATCCAGTGTATTAATGTATATTCTGTTAAAGCGTTCTCCGTTAATAATGTCCAAAGCATTACAGGAGCTATTCTGTAATTAAGTTTTGTAAATTACTTTCAACACTCCGGCAACCTTATCTACTTCCACTTCAGTTAGCGGCTTCTTACATTTCCCAGAACGACTTGTGACAATCTTGACAGAGGGGGGGGGGGGGGCTTGTTACCCAAAATGCACCATGGGTCGGGGCTGTGTTGCACTTAATCTATTTGAGCCGCCTCGGGATGAGAAATCGGTGTCTCTGCCTCTTCTGCGATGGATTATTCTACTGTGATTGCCGAACAATGGCAGCTTATAAGAAAAAGGGAATCTTTGAATCCGGATGGGTTGAAACCTGACATGTAGCATTATGTTTCAGACGGCTGAACATTGCTCAGCCATCACTCCGTTGTGGCTGTAATAAAAGTATCTGTTTTAGCCATCTGTGAGAAGAAGATAAACACATCAAACAGCACAGTGGTCCGGAACCAAAAGGTACAAAAACACCAGTAGCTGCTGTTTTAACCACGTCAAAAAGTGTCTTTGTTTGGATTTGTGCTTGAAGCCCTGGTGTCGGTGGATCAACAGCACAAGGAAGGAATCGTAACAAGTCACAAGAGTTGCAGCGCCGCAATAACAAATGCAACTATTGCTGTCATACAACAGTGGCAGCACAAAGCAACAAGATGGAAGAGATAAGTATGGAAATATGAACGGAGAGGCAGAGAGGAGTATTTACTCATGACAGGAGCGTAACACACACGGAATGTGATTCAGGTAGAAATGCGAGATAAGGCCGTTTAAGAATCACCAGCAGTAGTCCTGGACTGATTTTAAACAATTCAGCTAAAGATCAAACTCAACGATTCTCATTATCGTTTTAGTCATTTAATCTAGCAAAAAATGCCAAACATTCATTGATTTCAGCTTCTGAAAATGTGAGGATTACCTGCTTCTCTGTTTTGTATCATTGTATTTAATATCTTTGGGTTTTCTGACAGTTGGTCGTACGTAACCGGCACTTGCAGGATGTCACTTTGTGCTTCAGGAAGCAGATCAATCGATTGTGAAGATAATTGTCAGTTGCAGCCCTAATTTAAGGATGTCAGGCATTCAGTGTAAAAAGGAGATTCGGTAACACCAATGAACCCGTCATGTTCCTCGTTCAGCTCATCTAATCCCAACTGTATTCTCATTAATACTACTGCAATATAACGTGTAGCACAGGAGAAAACACAGTGATCCTTTCAGATAAAAGCACAAGCTGCCTGTACAATATACTTGGAAGTGTAAATACTTGACAGTGAGAATAATTGCCGTGTCAAATCCTGTCAGGCGTCAACGTGCTGCTGTTGGTTTTGATGCACGACTACCTGCCAAGGTGACAAGTGAGCTGACACGATGCAAAGAGTGAGATAAGAGTGAGATAAAGCTCAGAGACACATTCTAAATACTTGCTTGCGTTTTTTCCAAGTTGTGACAAAGCACTAAAAGTAGAAACAGACCGCTTTCAGTCACACTGTATGGCACTGTACGCAATAATGTTAAGACTCGTCATGTTATTTATTGTACCGACAGTTTGTGATATTAAACGCAGCCGAAGAGTTTACAACCTCAGAGGGACGTTAGAGGACGAGTGGTGGGCTTTTTATTAGACTTATCAAAAGGGAACCTCCTGCCACAGATGTTTCACCAAAATAGATCCTCGACACTTCCAAGGCGCTAAATGGTAAACTCTGGCTCCTAGGACACATCTTCACCGAAGGACACAAAGCAGAGCTCACCATTATACGGACGGACGGACGGACACACGGACACACACTTTTTAACGCGACTCTCTCTCTCCGTCTGCCTCCTGAAGGGGGGCCGGCAGTCTGTGACTCCATTTGTTGCAGGGAGAAGAAATGAATAACCTTTCAGGCTCACCTGGCCGGGAGCGAGCGGCATACAAATGACGACACCGGCTCCACCGCGAACCCCTTCATGTGAGAACGTAAATGGGTCTGTGATCGTTTGCATGGGAAATTGAATGTTTGACGCCCCCCCATCATCCTACTCCTCCTCCTGTCATTGTTAACAGAGGGCTAATCTATTTGGGTGCATCACAGAAAACAGATTATGGTATCATTTTGGAGGGTACAGAAAGGGAACACACACACACACACACACACACACACACACACACACACACACACACACACACACACACACACACACACACACACACACACACACACACACACACACACACACACACACACACACACACACACACACACACACACACACACACACACACACGAGGATTATCTTGAAGAAGCTTAATTGTTTCCCAGGCAACTAGTTCCCCACTAAGACGGCGACTGTGAAATTTCCACTAGCGATTATTTTACTTTCAAATGACTTACTCGTGTCCTCCAGCTAAATCCTCTATGTGAGCCAACCTAGTTTTTTATGGGGTGGCAGGAAGGGGGGGGGGGGGGGGGGGTTGTATGGAAATAGATTAGAGTCCTCGAGGAACACAACATCTCTTTTAGCCCGCAGTACAATAACAAAAAAACGGGGCTGTGAGCTGGAATGAAAAGGTTAGCTCAATGTTTATCGTTAATGGCGGTGGGCTTCTGATGAGACCCAGCGGGGGGGATTAATTCAGGCAATAAACATGGCCGTCCAGGGTGAAGTAATTCCAAATCGCCAGATGAGTCATACAAAAGACGTTTTCCTTCATCATTTTAAGCAGGTGACTGCGAACCAACGCGGCCGATCCAAAATCATGTAATCATGTTAAGTGATATTTGTCTCATTAGATCAAGACAGTGATCGATAAATCAAATGGACGGCCTACCTGTCCTCACTCATTGCACGTCACCCGAGTCTGAGAACAGCTGTGAGTACCAACAACATCCTTGTTCTTTGTTTACGTTCATAATGATAGTTTTGGCGAGTGGCTTTGGGGGCCTGAAGTGATTGGCTGTCAGTGTTCCCGACTTTCTTGCTACGTTTGATACCGTCATTGAAAAAGAGTCGGCAACACTGGGGGTTTGGCTTTTTTCTGTCTCTCTGCTGGTTTCTCAACATTACCAACCCGAGTTGTATTTCGCAGCGGTGTGCTGGTTCAGGGAGTAATTGTTGAGCTGTATTACAAAACAGCTAATAATCAATGAGAGTCACTTTGTGCGTTTGCCTTTTTGTCATGTCAAGAGAGACTGATGTACTTGTGGTGGGCCACTCGTTCGCAACCATATCTCTTCCTCAAAGCGCTGCGAGCCGCGGCAGCAGCACACAATAACCATTGTCTGTGGTAAATCCCCAGCAGAGCGAGGGGGGGGGGGGCACACGAGAATCGAAACGGCTTTTTAAAGTCACACTGCTGCTCATTTTCCACCATTTCAGAGCAACCATAATACTGTGATCCAACAGGCTGTGCTTTCAACAACGTGCATTATGCAGCAGTAGCAACAACAACAACAACAACAACAACAACAACAACAATGCCAGAATAGGCTACAGTCTCTCTAATTCACCTGAGATTACCATCTCAAACAAAACAACACAAACAACAGCATTACGGGAGCGGAGACAAAAGAGAGTGCACTGCAGCGTGGAATTTCCTTTTTCTAGACACAAGAAGCCTTGAAAGAAGCCCGTCCCTGCCACATCCACCACAGCTGGAACATCTGTACGCACGGGCGTACGAGTCATTAGAGAAAATGCTGTGAAAAGATCTTCTTACCTGCAGTTTGGAGGTGGGTCTAGTGTTATTTCTGCGAGCTCTTTCTGAATCCTGGAAGAGAAGGATTGTTATTGTTAAAAATCGATGTGGGGAGGGCAAATCTCCAGAGGACGATAAAAGCTGAAGGAACGGACGACTCAGTACAAGCACCAAGTCAGTGTTTGGATCCTGTGAGGAGGTAAATGTTGCTTTTAATCCCAGCGACACAGTATCTCATGTATTCTAAACGTCACCATGCAAGTTCATTTGCTATCCGTATGAAGCATAATTAGAATCTAAAACGTGCCAAGTTTTAGTGTTTTGTTAATCTTTGTCATCGTCTGTGGTGCACAAACAAAATTAAAAAAGGAGCACCGAGCATGAGGGTGAACACGGCCGCTGTGAGAATGTCACATAAACCGTGCAAAATGATGATTCAGACGGTGAAGGGCAGCGGAGTGCAGACGCTGCTGCTGAGCAGGTCGTTAACGTAAACACTTCAGATGACAGCGACGCCTCTCCGTGCTGAAGGCCCTCGCGGAGACTCACTCTTAACTCAAGACGTACAAAAAGGGAAATGTCGGAAACATCGGTCGCTATTGTAAGAAAGACTCGGGCTGGCCTCAGACAACAGTTTTGCTCAGCCGGTTGCATAATAACCCTGTCATCTCCAGTCTTTTTTTGGGAAGGGGGGGGGGGGGGGGGGGGATAAGTGTTAAGGTAAGCGTTGGAGGTGTAGGAGACACTAGAGCTACTCAAACGAAACAGGCTGGAATGGGAACATCTCTTTCGGGTGACATCAACGAGCTCCTTTCTGTGGGTTTAGTGTCACAGTGAATAGCGTGGATGTTTGAAATGACAACGCCTGTGAGACTATAGTCGTTATTTTCTAACTTCACACCCTCGGGGCAGAGGAGAGGCCTTTACTTTAACAAACAACCCGCTCTCTAGAGCCAGCTTCTTTCTTCTTACCTCTTGGCACTAGTTGAAAGTTTAGCAGCGGTTTTACTCGAGATCTTGGTCTCCTTCTTTTTGGGCTGTGCTTGCTCTCGCTCATGTTCGGTGGGTACCGATTCCCTTTGTTCGATATCCGAGCTGCCCCCGCTGGTGCTGGGGCTGTCGTCCGGTCTCTGCACTTCGCTGGACATCGTGGGCCCTGGAAAAAAGTAACGGCACAACATACAACCTGTGAGCACGGGGGGCCAAGCAGATTCCCACTTGCAGAGAGTGGCAATAAAGATGTTATAATGTGGAATTTCCTCAGCAAACTGGGTAACTTTTGAGGGGAAACCATGGTTAAAATCGGTTTAATTAATGTCGATGTACAGCTGGACGTGGATGAGAGTTAAAGCGATATAAAGACATTTGTCAAAGCCTACAGATGCATTGGTCCTTTGTTGAAATGAATATAATAATAAGCCTGTCCCCTAATGATCTATTAAGGGTAATATATATATTACTGGCTAATTGTTTTGGAGGACTTTATGCGAGTAGATTTACTGGCCTAGATTTATAAAAACAGAGCATATTGCTTCTCCCCTTTCTTTAAACAAATACTGCATCTTATTGTGGTTTGAGGTCAACAGTGTGAGCAAATACATGGATATAGAAGCTCTTTATAGCCTTGGGGGGCTGATTTAATCGGAAAGTAACACACACATCTCATGGGTGACGGATCAGAAAGGACACTTCACAAAATGAGGAGATCATCCGTGAAGACCGAGCATTAATCCATGCCCCCCTCCACCCTTTAACACACGACAAAGACACGGCTAACGTAAATATGTTGTTGACCGGTACAAGCTATACGTGAAATGTGGGGAAGTTAATCCGAACGATGAGGCACGAAGCGGCGGACAGCTCGCCTTCCCTGGGGGGCGTTTTCGCGGTACTGATAGGGACACCAACGGCTAAAATGTACACGCGTTCAGTAGCCGTTAGAGATGCCGGGGGTCGACGCGGAGATGTTATAAAACCCCCAACAACATACCACCGGGGACAAGTTAAGATGTCCGTGTGTTTTATCGGACATCACTTTAAAATGCTTGGTCAAACCGGGTAGGTCAACATTTGTGGGGATGAAAAGCACAATATGGGGTCAAACCGAGCCGTCCGACAAACAGCGACCGTAGCTAACGTTACAAGGCCGGTGGGGAGAGGGGGAGGAGAGGGGGGGGGGGGGGGGGGGTAGGAAAGTAGGGTGTTACATTAGCGTCACCGACGAGGGGTTCATTTAAAAAAAAGAGGAGAAGCTGAACAGGCCTCGGTTGTTTTAAAGTCATTGAAAATACGCATAGAAGAAGGCGTTTCTTCCGTCGGACTCAGTCCGAAACAGCCGACGGCGGCGCGGGGCTGATGGGAGGACGGTTCAGGGCCGGTGGCGCGGTGAGGGTAGGGGGGGGGGGGGTATGCGGGGATCCTCGTCGTTTGTGGAGTGTCCACATTGTGTCCACATTGTGCGTTGGAGTGCAGTGACCCTGCCTCGGCACAAAGGGAGGCTCGTCCCACACATCCACCACCACCTCCCCCCTCTTTCCTCCTCCTCCTCCTCCTCCGTCTTCACTGGAAAAAACGACACTTTTCACGGGACATTTACTTACTTTTCGCGTATCTACGAGGGGCGACTAAAGGCGTGTGTCGATATTACCTGGCGGCTGGCCGTCGATGCTGCAATTCCGCGTCGTAATAATCCCACGGTAACCGGAAAAAAAAGTAATATCCTCACACGGTCTGCTCGCTCCCGTGTCCTAGCTATTTAACTGGAGGTAGGCAGCGGCAGAAAAGCGATTACAGAAAAACTGAGGCAGCAGCAACCGGACCGCCTCCACGCGCGCGTTCCCGGACCGCGCGCACACACACTGCTCGTGCATGTGCGCTGCATTCGAAAGCGAGGTGGTCTGCGCGAGGCCACTGTGTATATTAGTCTGATTTAAGTAATTAAAATACCAAACATAAAAAATGTTAGTCCTGTGACATGTGGATTCATAACGTTTGGTTCCTGTGTGGGTGCAGGACTGTAAAGGTCCCATGTGCAGCAAATGTTGCCCCCTTATACACTCCATGGTTGCCCCCCCATGCATTTTCTTCACCTCCCCAATCGTGGTACACTCTGGGTACTTCCACTCACATGCACTAATGCATCACATGCAGAGTTTGACTCATGGTTGACACCTGGAAGTGCCAAAACCCGACAAAGAGGAAAGCCTTGTCCTGATACATTTTGGAGGAAATGGGTTGCAGAAATAAAGAGGCTACACTATAATGACGTTAAGACATAACTGTTTTATTTTTACTACATTAAGCTCATTTCATCTCAAGTTCATCGTGATTAAACAGTTCACCCACCCTCTCAACGTTTTAACCAATCACATCATTAACCTAGTGTAAACACGTTTTAATTTACCCTTTGAGCTGCTACTTAAAATGTAAGACAGCCAATCAGAATGAGGTAATGCCATGAAAGCGTGGGTGAGTGGGGTCACCTCCTCAAACCTGCACTCAAGGGCCCGGTTCAAATGTCCCTTGTTACTTTGGCGCAAGTCTGTGAGGACCCAAGGCTGAAAGTAAAGTGCGGTTGACGTTTTGAGCTCTTTACGCACACTTTCCAGACTGCAGACTCAAGGGTATAAAACACAATACTATAGGCTAGTGTTGTGACGTTAGAGCCGCCATGACGGAGTATTTCTGTACATGCAGGATGAAACATCAGCCTCACTATAGTGTCACAGAAATGTGTTAAGGAACATGAGATCAAAAAGTGTTACACCATTCCTCAGTCAGGGTTTGAAGGCCTCACAACACCCTCCTGCACTCAGACAGGTCACGTCGACATGAGATGGATGGTTGGAAATGGGAAAGATCCCCCTGTTTGTTACTTGGATAACTCTAAATGGTTGTAAAATTGCAGAGTTGGGCGTGTGAGGGTAAACTGTGACGATAAATAATGGGGGGATCATTGGAAGTACACGGCTCAAAAAAAGGGATTTAAAAAGTATTAAATAAGTAAACATGACAATTAACTTCAGTCTTTGTTGTTATTTGATAACCGCTAATAAATAAAACAATTTGTATTTGGGCAAGTGAAAATTGATTGTGGGCAACAAACATTAACGTTGAACCCTGAACTGGACCATAATACGTGCACAGAGCCCTTAATGTGCTCTCAGGATGAACGTGAAGTGGAAATCAGAAGCTTTGAGGACTGATGCAAACAAACAATAACAAATCAGCCCTTCACGGTGAAGGTGAAGACACGTCCGCTGGAGTAGAAAATGTCAGAGCAGTGTGGCTCCACAACTGAAGTCTAACAAAATGGTCCGAGAACCACGGACCATTTATTAGCTTTCAATCGCACGATCAGTGAAGAAGACCATGATGCAGCAAGCTACGAAAAGCTTGTAAGTGGTTCTTTGAGTTTAGTTGGTTCCACATACTGTTCCTTAAACATCAAGTATGAACTTCTGAGTCAAACAAACATAGGACTTTCAGGCAGGAGACCGCTGTTCGCATCCTTCATGTTTTCTCACGTTTTTCACTCGCTAGTCACGTGAGTCGTTTGTCAGTCAAGTTAACCATACTCTTCATTACCCGTACTAAGTGGTTTTGTCGCCTAAACCTAACTTCCTGTGAAAGATGGAGGTTTATTTTGAAAAGACTCCATGCATGCCATGATGTAAACCGACATGCCGTCCCTGCCACGTCCCAAACCAACGCTAGAGGAGAACCAAGAACGTCATAGTTTGAAGCTCAGGAGCTCTGAGGAAGCGTCGGTAATTGACGAGTTGGGAGTGAGAACGTGTTGAACACATGTAGGTGTTACAGGAAATGTAAGCTCAAGAAAAAAGCGAGTAAGTGGCCATTGAGTGGAGTCGTTTGTGTCAAACTACGTTTCTCTCATGATTGGTAGGAAAATGAGTTCATGTAAAATCTGAGAGACCTGCACAACGGGGCATAACACAGCAAATGCAGTAATGTACGCATTAGAGTCACACTCTTGTATAGATGACAGCAGTGCTTCCTTAAAAAGAGGAACTGAAACTCTGCATTCATTGAGGTGATTTATTTTCGGTGGCAGTAAAATGCTGCAAGAAGCACAAAAAGCAACATGAAGGAGCAGTAATGTAACTTTAACATTTTAACCTGTGCAAATTCTATTGATACACCTCTGAAGGTTGGCAGTGGCTGACATTTATCTGCATTCTTTTTTGACAGAGTAGTTTCTGATATTTAGACGCATTAATCCAAATTCTCCAGAAATACCTGCAGCACTGAAACAATAATACTTTTGTCTGTTTTGGTGTAACAGAGGCTGTTCACCAGGCAGAAACTAGAGGCTGGTGAGCTGAACGTCCCCAAACCAAGAAATAGCTCCAAATGTAGCGGGAAAAGTCAACGTGTGAATTAAATACTTTGTTCAACGATTCTCTTATAGTTCAAACAACACTGTGCTGTCGCAGCACTTTCATGGAATATTTTAAGTTAATGGGATCTCACTCGCTGCGAAACTGTGCAAACACTCAGCCAAACACCCACAAAGCACTAAAACACTTATTCTGTCTCTAACACCAGAGTTCACATCCACACTTTGTCACACAACCACAAGGCAGTTATGTTTAAGAAAAAAACACCGAAGAATAGATCGAGTTTGCAGCCGTTACTCTTCCCATTGGATGACTCCTAATGTGTGTAGTGATGTGTTTATAATTACACTCTTCTGTCATCTAATTTCAGTTCATACCTCCACACACCACTTTACTGGTGAATTGCTAGACGTATATCTTACTATTAAATAAAATGACAGCTTTGGTGCCTACTAGTCCCCTGTTTAAAATCGGTGTTTATTTTACGCTCAAGACAAAAAACCTCAGCCAGGTTTTATTCCATTTAACTCACAAATGTTATAGTGAATAAACTTGATTTTTCCTGGTTTGTGTCAGGTAACAAAGACGTTTCTGTATTTTTGATGAAGGCTGTTTGCAGTTTTCTACATTTCTATCGATCCAATTTCCAAACATGAGTAATTTAAAATCCAGTTACAGTCATAAATATTTAGAAATATAGACTTTTCAGCACATGGCCCTACCGTCTTCATTTATTAATCTGATGTACCCTGAACCTGTTGTCTTGTATTTATCTTTGATGCTCAGCTGTTGCTCCTGAAATGACCCACATTCCCCACAGGGATGGTTCAGCTTTCATCTGATCTAATCCAGTACATTTGTTTAAACAATTCACATTCCTTCCGACCTGATTTACATATAATTTGTTATTGTTTCACATGTGAGAAGTCGTCAGCTGAAGGTCTACAAACTGGATTATTTAATACCATGTTCTTTCATTTCTGTGGATCTTTGATGCGTTAGTGTACAAATATCAGGAACTTTTCCTATTTCCATTTCATGTTACTCTAGACTTCTACCGCACTACAATTTAGAGAGAATTGCACTAATTCTTTTTCACTACTCTAGTTACACATAATATATGATATGATACGATACAATAGCATATAATATATACCAGGAATAATACTGCTGAATAATACTACTTTCAGTATATTTTGCTAATAATGCATGACATTTTCAATACAGACAATAAAGTAGTTTATATGGCAAACACCCTTGTCCTGCATTAATCCTAGACCAATCCCCGCCGTTAACCTGTTTATATTCTATGATCCAAACTGTTAACCTGATTTTGGCATTGTATATATTGTAAATATTTTGGATTTGCACCTTATTGTTATTGTTATCTTGAACTTTTAGATTTGAATTCTGCACAGCAATTTCCCTCTGAGATAAATACAGTTTTATCTTATCTTGCTTACTTAAATAAAGGATCTGGATTCTTCCTCCACCACTTGTTAGCAGGATAAATAGTTTCCACTGTTACCACTCATTGTTACTCAAATTGTCTTCTAGTAAAACACCAAAGCCTGCACAATCCTCGTATAACTCTCTCTAAAAGCCCACACTGTAAATGTAAAACACGAGTAGCTGAGAGCTAAAGCCTTTATTGTCTGGATTAATAACCCTATAGTCAGAGGTAATGGCTTCCTGGAACCACAGTTCTTTTCTTCTGCCTTCTCAAGAGCCAGTCCTCTGAGATCTGTAACGCCTGAGGGGAATCTCAGCCGTAAACTACGAGGTATAAACTGTTCAATAACTGGCTTCAAACCAGCACTCGATGTGAAACCTACTCCTCCTGTGTGACATGTCAGTTAATTACACTTATGCATATTTTGGGCAGAATTTCCTCAAATGAAGGAAAATGAATAAATAATGACGATCCAATATGGTTCACAGTCTCCACCCCCCCCCGTGGGTTGATTGTTTGAGGATCAATAAAACACATACAGGCTCAGTGTGTGATTGAAGCACGCTCTCTTGCTTTGTTTGCATAGAGATTTAGTGGGTTGAGGGTGTTTATTTTCACTGTGAAATGTACAGACTTTTCTTTCCTTTGCTGCAGAGCCTGAGAGCGTGTGGCAACGACAGGTTTTAACTTTGAGGCAGTAAAAGATTTATTTGTGTTTGTAATGTCAAAATATAGTTGATGACTTTTACAAAAGGTTATGTATTAATAATAATAATGATTCATAATTTGATTCAGATTTCTGTCAAATAAAATCCAGACTGTGCTGAGAATGGTGCAGTCATTCACATCTTTCACACAGTAAATGAATGACAGCATGTCAAAGGAAATACAATGAGCGTAACACTAAAATAAAGCAGCCAGCAGTAGCCAGGAACAATTACCTTCCCCAGAATAATGGAAGTGCTATACGAAGTAAAAGCCAGGCAGATTTTTAGACAAGAAAAAGATCAGGTGCTGGATGAGAAAATGATCCAGTGTGACAAGTAGAAAAAGGAACATTAGTGGTTTCTTAAAGAGTTTTCAAGCCTTGAATTTCCTTTTACAACTTTGAAGGACTTTGTAGTCGATGCTCACAAAGTAGAAGTCTCGCTGTGTGTCCTTACATATCTCTTGATCCAGCTCAACAAACGCATTTATTCACTGTGACATTAGACTATTAGACATTTGTGTCAAAACTGTCATATGAAAGGTATGAATTCATGTCATCTTGGACCACGGAATTTTAATCATTTCAAACTTGAGTGAGCGTTTGTGCCAAATTGGAAGAAATTCACTCAGCTGGTTCCTGAGATATCGCGTTCACGAGAACGGGAGGGACGTGACGTCACCATGTCCTTCAAATCAGTTCATTCTTGAGTCCAGGTGGACGTTTGTGACGTATTTGAAGAAATTTGCTCGAGGTGTTCCTGAGATATCACATTCACAAGAATGAACCGGCGGACAGAAGGACGGACAAACCTAAAGCAGAAAACATCCAGCCCCAGCTGTCGCTAGCGCAGAGGCATAAAAAGCCTGTGTTTTATTTAGCTAAACTGTGACTTCTCTCTTGATCATGAACTTGACTCATTTAGCTTGACCCATAAACATGGCTCACAAGGGGCCCCACGGCAGACAATTGCTGTGGGCCCCTACTGACCCTTTTTTTGTTTATGGTAATTAGGTTAAACACAATTTTGCTTGTGATAATGCAACATGTACATATCAATACAAATAAACAGGACATGCTTTAAAGCAGGATCCGCTTTGAGACCCTCAATCATTTGAGTTGATGTTATGATGTAGTGGTGCACATTCCGAAACAAATTGGCAATTCATCCAAACCAACTGACACACAATGAATATGAGGCCTTCGGGGTCTGGAGCCTGGGGGCAGTTACTCACGTTGCTAATAATCCAGCTCTGCCCTTAAAGCTTTATATATCTTTCATCCCCACTCTTCTCTGATTCAACATTACAAAGACATTTGTCAGAGGCTGAGAAATGCCGGAAAATGTTACCTAATATTCCAATAAATGTCTCATAAATGTCAATAAATTAAAACTCAAATATAACATTTTTTCCTCAGTTAGAAAAAAATGATATGATATATGGAAATTCTGTATTTATATTCTTATCCTGATGCTGTATTACACTTACTGTTAATTTCATGCCTGCAGCATTGCATTGCATGAAATCTTTTAGATGTCTACTGCATCATTATAAGCACATTTCCCCTGTAATTCAGAATTACATATTTGGTATTCTGGGAAACCTTGGGCTCCAGACTAGAATCAACAATTATGCTCTGGGTTGCAGCAATCCTTGTCTGCACAGCATGAGCTTGTAATAATGGACCCACCAAAGGGTCTGTTGGGCTGATGAGGTTTAGCTGCAACACTGAGAGAACACTAAGTTAAGAAGTGCAATGCTCTCACTATTAATTAAGCAAGACGGAGAGTCTGCAGCCATGCTAGCAGCTCTGTGAGGCTGTGTAGGCACAGTGGGGCTTTGCGCTAAATGCTAACATCAACATGCTTGCAAATATAACGCTAGCATGTTGATTTTTTTGCATGTTTAATATGTATCATGTTCACAACCTTAGTTTGGCATGTAGGCATACTATCATTCACTCGTTAGCACTAAATAGAAAGTACAGCTGAGGCTGATGGGAATGACATTATTTTTAGCATCGGGCAAATTCAAATTTTGACCCGATGAAGGTTTTTGATTAAAGGTCGGGATAAACGTTATTACAGTTCATACATGTCTCTCCCAAATGTCACAGCAATCCATCCGATAGTTGTTGAGGTATTTCATTAAAAAGCCCAAATATCAACTTCCTGGTGGCACTAGAGGAAAAGCCAGGGGATCGCCAAAGTAATTAGGATACATCCTCTGGGGAACATGAATGTCTGGACAAAATTGAATGGCAATCCATCAAATAGTTAGTTGTTGTTTGTTGATATTTCAGTCTGGACCAAGGTGGTGGACTGACCAACCAAAATATAATTTCTTGAATGTAAAAGTGTTTTGTCTTTCCAAAATGGCCACACTTGAAGATGGCACAATCTGCACCACGCGGTGTCCCCGTTGTCTCTTCAAGAACCCCGTGTCTTTTGCGTGTCTTTGTAATCCTGTTGCAATTGATTGCACAAACAGGGATAACAGTTTCAGACAGTCTCCCCTCGGAGTTGCACTTGGTTGTACAAACATTGCGAAAGGGGATCAGTGTGCTTCAAACAAATGAGCTTGTTGGATCATCGAAAAGTGTCTGGAAACTCCCTCCCCCTCTACACCTTTCAGGCAAGTTTTGTAACTTCCAGAACGGCCACTCGGTCAGGTGTGTGGAGGTGTGAAAGTGTTCTGGATTTGAACTTCGAGTTCATGAAAGTGCAACACAAGGAAATACTGTCACAAGGTATTCACCATTTTACAATCATCACGTCACGTATTTATTACGACAGCCCGTATACCTTCTGATGTGGCTGTATAAGACATCAAGCAAATTCAAGCAAACTCCGGTCTTAAAGGGCCAGTGTGTCGGATTTGGCGGCATCTAACGGTGAGGTTGCAGATTGCAACCGACTGAAACTTCTGCCGTGTTCCAAGCGTGTTGGACGACTACGTAGAAACATGCTGGTCTCTGTTAAGAACACCCGCTCTGTATGCAGATATAAATGTCTCATTCAAAGGGAACGAAAACACAAAGACTCTTATTTTCAGGCGATTGTACACTAAAGACGACTGTTAGCTCCCCCCTTACACTGGCCCTTTAAAGTGAGATACTCTACTTGGAAGCATACTGAGCATCCAAGACCACAATGTTTTTGACTGACGTTGTGGCATTCAAGTGCTATCCAATTTATAATCAAATATTTGTGCAACCACAACACTGTTGTCACACCTGTTCCCACTGAGATATTTATCTCCTCTGCGTTATTACCCAGCCTATCTATACATACTTATCAGAAAAGACATCTTCTGCAAAGTGGCCTTCCGGCATCATGTTATCGCTGCTGCTGCTGCTGCTTCTGCTGCTGCTTCTGTCTGTGTGGGCATTGTATTGATCGCTCTTTGCATCTCTGGAGGTGTTTCAGCGATAAAGGAATTTGCCAACTGTGAGATCGAAATAAATGAATTGATGCATCATAAAAAGAAGAAAAGCTTCTGCTACTTCTGCTGCCTTTGAAGCTCACCCAAGTTGGCAGGTATGGCGCCCAGCGTCAGTTCAGATCTGGCTGAGTGTGTAACGCGCCACCCTCATTCTAATGAAGGTCTTTTGGATTACCCTCCACAGTCATTAGATCAGCATAATAAAGGGGACTCTGGCCGGTGTAAGAGGAGGAGGAGGTGGGGCGAGGGGTCGGGCACTCGGTGTGATAGACAGCGACCTATAAGGCCTGCACGTGAATGGGGGGACGCTTCAGTGAATTCACTTCCCCTGTTTGTCCCTGGCAGGCCCCAAGGTCACGTCTGCTCGCTGCTGAGGAGGCTTTTGTGATGGAAATCCTGTGGATAAAGTTTAACCCCAATAACAATCCAAAACCTGGTCCTCCGTGTTCGCTGGGCCCCCCTTCTTCCCCCTCCTCGGTCACCCCTGCTCCAATCCAGAAGCAATAGGCCGTGAGTACCGTGGCAGATCCTTGTTATGGGACCTGCCTGCAGATTGGATGGATAAGCGTTAAGTATGCTTGAGTGGGGTGACATTGTGTTATTTAGATTTGACACAGATGTTGTGGTTAAAGAGACGGGGGGAAGGGAGAAACAGGGCGAATGAAATCCATCATTTTATGTGCATGAATGATCGATTCATGTGCTGTTGACTTTTGAGCAGATTTTAAGCCAACACTAATAAGAAACAAGCATGTAATTCAAGATAAGATGGTGCCAGGATGACTCACTTAGGAGTACAAATTGGAAACAGGTTAAAGTAAGGCTCATATCCACAGTGGCACATACAAAGAACGTTTAAAAAAATCTTGGGACCACCCAGCCTTGAGTTCCCCTGGGAGGGAAAAGTTAAATATGCCCTGCAGCTCAGCTTGTTTTATGCTTGAAGAGTAAAATCTGTGTAGACATCAGATATACCTCTGCACACGCTCAAAAACATACTCACTATTCATATATAAATGAATCTGTTCCACGTCAGCAGGCTGACTGTAATGTTTTTCATGCCAAGAGCACAATTCATCTGCTCTGCTGTACTGCTGATTCACCATGATCTCATCCTCTGTTCTGCACAGCAGCATGCAATCAAATTTCCAGGCTGTGATGTGAAAAGCTGACTGTTTGCTGTTTAATGGCACATTTAAAAACCAATGATATGATCAGCTTTAGGAGCAGGCAGAAGAAAACAAGACAAAGAGTCTACAGCCGTGCTAGCGTCTCTGTGAGGCTGTACTATGAGCAAGATGCTAATGTCAGCATGCTAACATGTTCACAATGATGCTTACAGGCACCAAATAATCAGTTTTTTGCTCCTATTCCGAGAAAGACAATATTTCTAATAAGCTGTTTAGATGACTAATGAAAAAGTATTTTCCACGAATATTCCTGTTAACATGCAGTCGTGTTCCGATTAATGTAAAAGGATCCCACGACGTATACGTCTAACGGCTACGTTACCATCTTACCATCTGGTACAATTGAGGAGCTCATCACGTCCTTACTTGTGCATATCCCAAAACCTATACCCATGTCCTTCATAATGCTTTTAAGTAGGTGTGTTTCTCTTTCCGACCAGAAATGTGGGCTGTTCTTCTAGGCATCTCTACTCCAACTTTGCAAACTATTGTTTAATTGGTTTGTGTCTCATGTACAGAGCTGGATGTAAACAGGAAAGAGGCTGTGTGTCATAAAGTGTCGTAAAAAAAAAACCCTGTTATAAAAGCTCCTAAAACCTGAATAATGTCTACATATCCCACATGTGTTAATCAGAAAATGCTCCATTCGGAATAAGACCTAATTCAGAATATCCAAACGGAATATGATTTATTAATGACCCATGAGAAATTCGGAATATTGTCATATTTGGAATAATAGCGGGATATGAGTGAGCGTCGTATAAAGCCTTTTGTGGCTCCAGAGGGAGCTGTGTGAAGTCTGATAAATCGCCTCAAGTGATGTCACTTGGGTCAGCATCAGTTGTTGCAGAAAACAAGTTTGAAAATGAAAATAATCTGGAGGTTTGAAGTTAGAAAGAAGCAAGCTTACCAGATCTCTGAAGGCCGGTCCTCTTCTCTGCTTGAGGCTAACAGCTCGAGGCTACATTAGCAGCTACTGGCATTAAACACCTGAATTTCCAACCGAGCTGTTGGTGGTTGAAGTTGCATTCTGGGTGATGTAAGCGCCAGATTTTGACAAGGAAGAAGAATGTGTGTAATAAAAAGGTTCATGTCTCTGGTTCTACTGCATCGATTTTGATTATTTACAAAAAACTGTCCGATGTGAGTCTGACAATGTTATAAGAGTGAAATGCTAAATTGGTGGAGAACTCTTTTAACATGGTGATGTTTAGCAGGTCATATTTACCATGTTCACTATTTTGATTTAGTGTGTTAACATGCTAACATTTGGTAATTGGAGGAATTTGGTTATACAGATTAAGGTTAAAACAATTCCAGGACCACCTTCCCAAATATATGAGAACAAAATAAAACATGACAAAAAATGAGAAATATGTGTTATGACTGTCAGCTGTAATAACCAAAAATGAATATTCTACTTACCTTCTGTGTTGCTTTGTATTCGGCAACTGACCAATCAGTTTTCCTGACACTACAGGGATTGCATTAGTCTGTGTGTGTGTTTGTGTGTGTGTGTGTTTGTGTGTGTTTGTGTGTGTGTGTTTGTGTCACTTCCTGTCTTCGAACACAAGGTGGGGCTGTGAGACCTGTGCTAATCACCAGACCTTCCATTCTCATGCCTCACATCTCCCTGTAGATTTCCTTCTCCTGTGTGGCGATGTTGGTGCTGCTGTCATCCTAATGTCACAGTGGTGGAGTGGTGAAGGCGTGACCGGGGTGGAAGATGGTGTATGTGTGTGTGTGGATTCCTGGGGGTCTTGTTTTCTCTGGGATGGCAGCACTTGAGTCTGGGAGACATTGATTTGGACTCCGGCTCTGTGACGAGACAAACCACAGCACGCCAAGGTCAGTCAGACCCATCACCTCTCTATTAAAAGTAGGACGAGCTGGACAGTGAAGCGCGGGGAGGACGTGCTGTGTAAAAGCTTCCCTCACAGTGCCTTAAGCATGGAAAAATGAAGTCCTGGTCCAGAATCATTTGATGCTCAATGATCCCTCAAGGCTTTAAATTGCTTTACCAGGTGTAATCGCCCTCCTGAAATGTCACAGAAAGGCATTTGGTCTTAAGGGACTTTTATAGCTTTTCTTTGATAGCATCGAGTCCTTAAAATCAGCCATTCGTTGGTATGAAAGTGGATTTTTGTCTGGGAGAAAAAAGAGGTTACACTTTTCAGCTGATGGCCAAGGCAAACAAATCTAATCAGACTTCTGCCTGGTCCATTTTCTAATCCCCTTTTCTGACATTCCTGTTCCCAGAATGGACAGATGTGTTGATCAGTCCCTTTAAAATAAAACATTCATCAAAACTGGAGACATGAGCCCTCATCCAACTGTGCAGCAGAGCTCTTTATGGCTGTCTTGTTCTATTTCAGGGTCAATCATGTGAAACTCACTTTTCAAGCGGAGCTGGACGCATTCCAACTCGCTGAGCCAGGGCTGAAGACTTTGTTGCTGGGCAAAAGTGAGAAAATACTTCTTTTATTGGTATTAAGGGGTTTGTGTTGCCTTTATCGCAACTGAGACACATGGTTTTTAACTTTTCTCCTTTTTCCCTGAGGCTGTGTTAGCTGGATAAATGATGCCTTTTCTGTGTTTCTTCACCTTTATGCATTCAGGCAGCAGGTTTATGGAGCATGCATGCTGTTTTTTATTCATGTGCTCAACACACAACCACTACTGGGAGTTCCCCGGCACTGGTGGCCAGCAGTATCTCCACTGCAGCAGCTGGGTGTTGGATTCAAACCCGTGACCCTGTCCTCCAATGTCCCAGTCCAGCAAAAACATCTGTTGTGCTACGTCACTGAAATTTAGTCTCATATTCAACCGTCGAAATGGATTTTACTTCACAGAAGTGGAAGTTTAATTAAAAGCTCAGTTGAAGTTCATCCAGAAAAATACTTTTCATGTACATGCTCTTAACATAGTTATGCTTATTTCCTGCGCTGTCTTCTGAGGATCCACTACGGTTCCCACTACTCTCACCCATCTGATTTAACCATCATACTGTCGCTGTCAGACTTCTAAACGGCTCTTTACTGCGTTCAGCTGTCATTTCACTGTTTCCTTGACACACTCCACTTCTCTGTCGACTGCGTTCTGTTCCAAAATGTGACTCAGCTCAAAGTCCTGTCCAGTCAGCTCCTCAGGAATCCTGCGCTTATCTTCATTCATCTCCTCATTCTCCACCAAAAAACATATTACCAGTGTCTCCAATAGGGGGAAAGCCCTCTAATAATGTTTTTTTCAAATACTAAAGTGTCATTAGTTTACTGCGTTAAAGGTCTGCTGTGGAGTTTTCTTGAAAGCAAAGGTATGTTTGAATTTGTCGGGCCTGTGACAGGCGTTGGGAGTGAATTTCAGTTGCGATTTTGTTATTTTAAATCCTGCTTTGTTTACATCGATATCATACTAACCACTAACGCCGCTAACTGCTCGCATGCTTGTTAGATTGTGAATAGAAAAAGAAAAGTAAAAGAAAGAGAAAAAAAAGTGTGTTCAGTTTTCTTTTAAGGAGAAATAAGGAAAGAATGACACAATACACTTCCTGAGTTATTTTCCCAACACTGATGGATAGCTTCATGATAGCGTGCTAAAAGACAATGAAATTAATGAACAACACTGTTCCTGTATCTTTATTCACTGTTAAAGTGCTAATGCTAGTTAATGACGTGCTAATGTTAGCTGCACAAGTTTTAACGTAGAAATGAAACATTTAAGAAATGTATATCTCCGAGTATTGAATAAATCTGAAAGCATTGCATGAACCCTGGTCGGAGCTGGCCGGAGCTACGCTGTGGTTGGCCAGTAGGCGCTCGAGGGCCGGGACTTAGCGAAGGGTCAATTGTCAACCAGTATAATTGAAAAGCACCACTCAAAACCTGCTGCTGCTGACTTTGAGTGAAGAGAACTCATGTCAGTGACGGCGTTCATGTGAATCGTCCCTTCACTCTTACTGGCGCCCAAATTAAAAGACACCTATCCAGAGTCAAATGGCGGAAAGATGATTTTTAGCCGTAAATTATTGCATTTCTTTTGTCGCTGTGTGTTTGTTTTATGAAACCTTGCCAGGTAGCAACCATTTTGTAACGGCAGTAAGCCACTTGAGGCAGTGATTCACAGTGATTTTACAACAGCTAAGAGAGGTTTAACTACGCCCCATAGCTGTTATAAAATCACTGTGAATCACTGCCTCAAGTGGCTTTTTGCTTTACTGAACATATACATCCATACATGTTAAATACTCTGTTGCTGTCTCAGGAAAATAATCAAAACCAAAACACTTTAGCAACTTCCACCCTGAATTCTTTAAATGCGTCTCTCAGTAAGGAGTGAGATTATTACATATCATCGAACTGCAGCAAATGTTTCGGGAAGTTTCTCAGACTTTGTTGATTAAAGAAGCTGAATCAAGAAAACAACAGTTGAGTATCGTTGAAACACGTTGATTCGTATCAGAGAGAAAATAAATATCTCACTTTATTTCTTTGATTAACTGTTGGAGGTGAATACTGTGAGTGTTATTTCTGACACAGCGTGGTGCTTTATTTTACCCATTGCTCATTTTCCAAAACACACTCAAAATGTATTTCCAACGGCGACTCTTCATTGGAGTCATTTCAGTCCTGCGGTCGGGCTAAACGTCGGGGCCTGACGAAGCTCAGTGTGTCAGGTCTTAGAAGTGGGAAAACAATATTTTAGTTTTCTTTTCTCCTTATACGGGACACACGGCGTGCACAGCTTGGCTCCAGCGAGGCTGCAATCAATCAGCGGCTATTCAAACACAATCAAGCATGTTGTGCCACGGTGCCTCACAAAACTCCTCTCCAATTACCAACACAATCACATCTGATTGCTCCTCATGTGTGTGTTGGTCAGTTTCCAGAAGGCTGCTGTGCTCGTGAGCTTGATTTCTACTTTATGACTTAGAGAGAGAGATCTCATGTATTTAATTAGAACACATAATACACATTGTGACATGTTCTACTTGTGTATTTTCTTTTTGCATAATCTCCTGTCATTTTTTTCAAAACTGTTACCAACATATGTTTCTCTTTATCCTTCATTTATTTATTATTTTTCCCCTCTTTACACTTTGGCAGCACAGGTGCTATTACAGGCCAATAATAAAAGCTGCAACTGTGACTGTAATTGAGAGCGAGAGAGACCGAGCGCTGCTGCTATTTCTAGTTATTTATTCATACTACACACACACACACACACACACACACACACACACACACACACACACACACTGGGCTGTTGTTAATATCCACACACTGACTCCAAACATCCTCCCCGTCTCTCTGTGTTCCCCGCAGTAATAAACTGTTCTGTTTGCAGTTCCTTTTTTTTAATGCAAATACGCCGCGGCGGCCTTATCGTTTGCAACATCCTCACGGCCTTAACAACATATCTAAATAAGCAGGAGAGAGTATTTAGGAAATGCTCGCAGTGTGGGCTGTTTTTCTGCGCGGCAGGCGGAGATTAATGGTGTGTTTGGATTCCCTGCGTGCTGTTCATCGTCGTGCTGTCCCAAGAAACCCACTGCTGTATACATACAGGGGGTACAGGATAATGGATGATAAATGTGGTACGAGGGGGGGGGGGATGGGTAACAGCGTAAGAGGAATTTACTGTTAACAGATGAGATAATGTTTCTGTTCGTGTTACAGTTTGTTTTCTTTCTGTGTGTTTATCTCCTGACCTCTGGACAGTAGTGAAGACTTCATCACTTACTCAAGAACTAAACTGTGATGTTGTAGTATGTAAGTGACAGAGAAGTCCAGACGGCAGGAGCTGATGAAGTGGCTGCTTGAAGGAATAGTTCACCCCAAAAACACGATATAAGTAGTGCTACTCGCCTCCCTAGACTCTCTACGATCGCATAAAACGTTTTTCAGTCAAGGAGAACGAAGCACCCGAAGAAACAAAAGCACATCACTGCAAACAGACTTCGACGGAGGCCGAAACGAAAGACAGCATGAATGTGTGCACATACACGACATATTCCATCAACGCTTCTTTTAGCAAGAGGCGAAGAAAAGGTGTGTGGGTTTCTGTGAGCCCACGAATGGATGCAAGGCACTTGGATACTAACATTTTTTAGACGTTTTATAACCTTTTTTTTTCCATCTTTCGTTTCAGCCTCCGTCGAAGTCTGTGTGCACTGATATGATTTTATTTATCGAGCGCTTCGCTTTTCTTGACACCATCTGATAGAAAAACCTTTTATGCGACCGTATGAGAGCCGAGGGAGGTGAGTGCTAAATACTATTTATATTGTTTTTGGGTGACCTATTCCTTTAAGGGGCAAGTATACTCCGTCCGACCTGCTTATCTGATGGTTGCAGAGCTTCAGAAGCCTCCTCCCTTTACACCTTTCCGACATCTGGAATGAATTAAATTTACCTCTCTAGCTCTCTTTTTTTAAATTCTTGACACAACTATATCTGTCACTTGTCATCTGAGTGAAACACAATGATTGACCTCCTGGAGCGATTGGACTATAAGCACGTTATAATAACTGGTCCTGGTGGAGTAAACATTGGCTCACGGGGCCCCTCAGCCACCAGGGGTTCCCTCACATTATCTGAAAACATTTATTTTCTTGTCTGTCTCTTTTTTGTCACAGTTCAGTGCTCAATTCAAATCCCAAAATGCTGGGAGCTTTGAAGACATGATTAAGATGCTTATGAGATTATAACAACTGACAAATTTGGTTGACACTACGCCAGATTTAGAGATTTAACAAAAAATAAAACGTTGAGGTTTTTTGGGTGGTGTACAAATTGAAAATGAAACATTTTTGTCAATATTAAGGTGCTGTCAGACATGTGGGTACAATAACACATGTTTGATTATAACCAATATATTTGGGGTGCTATTTAGGGGCACTGTTATGAGATGATTTATAACACAGCTTTGGGATACCTGTGAGGATGTTTCACTAAATTATGAGATTTAGGGACTTTTTGGAGGACATTATACCAGCCTTTGCGATGATAGAAACAAAAATACAAACCATATAACAAGGATCTCCGGCTCTGGGAAATCCGAGATTTGGGAAGCTGTGACAGGCACTGAAACATTTTCTTCTAATGTTATAACAAAGTATTTGGGATGCCATTCTATATTTTGGGATTTGTGTTCATCTCGTGCTCAGGGCCGACAGTGGCTTGTTCCAGGCCCGGTAGGTTCGCAGAAGCTGCTTCAGCATCTTTGTAAATGATATGTGTGGATCAGCAAGAAGTTTTGGCAGGAGAAAATGTGGAATATGTTTGTTTAATTCATCTCTGAGAGCCGGTGGGTTCTCACACGAATCTCTCGAGAACAGATTGACGTCAGCCTTTGAAGTCCAACAACATGATCGTGATCCCCTTTTGAACTCAAACATAATTGGTATCAACCGTTGAAAGGAGGCGATGAATGAGAAAAATGACTGAAAAACAGGTCTCGGTGTCGCTTTACATGTTAATTATTCGTCTTATCTGTGTAATGAAACGGCGGGGCCGAATAAATGTGTTTGAAAAAGGGAAAGGTTTCATTCCTGCAATCTGAAATGTATCAACATTTCAAAAGGACTTGATTATTTCATCATCAGAACAGGATTTAATTGGAGGCAAAGGTCTGAAGATGATGATAAATTGTAATTCGTAATCTGCTTCTCACTCAAACAGTCACCGTTTTAAATGGCGGATACAAAAGTTTGGAATAAAACTTTGTGACACAATCAGGTGCAATGAAAGCTTCTCACTCTTTATTCTTATCGAGTTAGAGCAGTTTTATCTGCATACGTTGCGCTTACTGTCAAGAAAATGTGTTTCTGTCAGAACGGTTGGATTCAGATGTGTTTCATCATCATCATCATCATCATCATCATCGGCAGCAGCAGCAGCAGCAGCAGCAGCTGTCTACTTCGTATCCAGTCAGTTACAGATATTTAAATGAGCTGCACAGTAAAACAAACTCTTGCTGGAAGTTCAAATATAACACTTTCCATATTACATCTGGCCTCTATTTTCTTCTTTTCCCATCATGTTGATAGATTTTGATCAGAATCTCTGCAGTGAAAACATTTCCTGTTTGCATCTTGCATCTTAACTGAGACAGTGCGCTTCTCTCTGCTATCAATTTGTTCCCTGGAAGCCCAAAGCCGGCTTTGCTTAGCTTCTTTTTGCTGAGTTGTCATTAACAAACCCATTGGATGTTATTTGTGGGAGGAAATCCATGCAAACATAATTCATGACAGAGGAGAAGCCGCTTGCTCTATTTCAGCCGCATCTATTTTTAATGATGTTGACTTTACTGGCGAAGGAAGAAAACAGATCAGGACGCAGCGAGGACGGCGTGCAGTGCTGAGTCTGCCCTGCAGGTGACAGCAGTAGCATATTTAAAATACAAACATGCGCTGTACATGCACACACACACACACACACACACACACACACACACACACACGCACATATGTATATATAAGCACAAGATATTGCAGCTTTAGTTTTCCATCCATATAAAGTGATCTTTGATCAGCTCTTTTGGAGATTAATTCTTTCCCAGAAACCAACACTCAGCTTTTGTCACTCCTTCAGCCAGCTCATGTCTCTCTGTGTGCCCTTTAGCTCAGACCTGCAAATCAAGATGGCTTTGTCCCGAACCAGCGTCACCACGAGAAGAAAACTAACAATCAGCAGATCTGTAATTGTGTGAAAACTAATGTAGCAGGGCAAAAAAACAAAAATCCATTTCCATCAAGGAGGGGGACATTTCTTTCACAGTTGAGCACAATTCCAATAAAGTCTTTTGAGATTTGAAGTGCTGCGGGGAGCAACTCAAACCCTGACTGCTGCTGTTCTCACCAGACTCCAGCTGTGCTTTCACCACTTTGCCCACTAAAGAAAAGCAGTGGAATTGCTGACTTCCCCCGTGGGTTTGAATCAGTGACAAATAAAATGAGGTTTTCTTTGTACTCTGTGTTTGCATTCTGCCCCCCCTGACCCCAACCCCCCCCCCCCCCCCCCCCCTTTTCTGTTTTTGACAGGTTCATTGGCTCAAAAACAAACAGAAAAAAAGGATAAAAAGAAAATCACATCTAAGGTTTGCATTGCGTTAACTAGAATGCCATGGAAACTGCTCCGAGGCAGTTATCTTTGGACATTTGGGATGGTAGTTTTCAGAGAGCGCAGGATTCAAGGGCAGATAATCTGATATAATTGGTAGAAACCTTCAGCACAGAACACGGTTTCCTCCATGAAGCTGAGGTTTTATTAACCCCCGATCACACGAGTCACGCCTTTCGTTGAGCACGCGTGTTGTTTTTCCGCGAGACGGCCTGCTCGGCGCTCACACGATTGCACACAGTCTCTGCTGGAAGCGGGCCCAGCTCCACCTCTGGAGCAGCTGGCTGTTATTTGCCTCTCTCCACGGCAACAGCAGCAGCCACATAAGGTAACCCAGCTGACACAAAAACGGGATTTCTAAAAAGCAGTTCAATTTTCTGCTAAAAGAGCCGTCAAAGATCCTGTGAAAAAATCAAAAGGCCTCATACATTACCCGCTCCAGTTTGCTTTTTATTGGGCCGTCTTGGAAGTAGAAGTCATCTCATAAAGTAATTTTATATGATGTGAAAGTACTCAGGACAAAGAGAGGAGGTTTAGGATTTGATAAAAAACCTCAGCCGGCCTTAAGAGAAAGCCTCCCACGGAGAGAATGAAGTGCCCTCCGCTGTGCAGAAATGCTAATCATCACCTCAGCACACGTTCATGTGTTGGAAGGGACCTCATGTCATCAGAATCTTTTGTGAATACATTCCCTGCTGCTGAGGATCAGAGTGTAGGTTTGTCTTCTGCTGGATGACACAGGCGACTTGCCGTAATAACCTTTACTAAGGACATCCTTCATCCTCCTGGCTGGAGGCCGTTCCTGGGCAGCGAGAGGCCGATGGGAGTGGGGGTTCCTCCGTATCAAGAGGGAGGGATGTGAGTGAATTGTATCATGTGAGGGGGAGGAGCAGCCAGCAGAGAAACAGGTTTGTTCTGTTCCTCAGGCAGAAAGATGAGGAGGTCCAGCGACACCAAAAGAGGATTTCATACAGCAAAGATTCTCCTTCCTCTCCGTGTGTGTTCCACTCTCAGATATCCGGCAAAAGGGCACACAGACCCTGCGGCGCGCACGGCGCCTTATCGCCGCTCGTGCCACAGTAATGTGACTGTTGTCGGTTACGCCGCTTGGCGTGCATTTGCGACGCCATTTTTTGTAATCCCCGGAGGAAGATAAGCAGCAGAGGCGTTTAGGTGGAGCATTTTGTGACAGAGCGTGCAAACGATGCTGAGATCTTCCAGGCCCACGCAGGAACTGATGCAGCTCGCAGATGCAGCACCGATGGCAAACACACACAAACAGAACACAAACCTTCAGACACGCAGGGACATACGCGTGCTTGCACACTTATTCAGATACACACTTGCATAATTTACAATCACTGCTGTCAGAGGGGGAACCTTGTATCTCCATAACTGCCTTGTTTTTAGTTTCTTCGACATGGCCAGGTCATGAACCTTTTTGGGGATCGCATGAACTTTGGAGTCCAGGAGTCATATTTCTTACAGCTGCCTTTAGCTGCTGCACCGATCAGTGTGTCCACAGAGACCGAACTGAAGTCAATCCTCACCAAGCTCCAGATAGGACATTGAATAAGCCGATGGAACGTTACTGGTTACAATGCCTTACTCTACTCGTCACTGGAAAAAGTAATCACATTACCGTAATGCACTGCTGCCCAACACTGTAAACCAGTGTTTCACAAACTTGCAGGCACCTTTAAATGAGACTGCGGAACAGATTTATCTGGCGACCCAAATAATATCTCCTGCGACCCACCTGTGGGTCCCCGACCCAGTCTTTGGGAATGACTGGTGCAAACATGTTGATGCTAATTCTGAACCTCAAATAATGACTTCCAACTGCACAAAAACGTCAGCATTGGTCATTTGATCAAAGGATTGATTTCATGGTATGAGTGAAAGATTATTATATAAACGCACGTAAAAAAATATAACAAATTACAGAATTTCACTGAAATAAAAACTTAATTTCAGATATTAACTGAACAGATGAACCTGAGACGATTTTGTCATGTAACAACAACAATAATACAGTTATATTTTTAGAAAAACAGAAAAATAATTTCAACTTCGGTGCAATTCTGAACTTATTTTTGAATACTGAAATTCTCCAAAAGGGATAAAAGGGTTTCCTCCCGTCAATGTGATGCTCCCACATGCATGCCGCCAACACAGTCTTCAAAGCCCATCTCTCTCTCTCTCTCTCTCTCTCTCTCTCTCTCTCTCTCTCTCTCTCTCTCTCTCTCTCTCTCTCTCTCTCTCTCTCTCTCTCTCTCTCTCTCTCTCTCTCTCATTCCTCTTTCCATTTGTTTCCATTTAATTTACTGAATCGCATTTGCTTTGGAGGATTTGTTCATTTGAAGGGATAAAGTGCACGATAATGGACAACTGCGTTTTTTATTTTTATTTTTAATTGCAGTGAAAAGCAAGAGGAGAATTGTAAAACACATTTATCTGTCTCAGACGTCCGTCTCCAGTCTGAATAATTAATGCTGCAGCCTCTGTGCGTCTTGCTGGTTTGTCCTTGGGGCTTGTTGACTCGGGGCACTGCGAGTCCAGGATGCTGGCGTGGCGGCCTGCTGATTCACGTCGCCGTACGTCAGACATCCACAGCAGCTTTACATGCAGAGGATGTCGCCTGAGTGGAGCAACAGAAATAATTAACCGTATTAAAAGCCGCCGCCGCCGCACTGACTGTAAGTAACTGGTGAAGTGATGCAGAAAGGAAAGCAATGAGTGTGTGAAGGTGACGGTAAATAAGTAATCATATCTCTGTGATAACAAACAGAAGCTGCACACATTAAAGGAATAATATTGCAATGTGTTTGGGAAGTAATGATCATACAACGGTATGAATGAGACTTTTATTATACTGTATACGAATTCAAAGTCACACACTGTGAGTAATTGATATGCAAATGGTTTTTCAAACTGGGTTGAGTATAATTTGAAGCACACATCCCTGGTTTAACTTTCACAGAAAAATAATGTTGAATAAAATTATACCATAATAGCAAGCAAGGAATTCTTACTCTCTGTCGAAAAAGAGATATTTTACATATTATGGGATGCATTTAAAGTGATACTGCATGCCGTTTGTCCTCTCAGTCGAATAATTAATATTGATATGACAGTTAGCATTCAGGCACAACATGTTTTGTGTCATTGTCAGCAAATCATTCTGTATCCAGGCCGCATCATGAAGCCGTGACAGTAAAGGTATGCGAGAACGTTTTTGCCTAGTTTGACAATACAACACCATGTTTGTTGTCCGTCTCTGGCTCTTTGTTCCTTGCAGGAGAACGTTGTGCCTGTTGGGTAAATCTGACATGCACGTTGAGCTCAGATCTAGAATCCCCTGTAGTTCATCTCAAGACACTGTTTTTACAATGTGGGCAACATGTCAACACAGGTCAACCGGACAAGAAGTATGAGCGGGTCAGACAATATCACAGAGTGAGAACAAATGTCAAGTATTGTCTAAACTTGTGGTTTCCCAACATAGGGGTTGGAAATCCTCCAAGGAGTCACAGATTAAATCCCAGGGGGTCGCAATGTTAAACAAGTCATCTGAACTACTTATCTGGAGGTGATTAAACACACTCAGTGGAGGTTACAATTACTTAATGCTTTGAAAATTGTGTTTTTATACGACGAAGAAATTGCTTTCAGTTTTTTTTAAGGGAACCTCAAAGACCTTGGTCACATTGGTTGCACTTTGTGATAATCAACTTGTAATGTTTGAAAAACCCAGAAGGTGGTTTAGAATCACCAAAGACTCTTCTAAGCATCTGGATAAAGAAAATATTCCGTCCGGTGCACGATAAAAAAGATTTTGAACTTGTTTCCCTTTGTTTTGTTTCGTGACCAGAGGCAGAGGTTGAGGAAACATTTCTAGAAGACAGGGTTGCTGTAAAAGTACAGAGTAATGCTAGAGTAACATTTCCGCCCTCCTGGAGAAAGTACAACGGACAACCACTCAAAGAGTTCCTATAGTAAACTCAGGGCAAATCCATCTACCCCAACTTCACGAAGTAGCAGTTGTCTGAAGCACTAACAGTAAACCATAAACTAAAAGTCAACTTATATTTGCCTGTATTTCATTAAAAATAATACATATTATCATGTAGCAAAACCTGAAAAATTTATGTCAACAAATACGTCTGCAATATTATGAAGTAGCCGGTTACCGTCTCTGAAAGCGTTGTTTTACCTCCTCTGTTTCTTTTTTGATGCGAGGAGGATGCACTGCTGAGAGTTCGGGTGTGCGCACACTTGCCAAAGACACATCAGTTTGTCACAGTCAGCCATGTTTTTAGTTTACATTTGGCAATCCAGCACCTGGGACTCTTGGAGGTTGGAAGTTTGAACTGCGTAATTCCAACCTCCAGCAGAAGATCAAAGTTGAACCTGGAAGTTGGTCTGACGTGGCAACATTTGGTGTTTTCTTTCAAATAAGTTTGGACTAAAATCATATCATCACATAAAGGAGTCATGGACAAAAGTACAAATGTATAGACCAGGTCATAAACTCATGGCACATCTTTTACCCCAGTAATACCATTTCCTTCTTTACAATGCATCTTTATTTATTAAGTAACATTGCACATCCATTGGAGTCAAGTATTAAGGCCACCAAATCCTTATTGTATTTGTTAATCAAGCACTAATTACAGGGATCCTGTGGTGAACTTCCACTGAGCTCAATGGAGCCACAATACACCAGACTGCATTAAGCGTGCAGTGATACGCTGTATATGTAGAACTAGTTGAACTCCTTTCACATTCAAAGACGTGGATCTTTTAGGTGTTGAGTGTGTCTTTCCCCTCTAAGGTCAAGTGTCTGCATGAGGAACACCAAGTCTGAGTGCCTTTTATCCATCACGGCCGGCTGAGATAATCCCTCAGACGAGCAAACGGCACCCTTCCGCCTCTCATTTCTCACATTTTCCTCGGTACAGCGTCAGGAATACAATGAACGTTAATCCTCGGCTCAGTCGCCGGCAGCTACAGCTCTCGATTTTCCCTCCTTCAAATTATCATATGTGGAGGAAAAAAGGCATTGATTACTGGTAAGTGTGGATGTAGGGGATTTTCAGCAAATTAAAACACGCTGTTGCACGTCAAAGATTCTCCACCCTTTTTCTCTCGCCACTCTGCACCACCACCAGCACTTTCAAATCCAATAACTTCATTTTGTTTATTCAGCTAATCGTCTTCAGCTCATCTGGGTTGTAGCAAAGAAAAGAGCAGCTTAGTAAGTACGGATGAGTAAAGTCAGTCAATAGAAAGTTTTCATGATTGATTTATGGTTTTAGTTAATATATTCAGCCAGAAAATGTGCTGGTTCTCGCCTCTTAAGTCCTCCAAACAAGATGATCAAATGCGTTGTTTGTCACCGTCTTCCAAAGCGTTGCATATGAACGTTTTTGAAACGGTCCCGGCTGGGAGCCAACACCGACACCATGCCGCTGGAGGGAAGGGGGACACGGGAGGACCAGAACCAGGACTGCACGTAGCAGACTGTCAGACCCCCGTACAGTAAAATTTGCGTTTTTTAAAAGGAATCTGGTGCTCGGGAACATCACCACTTCCATCCACAGGATCAACACAACATGAAAGTTCCTTGTAGTTACTTTAATTCAGCACTATTTTGTGTGGCAGCTTCATAAATAAAAACACTGAACCACAAAATACCACACAAGCAGACAAAGCAAATTTCTATTTCAGGAAAAACCAAACTGTTGGAGCAGCAGCTTGTTGCAGCAGGAAACTAGAGCCCCATGTATTTAGTGGCCAACCAAACATTAACCACAGATTATTCGTCATACCCACAAGCTTTCCCCAACTAACTATACTGTAGCAAGGAATTAAAGAAATGTCGGCTTTCACGTCACCGCTTTGCCTGCTTTCCAGCTTGTGAGAACATTAATACAGAAGGATATCTAAAATAAGCATGAAATTAACATCAGCAGAGATCGGTGTCAGTTTGTTTATGCAGATATCTCTATAATCCTCTCGTCTCTGTAACTGCATATCTGCAGAGATCTATACAGTAAAGCTGTTCATATAAGAAGAGCCGCTCAGATTTAATGGAGGCTCACTTTATAAAAGCAGTCTGCATGAATTTCCCTCCTCATAACGACGTCCTTACAATGTTTCCGCGCCTTTTCATTTTATGTAAATGTTTAAACTGCAGTCTGTCACTTGCCATCATTGGGAGGTTTCTTTCAAACGGGAAACTTTCATACGCACCACAAAGGCTCATAAATATTTATATCCGCAATTGCCTTTTCGTTCATTTTCTTTAGCTCTCCGTTCTTTGCTGCCACAGTGACCCAGTTTCACCCCCCGAGGGAGTAAATTAAGTGAATCTTATTACAGTGTATTTTACCTTAACATTGTTTGTACAGGTCCGTGCAAATGTGTCCTTGTAAGAACACCACATGAACTTCTGTAGAAAGAAAATAAAAGCAGACATCTCCCGCTCACAAGAATATTGACACAGTATTCCTCCCTATAAACCTCCCTGGAAGATTCGGTGTACGCAGGAGGGAGAATAACTTGATGTGGCGGTGGAGCAAGAAGCGTTTGAACGATGCAAGAAATGACAAAGAAGGAAAGAAAGAAAAAGGAGTCATTTCTCCTTCCAAGTTATTCTGGTCTTTTTAATAATTTCGAGGTAGCTCCTGCTGACAGCCGGGAGCATTGATTATCATTCCGAGACGTCGTCTGTGAACTAATCTGCGCTCAGGAGCTTACTGATGATAATTGACCTGCAGCCTCAGGTTTTTAATGCTCTTTTAAGCGAAGCTGGAAGGTGAGACAGCAAGGAGGTGACGGATCTGATTTGCAGGTGCTGCTGGACGACCGTCTGTCTGTCTTTCAACAAACTCAAATATCATCAGAGGCTCTTTGGCAGAAATGTTGCAGAACATACTTTGTCCTTTTTGTCCTCTTTACATTGGGAGGATGTCTGGGTGGATGGACGGGTCAAACAATCCAACATATCCTCGTACCACGGTTCGTATTATATCCTACGCAAAGTTACTCCTCAATTTAAGTGCTTTTTCCTACGAAAGCCAGTCAAACGAGTCAATTTACGCCATTTACATGCATACAGTCACCCAAAATAAACTTCTGTCTTCACAGGAAACCACTTAGTTAGGTTTAGGCAACAAAACTATTTAGTTAGGTTTAGAAAAATAAACCGTCTTCCGTCTGGGTTAAAATAACTCTGGAGGTGCCGTTACTGAAGTCTGGAAGTCGTGTGACAAATAAATCATAAATAAATCGTTGTCTTCTCGTTTCACACGGGGAACGAACAGCAGTCTCTGAGAGATCCGTGTTTGTTGGACCCATCAACCTCCTCACCCGCCAGCCCGGTGTGAGCTTTCTTGTTCATGATTACGTGGATAACATACATAATTAATTTGTGGGATAGCTACGAATTAAAGCCCCTTATGTTTCTGAGGTATAGCTACGAATGCTCGATGAGACCAGCCTGAACAAACACAGGACTTTGACTGCAGTTCTTGAAAGGTGGGTATTGGTAAATTATAACGTTATCATGATGTGTTCAAATGTAATCTTGTAAAATGTATTTTTTGGCTGGAAACCTAAATAAATACGGTTGTCGTAGTGAGTAGTGTCTTTGAGCTCCTTATCGGACACTGTGTCCATCTCAAAAGACAAACATATAATGTAGTCCGAGTCTCAGAGTAAACAATATCACAAAGATGTTATTGGTGAGGTCCATGACCTGTGAACACTAAGATTTTATTTTTACCTGTTTGTATTGAAAACTGAAAACTGAGATCAAATGTCTTTTGATATAAGCTTTATATAGTTTTCACAGCCATAATAAATAACATGATTTCAAACCGTGCCACAACACCATATTGTGAAAATTCAGTTTGTTTGTACTGACGATAAAATCAGCCGCCTCCTGCTTGTTGTTGTTTATTGAAGCTTACTATCTTCTTTTCCTTCTTCCTGAGAAAGTTGGAAGTTACATTTAGTTTAAACTACTAATCTGTTTTATTAAAATGACGCTCCGCCCGACTTTCACCTCCAGTACACGACAGCAGGCCAATCCATCCGCAGTCCTCCTCTCCCTTGTTTCGACCGCTCGGCAGTGTTTACTGAGGCAATAGCATTTAAGTGCTTTACTCAAGGACAGCTGCATCGTCCTCTTGAGGAAAACACATTAATGCAACAATGATCTGACTGCCAAAATAACCAGCCTGCTCGCCGCTACGTACCTCAGCTAATGCACTGTGTCTCTTCCTACTCCACGCTGATTAAAACCGTAATGGTATTTTTGTTGCCGGTCCAACCTTTTTATCTGCCGGTGCCTTTCTTCTCAGCTGTTTTATTGACGTCTATATATAAAGAGTATTTTTTAAATGTCTTTCTTGACCATTATATACCCTATAATATGCCTTTTGATCTAAATAAGTACCTGACATTCATCAACTTTTAGACTTCATGGCACCGTTTGAGAGAGTGGGTTTTCTCCTCTTTTCCAAGTGATGAAGATTAGGAAACACAAACACTCGCAGGCGCCTGATTTTTTTGTTTTCTTTAACCGACAGAACTTTTGAAGTTTACAATCCTTTTTTTAGATCAATGGGGGAAAAAAAGAGATCTCAGATCAATACTTGTCAACTCCAAAATAATGTCACAGAAAGTTTTAACATTTTCTGCAACTGGAAACAAATTATAATGCACACGTCTGCAGCATGTAAGTATGTATGTAAGGCTTACTTTATATTGCTTTCATGTCAAAAAGTTCACTGAAAATCCATACTTTCAATACTATTCATACCATAGAAAGTTTTCGTGGTCATTAGACTAGTACAACAGAAGTGGTGATTGTTAGATGTTATGATCAACACACGTCAGTGCGGTCACAAAGTGCTGTCGCAGCTCGCTGGGAAGAAACAAGCCGCACAAAGCCGTCATCTCATCTGGTGCTGATGTTACTGCTCCGCTGCTCATTTTAGCCGTTACTGCAAAACTTAATCCCGTGAGTTTGCAGCTTGCTGTTAGTCGGTTTAGTTTAAACGGAAGTTAGCTCGCTACAGCGGTCGCAATAGCAATGGTACACATAAAAATGGCCGCCGCTCTTAACAACCTGGTACGATAATTTGAATGGGAATGTCCATGCTGTTTGTTTGAGTTCTTGTTATGGTCAAAGCTTCCACTAAGGACCCTGAGTTCATCAGTATTCAAAATCAGTATTTTCCTCATGAAATCGTGTACATAGCACCGGACCGTAAATGTAATAATGTTTACAGAAAATACAGTTGAACAGTTCCATAAATGTATAGAGTTGTTGAGTTGTAAATAGAGAGTTTCTTAAATATTCAGAAAATTGTGCAGAGTTTGGTTTGGCAGGCTAACATTTCTGGGGTCAGCATCTCCTTGCAGCAGAAAACAAACCAACAAAAATGCAGTAAAATGCAGATGAAAAGTATTTTAAATTGATCTGCTAATGCGTTTGTTTTTAGTTCAATATCAAATGGAAATAAATTCAGCGTTATGAGGTGCGGCGAGAGAAAGGATTTATTTTAAGGCAGTGGTTCTCAGACTCACACGACTGCTGTTTTATCTTTCCTGCCAGGTGGTTAATGGAAATTAATAGCATTCACTTTGCATCCGGAGAATAAAATAGCTTCTGATTAAACAGCTAAAACTGAATTCGGCAGAGCTCCGAGCAGCGATGACCCGGCTGGAAAACGTCTGCTGTAAGAGGGTACGGCACCGCAGCTCGGTGGCTATATTGCCAATATAAAGACTTCCAGTATGAGGTCCATCTTCCTCCTCGCACAGCCAGACAGCCGGTATAATTAGATATTGATAGAAGGGCAGTAATTAATGATGAGTCTGCCAGCAACATTATCTGCCCGGCAATTTCAACCACGCGCTCTCTGCTGATTGGGCCGGTGGGTCACTGAGACACAGCAAATCATTTGTCAAGTTCTCTGACCTGAATCTGCTGTAATGGGATGGAGGCGAGCAGTGATGAAAACAAGCAAAAAGCCCCCGGCAAACAGTTTCTAGGGGCCTTTACAGCATAGATTATCCTTAATGGTCATTGGAGTCGATTTCTACCAATTATCACAGAAATAATCCAATTCTTCATATCAGATTATTTCCATGAATGTTATGTTTCCTGCTGCAACACGACTCTGCAATCACTGTATCCTGCATCGGCTATTCTCAACCAGTGTGCAGACTGTTAAATGGTTAGATTAAATTAAATATTATATTTTGGTACACAAAGCTACCTATTTGTATGTCTTAATGTGCTCAAGAATTCACATTAAGTCAAATTAAAATGCATAACTTTAATGAGCAGTTACGTTTGAATATCACCGCGTCATCCAAGACACACCATCCGCTAGAGACAGAGAGACATTTGTAATCATAATGGCAGTGATGCTGAGGGTAAGCAGTCATTATTTTGTTCATTACAGCTGACTAGAGGATTTACACACATTTACAGCACAGTTAATTTCTTTTCCTTTTTTGTCATGTTTGTTCTGATTTATTTGGGGCAGTCTTCAACAATCAGAAGTGGGCTTTAAGTTACAAAGGGTTGAGGACTCCTGTTCTTTAAAACTAATTTATACAACTGATGAATGAAATGTTTAAGTAGAAACAAAGACAACTAAAATAGTAAAAAAACATTCAAAAAACAGTCACCAAAAATGTGAAGCGTGACTTTATCACATGTTAACACATTTGGTTTTCATACATTTACTGTGATACATTTGCATGTTATAATGTGACTTTCAGATAATTCACATAAAGGATAAGACATCACATTTAAAAGCAACAGATTCACACGTGCAATAAACTCACATAAAAGCACGTAAACCCATTTGCTACTCTAGTAAACTTTATTTTTTGGAGACTCTTTTAAAGGTTTTTATAAGGTGCTAAAAGCAACTGATGGAGATAATTGTATACAATCGAGAAGTTTTATTTAGTTCTTCTTTTTGGTGGAAACATGACGAATCGTTTATCTGTTTGGACTGTGTTGAACTTTTAGCTCCAGACTTATGACGATGTTTCTGGAGGAACGAGTGAAGAGAGAGAGAAGTAAATAGATGCAAGAGTAGAAAAAAAAGTGTTTGACAGTCAGAAAGGTGAATCACAGGCGGGGTGTCCTCTCTGCCTGTAGGGAAGTGTGTGTGTGTGTGTGAGTGAGTGTGAGTGATGGCTGTGGCCGGGGTTACGTGTGTGCACCGATGCGTGTAATGAACGCCACCATCAGCCCGACTCCTCGCTTCTCCTCCCCCGATCCCCCAGTCTGCCACACTGCATCCTGTACGGCTTATGTATGGCTACTGCCATAAGCAACACACACACACACACACACACACACACACACACACACACACACACAGATAGCAGCTGTATATGGTATTTGCTCCTGATCATGATCTCGTTCATAGACACACATCACATCCAGGGAGATCCGTTTCTCCGGTTTTAACCCACAGCCATTTGAATAATGGCTGGAGGCTGTTCGCGTAAAACACATTAGAATGATGAATTGGATTTTAAGAACCTATCAGACTGTTCAAGGACGGTGTGCAGTAAAAAGAGGAAGGGACAGGAACAGATGTGGGACAGAGGGGAGATGTGGCGGCAAAAGCAACTACCAAGAGAGAGAAATGTGTGACTCATATCAGGCTTTGAAATCAGAGATGAGACGGAGTCCACGATCCGGTGGGCTTTATATGAGAGGAAGTCAGCGTTCAGATTTGTGCAGTGAAATCAGTGGATGACAGTGTTTTTTTCCCCTTTTCTTTGTGGCTTCTTTAATGTCACACTACTGATCATATGGTGAATATGAGCGGCCTCATGTCGACATCCTTAGAGATATCAGACAGCAACCCTTTGCAGACCGGCGAATCATAGCGTAACGATATGTCTCTATACTACGTAGACTCGCATGCAGTCGTCTCAGATTTTGATCATTTTCAGGCAGGTTTAGGAGATTTGGAGCTGGTCATGTTGTGTAATATGGTACTCGTTACCCGGAGAGGTTGGAAGGAGATCTACGTTTCTAAAACCTTATTTTTTCTACGTAAAAACCTGTGGAGCTAACATTAGCATAGAGTATGTTAGCACATCATTAACTAGCGTTAGCACGTCTATGCTACACTAGCTATAGTGAAAGTATACTGAATGCTTGCACATGGTGCTTTCGCTTTTTAAGGATTCTGATGCTCACTTCCACACTGTGATCTGTAGCTTTAGCTTCTATCTTTATCTTTTAACCTGTTTCACTGCTGAAATGTTCAGTTTGACATCCTGGACTTATCTTCCAAACAGGGGGGCTACGCGTCCGACCACGTTTAAAATCTGTGTTGATCTTTCTTTCTTTTTGTGTTGATCTGTTGACACTAATGAAATCTTCCAGTTGTGCAAGGAGTTAAAGGATTGGTTCACATATTTAAAAAGCCTTATTGATCCTTGTGATTGTTCCTCCTGTCCATGCTGGTTGCGAGCATACTATTTGCTCAGGTGATTTTATAAGAGACAAAATCCACAGTCCTCACTCTGTGCAAAAATCTATTTAAAAGTTCAGCGAAAGCTTCAGTCTGACTTTGTTAAATCAAGTGGGGATCTTCCAAAGTTAGTCTTTTTAGTAAAACATTTTCTCTTTCTGCGGTAGAAGGACAGCAACACAAAGAGGAGAGAATAGCTTTCGAAGATACACGTCTGATTTGTCCAACTCCGACTGCTGAGGGTTCACATTATCTTTGGCTGTGCTTTGTAATTATTTTTTTGCAGAGAAATTGAAGTGTGGATTTTTGCCGACATCGTTTATTGAAAATGCTTTAATAGGGGATAAGAGCGACTCTTCTTCTGCACAGTGGAAACCAAACTCCATGTGAGAAATGTGAACAGGACTTTCATACAACAAACCAGACGGACGGTCCACAAATGAACCATTAGTACTTGAAGAGGCCAGTGTGTGTGTGTGTGTGTGTGTCCAGCACTCCTCTTATTCATGCTTAGTTCCTCTGAATAATTGATTGGATACATCTCATGCTACTTCTAGAGAGACGTGTTGGTGAAACATTTCCACCCAATATTTCCACCCAATTAGCCCAGTCTGCCGCGCATGAGCTCTTCTGAAGAGTTATAGCGCCGCAAGGGTGCGAGGTGGAAAGCAAACAGTGCTCTCTGAGCCAAACAAACGGTCGCAGAGGAGCATGACGTCAGCATAAATTGGAATTTCTAAGAGAACCTTTGGCTGTCATCGCCGTAGTTTAGTTATTAGTGTACGTGAAGATTTTATCTTGAAGCTAAGAACACAGTTTAAACACAGCGCCTTCAATGAATCACTCGACAGGCTGCAGATGTTCCAGGAAAGGCGTTCGCCGGACGGATCCCCGGCGGCTCCGGCGTTAAACCAAGAGGTGTTCCATCAAAGCCAGCGCGCCCCTGAAGCGTGACAACCTGGCTGTGACCAACATTAACCCGTTCAGGGTAACGCTGGCCATGCATATGGAGTCATTCTCTCGGCGTAGTAACGAGCTGAGGTGATGGAAATCCTCGCTGTATTCTGTCTCTCTGACCCGCTGTGACAAAACCAGGCTGAAAACGTGGGGCCAAACCACCAGTAATGCTCCGACTATGGGTCAGCTCTAATTGTTCCGGTTGAGCAAATCTGGGGTAGTGTTTCTCACTTGGAACCATACAGAGAGAAAATGGTCCAAGAGTGATTTTTATAGCCTCGAGGCTAAAACCTGGGAAAGCGAGCAGAGTGACTGCAGGGATATATATATATATATATATTTTTTTTATGTTTTGATCTTTTATTTTGAGGTTGTGATTTTGTTCTACTGATGTTGCAAAAGCGCTAGTAATTATCACGTTTTTTATTTGAGGCAATTTTCTTTTCTTTTCTGGAGTGTATGGGACGTCAGTGGTGAATTATTACACGCCAGCTTCAGCCTGCAGCTTGACTCGACTTGTTTTCAAACCGGGCTACAGGGGCCAAAGGTCTCCCCCATTCATCAGGAGATGCATGCCATCCAACAAAGTGCTGCATATGGAGGAAAATCTGCAAGCAAGGCAAATCACGAGGGGAGGATGAGGAGGGAGGTACTCGAGCCGCAAACATGCTATGTGATGAACAATCAGCGCTGCTGTCAGAAGTCTGATGATCAAAACAGATGCGGAGCGCTTCCCAGCAGCAGCCTCGGAAACATTCGTCTGTTGACGGTGAGGCATTCTCCTCGGGGGAAGGGACATCTGCCCCGATTAGTTTTTACCTCCATCATTCAAATTTCTTCACTTTCATGCTTCCTGTTCAGAGCTCAGATCGCAGATATGCTCCGCAAACAATGTTGATGTGTATTTTCCTGCAAGTGGGAAAAAAAAAAAAAAAAAAAAATTTAAATGCTGATCAGGAAATCCTCGCAGTAAACTTTCCAAGCAATAAAAATATCAAAGCTTATTGTTTAGTTTTCTTCATCATTTCTAATTACACTGACGATCTGCAGCTTGAATCTATTTAGTTGCTGCGCCATGAACTTCAGACGATGCGCTCTAGATTGCGTTTAAATAAGGCCCTCTATCTTTGAACAGAGCTGCTACTTTAGACTCAGTTAAAGTTGGATAATGTTGAACTTTGGGGCACATCCTCTCTGCATTAGTCCCTTAAAACTAAACCACAGTATCTATTTACAAATTGTATGAATACGTCTTCTCCACCGGTTCCCAGCTCGTGCGGACCATTTTATAGTTTTAAACAAGAACATTACAAACGAGCCCGAGCTTACTTGCTACTGCAGGAAGTAAACTATGTCCTGCAGCAACAAAGCTCCAAATAAACAGTACTCATCTGCAATGTTTTGACTTAATGATCCTTTAATGCAGATGCTTGTAACATTGTTATCTAAAATAAATGTATTTATTGCATGAAATTACAAGACACCAATCGCTATTCTGAGACACATATATCAGATATTTACTTACTTTATTTATTGTTGGATGCAATCTGCTTTCATAATTGGTCTACAGGTCTAATGGAACTACGTATCATCCTCTTTGAATGTTTGCTTTTTAAAACAACAGTGTTCAATCATCATTTAATTAACCACTGAGACGATCAGGAAAAGACGTTCACCCGATTGTCTTCGGTGTTAGAAAATGTAATCGTGCTAACAATAGTGTACAAAGAAGGGCTGGAAATCATTTTTACGAGCGTATCAGCTCAGCTCGACAGCGTGGAACTCAGTTTCACAAAAAGCAGACCTACTTGACTCCACTGAAAGGTGAAAACTCAGTGATTTATGAAGATTTTGAAGGCGCATTAACAACCAAAAACGAGAGCTATTCTTCAATATGACAAGACAAGAGAGCGCTCGCTCTCATTTTTCGCCTCCGTTCCTGAAAGTATGTTGACAAGAAAGAGCAATGCCTGTGTCTCCTAACAGGCAGAACATTCCCGAGCTGTCAGCACACCGCGAGCACTGACACACACACATTAACACATCATTATGCTGCAGGCCCATGGGACGGATGCACGGGATCACACAATAGAGTGCAAAATCGAATATATTGTCCCTGCAAAACTTGTATTGTCTGCGTTCATATTTTCCTACAAGGCTGTCTGGGAAACTTGTTTTTTATTTCTCAGTCCGAGAGGATTAAATCACAGATAATATCAAAACCTAAAGACATTTAGTTTAACTACAGCTATAATAAATAAACTCTGTTTCCTCAGAGGGCGGGATAGCAATCAGGCGACACTAACTCCCCCAAATGGGTGACATGACTCATGGCAAAATAATTCGATTTTGAACGGGCATTCACGAGGACAAAAACAATGCAAGATTAGGAGACTTCCCAGAAGCTGAAGCAAGCGTCCATTAGATTCAGTAGATTCTGCTCTTTGATACTGGCAGTGCCCCGAGACAGAGACAGAGAGACAGACGGAGGCGATTCCATCACAAGCATCGTGACTAATCTCCAACAATGATCTGTTCTTTATGAGGATTACATAACCTGCCATCATTAGTCATGTTCCATGAGACATATGTTGAGCTAATTGACAACAAGGGCAACAATCCGGGCGAAGTGGAAAAGCTGTGGAAAGCAGCGCAGCGACCAGACCAGATGTTTTTTGTTCTTGATATTTTTTTCCCCCTTTGAAAAAGAAAATTAATTTTGACGTTCTTTGTCTTTTTCACTTCAGACAGATAATTCTGATAAAAACCTTTGAGCGCAGCAGGGACTCATCCAGGGGTTTTATCCAGTTCAGGAAAATGTGTGCAACCGAAAGAATCAAAAATGTTGAAAGGTTCAGTCAACAAAGAGAAATATTCTCCACCACACAAACAGTCCCAGATGTAACCGAGGTCTGTGGATTCTCCTGATTAATTGACACCAGCAGCCGTTGCTGTCTGACCTTAAACTTTATTACAATAGTCATACACATACATGCAATAAATGTGACCTCTGCATGTAACCCATCCTGAGCATTAGCAGCTGTAAAGCCCTTGGGGAGCAACTTGGGTTTCAGTGTCTCACTCAAGGACACTTTGACATGCGTACAGGGGGAGCCGGGGTTCGAACCGCCAACCGCTCTACCCACTGAAGGTAGAGATACACCAAATCCGTTCACGTGTGAGAAGTTGATGGATCCCATTCATTTCTATGGAGAGTAAGAGAGACGGTCGCGCGTTGCATGATGGATACGACACGGCAAGGTGACTGACCATTCGCCGTATCTAAATTTGCATAATCATGACCCAACTTCAAGTTTATGCAAATTAGGTCCGTCCATCGCAAGGCAGCAGGTTTCTCGCCTTCAATGTGTTCAGAAGCACATTTAAGTGAACTGTTCAGCTGTAAAATTAGAAAGTTTGTGACCCGGCCGCCATGTTGAAATCAAGTAGAGCCCAAAAACACGCTCCGAACACACACCGTGGCTCGCGAAACTCAGATCAAACTTTCAAACTAGGCAGCGCTGGTCAAAAATAAATCAATATTTTTTCATTGCATGGCCTATTGCTCGCCTTAAATGTTAGAAAGCAAACTTGATGCCCCACCCACACCGCCTCAGGTACTTTCGCTGTTTTCTGCTCTTTCCTGTCAATATCATTATTTAGACAACAGTGTGTTTTGTTGAGATTCTTGTTGGGCAACTTCCAGTAAAATGCTGCACATATAGTGGTGGGTTCTTCCTATGAACTGCTGGAATATTGGGCGATTTATGAGGATAGTTCAGGCGCAGCTGCTCCGCGGCTGGTGGATCTGATCAACGCTACTCTAGACAACACCTTTGATTCTACCGCAGCCTGTTCCAGAAGCGGCTCTTCACTCCGCTCTGCTAAAAATATGCAGCTAGCCTATTTTTGTGATGAAGCTGTCTCCTTTGCTGAATGAGGGGATGCACCCAAAACTGATTCCTTAGTCTTTCAAGCAGGAGAAGAAATGGCAGAGTTGTTCTCGTGCTAAGAGGCACTGTATGTCAAATATAAATACGAAATAATGTTATGTGGATGAATGTATTTTTAACAACTAAAACACAGTCACATCTTTTTAATCCATGTCGTTCATAATGAGACTTTTAACAGTATTAACTTAGTCTGTAAGCTAAAATTAATTGTAGATATCTTTAATAGAATTGCTACTTATCAAAAGTACATTAAGGATTTGTTGGCTTGGAATTCAAACAAGTCAAAATTGTTAACAGCTAGAGTTTCTATTACCATAACTGATGTTAAGATGTCAAAGAGGCTCGTCATCGATCGTGTAGCTCATTACATGAAATATGAACTTCTCATCGCCATTCTTGCCCTAAATTGTGCCGTAATTCAGCTTAAACATCCAAAGACGACGGCCATCTATTGAAACCCTGCCACCTCCCATTGACTCTGCCATTACTCAACCATCAGATAAGGATCGGTGGTCAGGATAAGCGCAGATAAAGGAGGAGAACGACATTATTCAACAGTGTGAATAATTGAAGAGCCTGCAGTCGATTTCCAGAGAACAAGAAGAAGACTAGCTGGGACTATCCTTATCGGCGGCGCCGTGGGTCTCCACCCCCGACATGGCCATCTGCCTCGTTTCAGTGATCCTGCTGGGTAAGAAAGAGGACATGTGGGGCGTCCATCATCCATGCAGAAAGGACACAGGAACCTTTAAGTCAGCAGGATCCATTGTTGGTGAAGGTCAGTGGTAAGGTGGGAATGAAATAGGGTGACACCGGGGAGAGTGATAATAGCTCATCACGGCGGAGGTTTCTGATTCGCTGCCATATACTTCATCATGTCCTCTGAACGAGCACTCCACTTCTGCTTAAGACAAGGTCACACTGTTCACATCTGGCAGCGCATACTCTCTCCGAAAACTAATCTAAAGGTCGTGGCGGTTGAATAAGAGCTTCACTCGCATCAGTCGTACGGAAGTCATCAGAGTTGACGTTAATTGTACACACCCTTCCATCCATCCGCCCCAAAACAAAAACTTCCACACGCTGATTTTCCACAGTGCCGCTTCCACGTCAAACCGCCGTGTTTCCAGTCGTGTCTTCTCTTAACAACATTTTCCTGTTGGTTCCCTGCCCGCCAAATAGGTGTATCGTCATTTTGGGTTTTCAAACTACAACATTTACCGCGAATACAGTTTTAAAAGGCAACATTTGAGGGACAGAAATGGAAAAAATATTTATGGTTAATTTCACTACATTTGAGCGCATACTTGTGGCTTGATCCGACCACGATGCCATTTAAAACCATCTTCCCTGTGTATGACTAATGCTGCAACCAAAGATTATTTTCATTTTAGATTAATCTCACCATTATTTTTCAATTGACTGTTTATATAATATAAGAAAAAGTGAAAATGTCCATCATAATATCCCGGAAACGAATGTCGTGACCAACCAGTCCGAAACCCAAAAATGTGTATTTCAAGTGTATTTATTTAAGTGTATGGAATGAATAGAGGCAGCAAATGCTCATATTTGTGAAGCTGGAACCAGCAAATGTTTCTGTGTTTACCAGTGAGGTGCTTCGGGGGTGTGATGGGTCCTGTGTGATGAGGGTTGCTAGAAACATTAAAAACAGGGAAATATTGCTTTCTTGAGAAGAGAGTTCAGGAAGAAACAAGGAGGAGGAGCTTGGAACTAGTCCCACAATAGGAGAGTAAAATTGCGTAAAAGAGAATGTGTTGCAGGATGAAAATCGGTTGATCCAGGAACCAACTCTACATGGACCCTGTTTGATTTTGCAGTATACCTATAGGGGACCTGAAGACATCCGGCCCAGTTGAGGGGTTTTCTACCATAAACAGTAACACCAGATCATGTTTAAAAGTTTGTTTCAATACCATCCCCTGCTTTATGGTCTATTTGACTCTAACTGAACCATAATTTACTAAATGAACATCATGCTGTACTGAAGAAGACTTGAAACTAGAGATTGAGACCATAAACTCATGTTTACAATGTTTACTGAGGTAATAAATCAAGAGAGAAGTAGAGTCATTTTCTCATAGACTTCTGTACAATCTGACTTTGTTTGTACCCGGAAGAGGTACAAACAACTCGACTGACCCTGCTGGTCAGGAGAGAGAATGCAAGTGTTAAGACACTTCCACATTAGCTTCACTCAGCAGGACTGGCTGGAGGTTGCTGCCTGCTAAATATATAACAATACAGGAAGTCAAGAAGAGGTGGGAACCTATCTAGTGATCAGATTTTTGGACCATGAAAAGATGGACCCATGTGCTCAGCGTGTTCGCAAAAATGTTGTCAGGCTCAGTGCTGACACACTTAGATCTGTGCAGATAAAATTACCGCAGTCTAAATACACTTGGATAAGCCAGAGTGAACGTTTGCCACATCCCATTTGTCTTATTGTTGTATCTAATTCCCCTCCCTCAGTACTGCTAATCATCCCGGCTGAAGAATCCACTGTTTCCCCTCCTTCATTTATGCATCTTTTATAATGATGTTCAAGAACCCTAAGAGGGCTTTTCCCCATGCTTTCACTCGTTATTTGATTTGAAAAGTCTGCTGCAGGCGGCTCTGTGAGTGCGTAGCTGCTGACATTTGTTTTTGTGCTGTGGTGCGTTCAGAGCTGTGGGAACCTCCAACCTCGTGACACTGACGATCAGCAGCCTTTTTATTGGAACCGAATTCATGCATGTCTTTTCATGTTGTTTGGTTATTATTTGACTTCCGGGCTTGATTTGATATCAAAGCTTGTAAACTGATACTCGATCCCAAATCCGTCTTTTGACTATAAAACATGAATTCCCTGTAGGCTTGAGAGAAAAAAGGGTTCTCTTTGTTGTGGTGAACAGTCTGTGTGAGGCTTAATAGTGGATTAAAAAAACAGAATGAGGGTGCTGTAGTGTATTGATATAATGTGCACGTCATTTTTGTAGAATAAATAGTCAAGTGCTTGTCATAACCTTTTTCATTTGTGAACAAATATTGTTAATAAAACATTATTTTAAAGTTTTCTGAACCTGTTCTTTTGATTGACAAAATATGATTTTACAGGGAAAACATTTCCAGAAAAATGTAATGTTCGGACTTACATTTTTTGGGGTTTTATCGAGCTTGTAGTAATAATAATAGTAATATCAATGGTCCAAAATTATGTGAAATTGCATAGTTTTAAAGACAAAAACCTTCAAATGTTCTTGGGGGAGAATCTCCAAAAAGCGATATCTCCTTAGTTCTTTTATTCACAGATGAAATCCAGAAGGTAATGATACATGGAGTAATATTCATCTCCATCTTCTTCTACACACTTGTTGTGCGTTGAAAGATGCTTGACAAAGACGTTGAAAGAAATATTCTGAGAGTGTATTCTGAGCAGTCCCCCTTTGTACAATTCACAACGTCTCCCTCTTCTCAATGTCGGCAGTAGTGTCAGGGTTAATAAATCCAGACAACAGAGGGACGAGCAGGTAGGATGAAGGGACAGTCATGAACAGGCTTACAAGTTGTTAACAGGATGGCAATCGTAACAATCAAAGACACTTAAGAGGGCACAACTGGGTCAGAAACAGCCAACAGGTCAACGTACTGGAAGTGACAGAGACCAAGGATGACATAACAACATCGACAATCTTGTGGCAGGAGCCAGTGAAGATGGGCTGGTATAAATACTGTGGAGGTAATTGGAGAACGGGGAACAGGTGAGCAGGTGGATGAAGGAGTCAGGTGACTGGGATTGGTGGGAAAGTCTGAGGGCATCTGGTGGATGGATCGGAAAGGGCAACGCATGGGAAGTGAGAAGTGGCTGGAGACAGGGGACACTAAGCAAAACGAAAAACAAGGAATCCATTACACATCATTTTAAGACACTTTTATTAACAAACTAGTCAGTTTTAAGCATCCTATGTGTTGTATAAGTACCGATGTGGATAACGAATAAATACGGTGTTGTAGTTCGTAGTGCCATATTGGACAATTGGACTATTTCGGCAAATTTGCAGGTGAATTTGTGCCTCAAGAAAAAGGGAAATAGAAAAATGTCACATCTGTGTTCCTTGATTTTCATGAAGACTGATGACTCATGAAGACTGATGAAACTGCAAATGTCATACATCAAGATCTGCCGAACTGCCTGCCAAAGCTTGACCTGGACATCAGACACATCACAGCACATGCAGCAGATAATGCGGCAAATTTTGGAAAACACCACTCTGTTTATTGAGCACTGCCAACAATCGTATTTCTGGAAGCTAATTGCTCGGCTCAAACGGCTCATAACATCTGCAAGCTCGCGACCAGCTGTCGGTGGATGTTGAGTCACTTAAAGATCATGTCATGTGAGGACTTCTCTCTGGCTCTGCCAAAGGACAAAGGACTGCTTGAATCAGTCAAGAGCAGCAACAAATATCCATGGAAAAGTAGACTTGGTGAGTCATGACACCTATTTATTTTGTATTTGAAAGGTTTTATTTTCAGAAAAGCTCTGAGTTGTGATTTATCATTCATTTTGAGGCTTAGTAACAAAAGCTTTCATAATTATCCACGTGTTCCCTTTTAATTGAATAAGAACACAACATCATACCTCACCAACGTGGCACGCTACCTTTTGTCCCTTATTTGATAGTGAGGGAGTTGATAACCCTAATCATTGCTCAATTAATGGCTTTCCTGAAGTACAGCTACTGACAAGTCCCTTTAACGGTCACCTCCTCAAAAACAACACCAGACTAAAAGCCTTTATTGTGGGATTAATTCCCATGTCATTATATTATATTGAACTTGTGTTTTTGTCTCACGATGTTGTACAACAACACAAAGGTTTCCTAGTCTGAACCAGGCGGCAACCTCTCGTTCTGAAAAGTGAAGTCAATGCAGAAGTGCCTTAAACCTGCATTCTCTCTAATGTCCACCGGGGGGCGACTCCTCTGATTGTATAGAAGTCTATGAGAAAATGACTCTACTTCTCTCTTGATTTATTACCTCAGTAAACATTGTAAACATGAGTTTATGGTCTCAATCTCTAGTTTCAAGTCTTCTTCAATACATCATGATGTTCATTTAGTAAATTATGGTCCATTTAGAGTCAAACAGACCATAAAGCAGAGTATGCTTTAGTGAATTGACAGGTCGCAATTAGAGCCGTATACAACGAATTTACGTAACTCCTCTTTGGTCCAAATATGGTAACTTATGTTCACTGGTTGCAAAAATCCAAACGTCTCTTTTCAACCTTGACAGAGGAAGAGCAGACCGGATCCTTCTGTTCTTACCTTTCACAATAAAAGCCCAAACTGCTTTTCAGTTTCCCATGCTATTCAACATTTTACCTCAGAACGACTGGCAGATGCAGCTCCGGGTCAGTAGGATCCTGGTAGTTGACCCTCTGCCTGTGTGACTGTATTTGAACCGTTTATTGAAAAAGTGTTGCAGCTGTTTCTTGCAGTGAAGTATTCACAGGTGAGTATTTATAGTACGTGGTGGTTATTAAAACCCGATAAAATATGTTCCAATTATCTTAATTAAATGTGTGAGCTCAAACACTAAGGAGTACTGGGACATATAGTAACCTCCAGATTCAAATCCAAATTATGATCATCTTCACACATTACAGGTCACCTGGAAATTGGTTCATAAATCATTTACTGTGACCTTGTCTTCATCAACTGATAGCCTTAAGTGATTAACTTAAGTATGCTACAGTTTAATATGTCTGCTTTTCCTTTTTCCTTTCCGCGTGAAGCAGAAGCTGAAAAGGGGCTCGGACACAACTAAACACACCGTGCTGTGCGGAGAACTAAAGTCCTAGTTTACACGCTCTGTCACGCTTCCCAGGCAAAAACACAGCATTTTTTGCTGCTAATGTTTTCTTGCTCCCGGTGGTCTTTGAGCTCTATTTCTTTCCTGATTAAAAACCTTGTTTATGATTAATAAGCAGAGGAAATGAGTGAACAACAACAGAGAGTTCATCCCTGAAGAAAGCAATATTCTCTTGCCTTTTCCAACAAGAAACCACTTGATCCCAAATAATAATTAGTTTCATATTTTTGGATGAAGCGAATATCAAAGCCCTCCTGTTTCCTATCAAGACCAATTATTTTAATAGGAAATGACATCATCCGAGGTCCAAGACGGGCCAGTAAAGCAACATAAAATTCCTCCCCTGCCCACTGGCATGCATATGCAACAGCCACTACAACCCCCCCCCCCCCCCCCCCTCTCTCTCTCCCACTGAATTAAGTATATTTCCTAGCTAGTCTGCACCAGCAACGGCCAAAAAACGATTATTGTGGGACTCGCACATACGCAGCTGGATGGCTCTGAGGGAAGAAAAAAAAAAGGAAACAATGAGAAGAATTTGCCTGAAAGAAGCCTGCTATTAATTACGAACGGGGTGATGGCGGTGGCTCAAATCGCCTGAGCCTCGTAAAGCAGTGGGATCAAAGAAGAAATGAGGGATGACAAATAACCTGCAGCCCCGAGTCGGCTGGAATACAAGTAGTGAGATGATACGACCGGTGAGAGAGGAGAAGAAAAACACACACGAGAAAGATAAATGGACAGGAGGATTCATAGAGAGGCATTTTAGACACATTTGTATTGGTTTTATTCATCATCTGCACCTGACATTAAGAAACACAAACTTTTCATTTAAAATTTGACGACAAATGAATGGAACTGTTGAACTGCACCGATTTAGATCAGGTTAGCATTTATCTTACAGTTACAGCAGCCAGCGAAGTAATTGCTCGCAAGTCTCTCAGCCAGATATTTTCCTCTGAATTTTAATGGCATCGCTGACAAAGGACAACTGGGGCGGCTTATTTTTCAGTTTTGAGTCTCTGTTATTATTCGCCCTGGTTCAATGTGTCACCAGCGTGCTGTCAATGGAGCTGTCACTTTGACATGGTCGGGGGGGGGATTTTTTGGGAACACAGCGCTGGTTAGAAACACAGGAAATGGTGTGTGTGTGTGTGTGTGTGTCCCCTCTCCACTGGCTTTGAGAAGCTTCCCAGCTCCAGACACAGCATGATGTCCAGACCACCATTTACACTCTTTTAACCACAAACACAGTTGGTAATGTCTTTTATTACTTGTCTTTTCAGAGTTTTATTTAAATATAAAAAATATATAAACTTTAGAAGTGTCATCATTTTGAAAAAAATATTAAAATTCATATCCTTTGAAGAGGCCTGTAATGGGTTTTTATGTCACCCTCATATGTCAAATCTGGAACAAAGCTCTTGATGTGCAGACTGTTCAGAAAAAGAAACGGGACAAGCGATGGAAATCTTTCATCCCGTTTCACCGACTAGTCACGGTGTCTTTTAAAGCGGAGACACACAGAGTTTAATTCCAGCTTCATTTCTACCTGGTCGTGCCATTTCTACATTCTTTGGAAGGAGAGCATGAGATGATTGAATTATTGGGATCAAACGGTGTATTTGTCTTGCTGAGTGTCTGACTTGGGTTTAGTGGTTGGAATCTCCAATTTCAGGAGGAACGTTAAACTGGAGTCACGCTGCTTTCACGAGGTTGACAGGAAATTGCATTCATCTGTCATGTTTTTTCCCTCGACGATGTCATAAGGTTTGTATAGGGCAAATACAGAAGTGACTGAAGACACTATTATTAGTCGAAAAACCGTTAGCATGTGCAGGCTTTGTTGTATACAAATCTGCAATACATTCTGATGAAATTAATGTGGAATTAATAGAAACTATCAACACAGATGTGATAAATACAAACATTGCATTCCTCTGTGAACTCGACAGGATGTGATAATTACATGACTTGGACCTGCGGTTTTCTTAAGTTTATTAGCGAACAGCTAATTTTAGGCTACTGAAAAAAATGGAAGTAGCTTCTTCTTTTGTAAAACTTTTGATGATGATAATGAGTTAAATTTCTCCCTGTGCTAGAATCAACAGTCTGCAGATTTTTATATCTTCAAGCTTCCAGCTCACTGATTTCGTGTAAAGCCACAGATGTTTTTCCAGCATGATATGAGAATGGTGGAAACCGAACCACAGCTACATCAACACCGGTGACCATTGTGCTAACGTTAAAGAATGCTGCAGGAATGAGTCCTAATACCAGGAAATTAGTTATCATCTTTGCAATTATACGTCATCCCCGCAGCTCTCTATTGGAGCCTCATATTGCTCTGTGTGTGCTTGTTGTCTAAGCATGACATTTTATGGCCACAAAACCTCAATACATTTGTTTTAAAAGCAACTTTCTGTCATCTTGGGGTCGAAAATCCATATGGAACTAGAAAAACAATCAAAACTGCCAACATTTTTATAGGAATGGGAAACCTCCACTCGACTTTTGTCTGCCACATAATCCTCCTCTGGTGGGAAAACCTTTTTGTTGTGTTTGTAGTATATATTTTTAGGCATCGTGTTCATTTGTTTTGCTCCGAATCTGTAAATATCTGCTGCTGCTTCTTGTTGTTTGAGCATTAAACATTCCAGGACAATTCGGGGGCACCTGCGGTTATGTTACCAAAAACCATTAAGAGAAACCAGACAAAGCAGTGACCAATTAAAAGCTGTAAAAAGGATGAGTGAGGTTTGCTGAGTGAATTGATGTGTGGATGTGTGCTTGGTCTTAAAAGTCCTGTAACAAGCTCAGTGAGCCATTACATTTATTTAATTTGGACAAAAATTGAGCTGTTAGTATGTAAATAATAACAAATGTAAATAAAGAAGAAATGGAGATTGTCTTCGTATAAAAGCTCTAAGATTGTCCGTTCGCCAGTCGTCCACTTAAGTCCAAAATATCTCAACAACCGCTGGATAGATTGCCACGGAATGTGCTGCAGATATTCATGATCTCCAGAGGATGAATCCTACTGAGTTTGGTGAGCATCTTAATTTATATCTCGCACCAACAGCAGGTCACTTATATAGTGAAATCTACACCTATAGGTGATGAACTAAACACTGACATTCAGGGTTCCCAGATGATGTATCTTCCTGGATATGGTGACCACATGACTTTTCTTCAAACCCCACCCTGATGTTGACGTTTGTGTTTCTTTAGTCAAATGTCTCAACAACTATTGGATGAATTGCCTGACATTTGGTCTCCGGAAGGATGAACAGTAACAACTATGTTGATTCTTTAATTTTTCATGAAGCTCCATCATCGCGAACAGCAACATTTCAACATCTACTTGTCTGGATTGCACAGACATTCATGGTCCCCAGACAATGCATCCTAATAACTTTGGCGATCCCCTGACCTTTTCTCTACATGCCAACATGAAGTTGATATTTTGGCTTTTTAATAAAATATAAAACTATTGGATGCATTGCTGTGACATTTGGTGCAGGATGTATTGTCCCCAGAGGAGGAACTGTAATAACTTTGAAACCTTTTGTCAAGTGTTAGCATCAGGTCAAAATTTCTTACTGTCCAACACTTTGGTTTTTAACCAAATACCTGCATAACTAATGAAGGTCGGCACAATGCTGCAGTGGTTAGCACTAGTGCCTCACAGCAAGAAGATCACAGGTTAGATCCCCGGTCTGGGCGGGGCCTTTCTACCAGGTGCTACGATTTCCTCCCACAACAAAAACATGTAATCAATCAATGATTGACATTTCCATCTGCCTCAACTCTACTTTATTGTTGAAAATATGCAAACATGCAAAACTAAGATGGTTCAACTTAAAGTCTTTCTCAACCTGCCAAAATTAGTTTATGCAGCACAAAAAAGTCGTTTTTCAGTCTGACAAAATGTCACAGTTGAGATTTAAGACAAAAAGAAGTCCTGGGACTTTGAAGTGTATGCATAAATCAAAATATTGCACTGCTTTTCTGTTCATGTATATAACATATGTAATGCATTTAGATTATCGTGCCTGCAGAGGTACAGATTGGTCGATATCCTGAGCCTTCCTCTGCCTCTGATTGGCTCGTGCTTGTTGTCTTCGTTAGCTTTTAGCGTAGTTTATATTTGCCGAGGTGAAGTTCGCGCGCGGCGTGTGGTGCACGTAGCGCAAGTGGTCGTCTCTGAATTTTTGTAACTTACCGCGCAATCAGGTGACTGTCACAAATAGTTCACTGATAAAAGCACTGTTTTCATGTCTGGGGATTATTCAAAGAAGGCCAATCGTTTTATATGCATTAGAAACAGGAGGTCTTCAAAATGATCATTTCAATAAATATATTTTGCAGCCAAATCAAATTGTTTAGAGGATATTTAACCTTTGTTTCTTTACAATGCATTCATTATTTGACTCTTTACAGGGCTTTGAACAAAGGTAATAAAATAGTCCATGAATATGAGATATGAGTTTACAGATAATTACAATCCCTCCTTGGCATTGTGGAGGTTGGTTTATGGCTTTTTGCAGGTTACACCGACAGTCTATGGGCATATCTTTGGGTTACACTTGGTGTCTTTTTGATTCTTCACGTTACATTTTGTTCGTGCGCCCTCCGGCGTTTCGGAGAATATTGCAACAATGGCACATTCATGCATAAACGCCTCCATGCGTGCTCGGAGCTTGCGCGCCACCTACGGAGGCTCGCGCTCCGCTGCCAAGCGCGAGTATAAAATAAGCTTAAGAAATGAGGCTTGAGGTTTGGGTTAGAATATCAGAATATCAGAGGCAGAATATGGCGGATCAGAGTAGTAGTGCCTTCGCCATAGTAGGAAAACATTTGTTTTCTCAAGACTTCTTTATACCGATGTCATCAAAACAAGACAGCTGCTGTGATGACCCCGATTTGCTCTCTGCAACGTCTTCCCCTCTGAAGCACGGAGCACAATACCCCAAATCCCACAGCGCCATAAAAACATACCCACATGTCTATGGAAGACACAGCTTTTCATTTCACAAACCATACTTTTTATTCCACTTCTGTCCCTTGGTAATAGTCGCTAGGGCACAGTTCAATAATGAAAAAAAACAACAACTCGTATAATTAATTTTCTTATAATTTGAAACCCACTCTTCAGGCATTCTCTAGTGGAGCCATCTGTATCCAAGTTCATTTTTTCCCTCTTTCTTCAGTTTTGAACTGAAACGCTGAACCAAAGCCGCGTAGCTCTCGCTTTAGTTCCTCAGCCCGCTGACACAAAAATTGCAGCACTATGTCAGATTAAGAAAAAAGCGCTTGAAGTTAAAGCGCACTCATCATCTGTGGTGGAGGTTTGGCCAGATGTTTCAAGTCTGTTTTTTGGGGGGGAGCACATCGCTCTTGAGTAATGTCCAATAAATTTCAGTCGCAAATTCCCTCTTGGAGACCCGTCTCACACCATCTCTGCTGCCAGCAAGTACATAGTCTCAGAGAATTAGCCATCCTGGGCCAAATTGTTTCCATCTCCAGGAACACAGTGAATTGGTTCTCACGGGGCTCCACTGATTCTGAGGAAAATGTAATTCCAGAGGCCTTGTAATGGATTGGGCTGTCCACTTCTTGGTATTGTCTTTTCAATATCCACCTCAGCGGGCAACACCGAGCCGGTCTCTGAAGCAATGAGCCTGTTGTTGACCTCTTTGGTCCTCCCTAAAATCTGGGCCAGGAAGGGAGCAGCGCACTCTGCTCGCGGGCTCTGAAGCTGCACAAAGAAAACTCAAAACTTTACCTCCTCAGTGCCAATGATGTCAAACAACGTCCTCCATTACCACAGCATCATTCATAATTAAAGCATCATCATCAAATATTAATAACCGAAAAATAATCAATCCAATGTTTAATTTCTAAGCGCTAAATATATTAACTCGGCAAATGGAGTTTAGTGCATCAAACTGTTGTTACACTGTTATGTAACCTGCAACAAAGGAACAGTGAATACGGAGAGCAATGTTTCACAAATGCACGGTGAACGCAAAATATTTATGAGCTATTTCTTTTGCGATTCAATTCAATTCCATTCATTTTGTATTGCCCAAAATCACAAATTTGCCTCACATCGGTAGAGGAAAAGCTCCCCCCAAAAACCCTTTAACGGGCAGAAAGAAAAGGAAGAAACCTTAGGGAGAGCAACAGAGGAGAGCTACAAGACATTAAAAATGCATATGACAGAAATTATTCATATAATGAGAGTAGTAAGCATATCTCATTCAGTGCACATATGAGAGCAAACAACCGTCCGCAGAGGTTAGAGATCAGGTTTGTGATCGGAGAGTCACCGGACTGACTGGGATTATTTGGTTCGGGGGGAAATGAATGAATAATGCTTCCCGCTCCCTCCACAGGCGGCGTCCTCATAAGAAGCTCCATCAGATTGTGGCCGTGCTGGGGAAACAGTGGAAGTGGGTTTTGAGCGAGGGAAGAGGGGGCCACGCTGTGCACAGCTGACATTCCCCCGGATAAATTAACGCTGGAAAAACAAACTCAGAGAGAATTGTTTTCTCAGATTACGTTGCACCTATCAGGAAAATGTGACACAGCTTCCCAGAGTGGAACGTGTCTCTAGAGAAGCATTTTTTTACTGAAAATAGTGCTGATGTGAAACAGACCAGAGCCGCTCCTCTCAGTTCACCTTTTGTCAGATTGTCTTTTAAAGATATGAAGCATTTTAAATCAGTTAAGAGCTGAAAGTTCTACATCTGCTTGCTGCGATGTTAAATCAATCAAACTTGTTGACGGCACCACTAAGTTTTGATTTAGATTATCGCAGATGTGCCTCTTTGGTGAGTGACTTTCCCATAAGGCTTTGCAATCTGTATGCAAAAGGATTTTTTTTTTCTCATTTTCCCTCAGTTGATAAATGAACAAGCCTCTCGGTTGTCAGCTCCTATTTGTCAGGTGAGGGGTTACCAGGCCTCCTGCATGTAGAAATGGAGCACATTTGTGGCGTTGCGTGATTCATACGAGACTTTGACTCATCTATTTGGTTTCTAATGACACATTCATCTGATGGAGCAGGAGGGATTCAGCAGAAAAAGCAGCGGCAGTGTTTGAACACATTAAGCTCCTGTTTGTGTGATAACGGCCCGAGACGCCGTCACGTTTCTCTGCTTACACGTAGCGCAGATATGGAAGTGGAGCGGCGCGCCGCTGCAGATAAGGCCTCAGGGAAACGCTGTGTTCATCACTTTGAGTGAAATGAGATGGTGTCTCGCTGTCACCCTACCGGCAAGTGCGGATCTCAGGGGCAGTCTGTAAATAGGATCTTAGTGGTGTTGGAGCTGTGCCAGTGTCACTTCTCTTCTTTTTTAGTCTCACCTCGTTCAGGCTCTCTGTAAACTCAACTTGTTGTTTTGTCCCTGTTAGTTTTTTTTACCTCTCATGTTCTTTCTTTCTTTCCGTCTGATGATGAGCGTGAAGCAGCAGGGCAGTGTTTTGCACTAATGAAGCTCCACAGACTGTACGGCCTCGTTGATAAGTCAGACACGGACTGCAGCTTCCTTCGAGATTCACAACATGAAGCCTTCGTCTGCACCACTTCCTTTAGTGTCCTTGTTTTACAGGCTGTATAGACTCTGCATCATATTATGTCCTATTTAATTTGATTGTATTCTCTATCTTGTTGAAACGTTTGGTTGGATTGTGAAAGCGCTGTTTTGTTTTTTAGCACAGACATCTTTTCACCTGCAAATCAGCATAACAGTGTTGGCAGGGAACCGCATGAACGCATGCACGATGGAAAGATTCATGGAAGAGTCTTCTAAGTATCCTGAAGCCACTGCGGGAAACAGCTGCTGGACGAGATCTGGGCCTTATACTTCTGGGTCTATTCAGTTGTCTGAGAGAGTATTTTTTTTGTACTCCTGTGGATTCATTTTGCAAAAGGAAAGACGAGGACGGTATTTCCACCGCAGCTGCAATATTCTCACCCAATTGCTGGTGTGATTCTGTGGAAAGATTACCAAAATCCCCCAAAAACACTTACTTTCAATTTGCTCTGTCCTAAAAATGGTTGGAATTAAATTGTAAATGAAACATAACAAATGTTTTCATATGTTACTGATTTTTTAAATCTAAACGTTTTGTACGTTTAACAGTTTTTAAGCGATCGTGGCGGGTGAAGCTTTGAACTCCCCCCCCCCCCCCCCCCCCCCCAATGAACTAAAGACCAAAACATTCCCACCCCGGTAAAAGCACTTTGAGTTTGGAGTCACAAACACTTTACATCTTACAAAACTTCGGTCAGAGATACATTTTCTCCTGTTCTGTACTGAAGTACGCTGGTGAGGTACTTGTACAACAAAACTGTATTGCTGTTATTGAAATTGTTTAACATAATTAACAGCATTAACTTAGATGTAATCTGGATAACTTTAGTCAATCCTGTTAAATCTTTTAGTGTGACTTCTTGTCTATTTCCTCAACATTTTAATGGTGTTTATTTTATTACTCACGAACAACTAACAACTTGAGATGACAAAGTAGAGAAACATTTAGATTTTGGGAGGTTTAACATTCACTTCGGGACGATTAAAACTCCACTCTGTTTTGTTGGCCGGACCAGCGCTTAACCACAAACTTCAGGGTTTATGGAACAACTGAACATTTTAATGAACTTGCTGCTAATTTGTTCTCGCCTTCCTTAGGTTGTTGTTTCATTGGTAGTTTGCCTGTTAAGTCTGGTGTGGTTTTTCCGTATTGTGCTGAGTCGGCTTTGGCATGTTGTGGCGTTAACGGAGCCAGCGGCAAAATACTTTCCCTCGCTGGAGCTGACTGCGGTGAGAGCTTTGTAATGTTCCTCTTTAGTTAACAATAATGAAATATCATTACGTTATTATTGTAATCTCTCTTCAGCCTCCCATCATACTCATCATTTGGAGCTTAAAATCTCTGTTGAATGCACAAGGTCGATTTTGTTCGCTTAACTCGATCCATATGGAACCAATTTTTCCTAATATCTTACTTAAGCTTCTCCTTTTGCTATAATGTTCAGCCCTACATGACACATCAGACGCAACAATGACACCTTTGTGTCAACTCGCATGGCAGCGCCGTCCTTTCTCGTGTCTCTCTAACTTTGTTTTAATGTTTTTAATAAAACTCTTGAAATAAAATAGCCGGAAACATATTCCACCATGTATGAGACAGCCACCCTCACGAACATGCTGCAACAAATATGTAAACACATTTTGACGCGTTAGAGGGATGAAAGCAGCAAAGCAACAAGAGCAGCTGCATTCGTGTGGTTGTAGCGCTACAGGCTACAAGGAAAGAAGATGAAAAACATACCTGCCAGTCCAGTGTCAGGATCAAATGGCAAGAAGTGCACAGTAATTTGTAGAAGTCTGGTAACTCTGGTACATGCCAGCAATTATTTTTCTCTTAGATGTTACACGGGCGAGCGGCAAAATAATCCAAGCACACGTACAATACAAATGATTAGCTTGTAATAGACTGTATATGACAAGTGGACGTCGTCAGCCAGACGTCAGAGGAGTCGCCCCCTGCTGGCCATTAGAAAGAATGCAAGTTGAAGGCACTTTTGCGTCGGCTCCACTTGACAGAACCCGACCCGAGATATGTAAACATATACAAAGCAGGCGGCAAGACTTCTTTTTATATGTGCTCTTTTGATGCACCACTTTGTGTTTTTGTTCAGTCAGGGTCAGGCGGCAACCTCCGTTCTGCCGAGTGAAGCCAATGTGTCTTTAAACTTGCATTCTCTCTAATCACCATCAGGGGAAAATAAGTCAGGTTGTATAGAAGTCTATGAGAAAACGACTCTACTTCTCTCTTGATTTATTACCTCAGTAAACATTGTAAACATGAGTTTATGGTCTCAATCTCTCATTTCAAGTCTTCTTCAATACAGCATGATGTTCATTTAGTAAATTATGGTCCATTTAGAGTCAAACAGACCATAAAGCAGGGAATGCTTCAGGGTGGGCTTATCGTGATTGACAGGTCGCTACCAGGGCTGTATCCAGCATCTCTACATCACCTCTCAGTTGCCAAAAAAACATGCCGACGGCCGTAATCCAGAAGGGCTAAGCGAAAAAGTAAAAACAAGAATGGAGACACTATTATGTAATACTTGTCTGACTTAGCTTTGCTAGCTACAGCAGGTTAGCTCGTAGCTGTCACAGCAAACTAGCAGCAGCAGTTAGCTATCTGTCTGCCCAGTTTATAAATACCTCAGGAATATATCAGTTGTGCAGGCTATTAAATGGACCAGCAGGACTTTCTTCCTATGGTTATCTTCACTAGTCTTCTGTCATAAAAGTATGCTGGCATTGTGTTTCTGCAAACCAGGGATACGTTGAATGTGGACGTTTTGGCATTCGGTCAAAACAAAGGGACGCAACGGATGTTACGTGACAAATAAGGTAAGTTAAGTTTGGGTTAAAATAACTACAGTGATGTAACTGAAGTATGGCAGTTGAGTGACAAGCTTGACTTCTGGTATCAGACCACCACAAACAACGGGCTCCTGGCTGATAGTCCGATGTTTTTAGACCTATCCACCCAGATTTTATGCTACATCCCCTGTCCTGGCTCACAATTAAGTGGATTACATATAAATTGAGTACCGTATTTTCCGCACTATAAAGCGCACCGGATTATAAGGCGCACCTTCAATGAATGGCCTATTTTAGAACTGTTTTTATATATAGGGCGCACCGGATTATAAGGCGCATAGAATAGAATAGCGTCGTAAGCGTGTCTCTTGAAATGTGCCATTTTGGGGTCTTTATACACACAAGTGGTGTTGGACTGGGAGTAAGCACAGTACCGGTGTTTACCGCGGTGCGGCTTTGTAGTTTACCAGTCGTACTGAAACATTTTGACAGAGCGCCGTGTACAACCAGTATGGATCAACCAATTAACCAATTGATCCATATATAAGGCGCTCCGGATTACAAGGCGCACTGTCGTTTTTTGAGAAAATTAAAGGCTTTTAAGTGCGCCTTATAGTGCGGAAAATACGGTACATTGGATTCATACAAAAGTAGAGTGCATTACTCTTTGTATAGCTGTAGCTACATGAACAGTGTATGAGAACAGTCATGTGTGAAGACATATAAGGGACAGCTCTCAAAATAGTTGACAAATGTCTATCATCTCATGTTGGCCAGATTTAGTGTTTACTATTCATATTTAGATTTAAATTCTAATCAATGTTCCTTTTTTCCATCAGTTGACGATTTAGCTTTTTTGGGCTCGGAACAAAAAGCGGTTTGTTGACTCTGCCTGTTGAGGTTTAACCAACCAATATGATTATTTCTGCTCCCAAATGCAGCTGTGTTTGTATAACGAAAAACTGCAATCTGTGTTTGAGATATTGTGCGTGACGAGGGAATGAAAAACAAATGAGTGAAAGAAAGACGCCCAGGGAAGTTTGGTCGCATCGCGGCATGAGCATGGGTTTGACTGCAGAGCGAGGTGGGAGACATGGAAAATATTGCCGTTGTTTTCAACCCTTTGGCATGATATTAATTAAACTGGAACGTGAATAAATAAACGCTTTTCCTTTTGTCTGTGGTTCCTACAGGGCAGCAGAGTTGTTTCGCTCAGCCGTCACTCAGACATCACGCGTTGACCCCCCCCCCCCCCCCCACACACTTCTTCCACTTCAGCTGTATGGGCTTCAGGACTACGATGGCGTAAAATAAAGAGTGCTGATCACACAAAGTGCATCGCTCTGGATAACCTTGACAGTGACTGCTGGTGGAAGGTGGGGGTGCAGGTAGTTCGGGTGGAGGAGGTTTCCATTTGTCTTGTGGTGCAGTGGCAGTGGCGGGATTTATTGGGCTTTGGGTGTCATCCTGTGACAAGGTGCACATTCTTTCCGTGTATTATGGGCCCAGACGATAGCAGTGTGAAGCTCCCTGTAAATAACCTCGAGGTTATGTCTTTTATTGAGTTATACATTGTGTTGAATTTATGATTGAAGCCCTACGGAAGAAAATGTAAAAAAAAATATATGAGCAGAATTTCCAGCGGAGCGTGAACTGAGGTGGAGGAAATGCATTCGGGCAGCTTAACGGGGGGGGGGGATGTAGTCCGGACCAAGGCAGCAAACTTTATTACTCCTTTCAACCAGACTGTACGTAAGAAGAGGACGTGGTCGTCGTGACTTCACCTGTTGGTTTGTTGACGCCGGTTTTGAAGCCTAGAGTTCGTCATTTTGAACGGAAGTCACCATCTTTTGACTGCGGAGTGACGTAGAGATGTTGTACACGGCTCTGGTAGCGACCTGTCAATCACAGTAAGCCCCGCCCTAAAGCATACCCTGCTTCATGGTCTGTTTGACTCTAAATGGACCATAATTTACTAAATGAACATCATGCTGTATTGAAGAAGACTTGAAACTAGAGATTGAGACCATAAACTCATGTTTACAATGTTTACTGAGGTAATAAATCAAGAGAGAAGTAGAGTCATTTTCCCATAGACTTCCATTCAATCTTACTTCTTTCTTCAACCTGATGGTCAATAGAAAGAATGCAAGTCAAAGGCGGTGCAGACCAGATCAACTCCTGTTCTTACCCTTCACAATAAAAGTCGTAGATATACTTATACTTAATATTGTACATTAGCATAGGCTAACAGTTTACCTCAGACAGACTGCCAGACGCTGCTCTGGGTCTAAGGGATCCCAGTAGCTGGTCCTCAGCCTGCGCAAATCTGTTGGAACCTTTTATTTAAAAATGATTGCAACTGTTGCAAATTCACATCGCTGCCAATATGAAAGGTTTTGATGTGAGAATTCACAGGCGAGTAATTAGCATTATAGTGTAGTTTATTTGTCGTGTGTAAAGGCCCTATACTCTATGAAAATAATTCAGATTAACACTAGTTTATAGGCAACCTATTTTAATGTATTATTAATAGGGTAGTGGATGGTTGTGTTTCTAATGCTTCTTATAATTAGTTTCTAATACCGTTGCTGCTAATAATGAGCAGCTATGTCTCTTCGGTAAGAGAAAGTGATTATTTCTATATTCAAACAACTGGAACATTGAAATGGACGAATGGAAAAGATAAAGCTAATGAAAAAAAACAATGTCAAATTAGAATGAAATATATTCACATACTAATGAACTTCATAGGAGTGTATAAGATTATGTTGAGTTTATTGGATTGGTTGTAATGGATAAACCGGCTGACAACACAACCAACCAAACAAACAAGCAGAATTTCAAGATTTGTCGCCGCTGTTTTGGCGTTTCGACGTTTTGATCCAGATGGAAACACAATGAAACAGTAAGTGCAGGAAAGATAAGTCTTGCTTTGTCTCAGCTGTCACATCCTCTTGCCTCCATAATGACCTCAATACACACTCAGCAGCCGCAGCAAGCGTTCCTCTGGATATTTCCGGGGGGGGGGGGGGGGGGGAGGCTTTCAACTCAGTTTTCTAAGACGGTGATGCAAATCAGATCCGCATTGACCAGAACATCCTGAAGGCTCGGTTGAGCCGCGCGGCCTGCAATCGATACGTCCGCACCAGATCGGCTTTAGGGCTGCGGGTCCTGTGTGTTACTCAGAGAGCCCTCCGATTTACTCCCAGAGAAACGGCTCATTCCTGGCAGGTTCAATTAAGCTCTGAGACGGCCAACAACAACAGGGGAAAGAGTGCCAGCCAGAGATCAAGCAGGGTAAAGTGCAGCCTCGTGGACAACACTTTGAAGTTTTTAGTCATCAGGCTCGACTTGACAATGTCACAGCAACGTAGAACAGTTGGTCTGGAGCGCTCGTAAAGCTTTCTCCGGTGTGTGGCTAATGACATTCCACAGCAAATACTTTCAAGATAACACGAGTCAGATGATTGGCCAGGCAGCCGGCCAATAATATTTCATCATGTTCAGCCACAGCAGAGACCTCATCCGATTCGATAAGTCTTTACACCTGCACTTTGTCTTAATTAATGTAACGCTATGTGTCCTTGTTTGTAATCGTTTGCTGTTTGCATCTCCAGGGGTTACGGACAGCAGCAGGCCGCGCTGCAACTACAACAGTTTACTCTTCCTGTTCCTTCTAAAAAAACAGATGTTTAGATGGTCGCCATCTCCTGCACACGTTGATCGTTTTTTATCGGATTTAGTGCCGGCGATGGCTTCTAAAAGGGAAGACCGCATGGAGTAGAGAGGAGGAGGTCATCGGGAACACATCAGTATCCAATTAGACGCCTGTTGTCCTCGATCACATCATCCCGGCGTCCACCAGACATCCCCGTGTTTTTACAGAAATTTCAGAACTCTTGTTTTGACTTTTCCCTTTTTTTTTTCGTGACACAGAGTGACTTCATAGCCAAAGGCCTCCACTTGAGCCGGCTCTTTATTACAGCCTTGCATGTCTAAACACTTTGGGAAGGAGTAAAATGGTCCAAGATTAGATAAAAGAAAAACAGCAGAGCTGACATTTACATCTGAGCTCAGAAAGCTTTTCCCTTTTAATAATCTTTAAACTTTGATGCCTCTTTTGTCAAAGCACTTTGGTTCGTCTCGTCTTTTTTCTCCCCGCCCCCCTCAGATCTCTTTGAGCGGTGGTAAACATTTATCTGAGGCAGACTTGTCTTTTAGTCGAGTGATGAGCTTTTGACACCAATTTGTGTTCGTGAGACTGCAGCGATTCTCCTCCCCCCCCTGAGATCAATACCTCGGCTCATCTCTTTCTGCCTGTTCGGCTTCTACAAGCTGTAAAGACAGATAAAGTGTAAAGAAAGAAGGGGGAGAGAGATTGAAAAGGGAGAGGGAAGTCGAGGTGGAGGGAATCACAACAGCCAAGCCTCAGAGTAAATCTGGAATTGGTTTTATTGCTAGAGCATGACTTCCCTGATGTTTTCTGCTTGGCCAGTGGGATGTTTTCAGATCAAGGTTACCAGCCTTTTTGCACTATTTTAATCCAATGAAATAAATGTTCCAGACTAGTTTCTGGAGCCGACTTGGCTTTATCTTTGAAGTTAACCACTTACTAAAACACTAGAACTTTTCAGCGTTTTTGGGTCAAAAAGACGGAGACTCGACAACTCTTCTTTGAAAGTCTGACTAATTGAATTTCTTTAAAGATTAGCAGCTTGTCGAGGCAGGGGGACCCACATATTGTATGGTAAAGAGTCACTGGAACAAATTAGGCCTTTAAATTAAGGATTCACTTACAACACATTCAGTATAATTGAAGTCTCCCACAGTCTGATAAAGGCATTCAGTTGAAACGGAGGGAAGAGTGTCTCAGTTCCTCCTCCGTTTAAGTATTCAGAGCATCTTCTCAACTGTTTCACTACAGTGAAGCTTTCTTTCATTGCTGCGGACACCGCGACATTCTTCCCGATATAATGGAACAATTAAAGGAACAGATGAAACGTGTGCAGAAAAGGAGATTTCATTACAGAGTTACAAGGTGGAAACTCCATCATGTCAAAGGTTGATGACACGACATTGATTGATATTAGCCGTGTTTCCGTTCACATTCTTTTTTTTATGTATTACATCTAAAGTATCGCATTAGAAAATCAGAAAACTTTTTCACCCGCAAAAGAACTTTATGTATATTGCTGAAATTGTGCTGAGATATAAATACTTCAATTCACTTAGAACCTTAGACTGTGTATAAGGAGTGGAGGTAGAGACGCCGTATACGTCTCTGTTAGGGACCTGTCAATCAAAGTAAGCCCGCCCTAAAGCATAATCTGCTTTATGGTCTCTTTGACTCTAAATGGACCATAATGTACTAAATGAACATCATGCTGTATTGAAGAAGACTTGAAACTAGTTTACTGAGGTAATAAATCAAGAGAGAGTAGAGTCATTTTCTCATAGACTTCTATACCATCAGAGGAGTCGCCCCCTGCTGGTCATTAGAGAGAATGCAGCTTTAAGACACTCCGCATCGGCTTCACTCGGCAGAACCGGAGATTACCGCCTTCCTAAACCCAACCTCATAACAAACTCTGGTCTCAGGTGTTCAAGCCTTGGACTTTGGGTTGCCATGTTTGGGGAGTTTTAATGTTCATTTTTGTTTTTATGGTTTTAGAACTGTTGACGAAAGGATGCAAAAAACAAAAGAAAAAAGGAAAGGGGGAGGGAAACAATGCGGGATAAAGAGCAGGAAAGGAGGGTTGGATATCTAATACCATTGAGATTAAACAAGGCTTTTTTCCAGTGTTAACGGTTTTGGAGATACTTTGAATCAGACAAGAATAATATTGATCTCATATTGAAGTTAAAATGCTAATCTAAAAACTAGGTTACCGTTGTCTGATGAAATGGAGCGAAGAACATTTTTCCTCTTAAATATGATGGAAGAAAAGTAGAAAATCCCCAAATGCTAACAAGTTAAAGTACCAGTTGTTTCAGAGTAACATACTTATTACTTTTCTCTTCCAGGATGTTCAGGCTGTTAAAATCAAGTATCACAGACACACTATTCAGCAGTCGAACTCTTTTAAACTGCTTTGCAATCATTGTTCTTTTTTGGTTTCTTGTTCCAGCTCTGAAACCTCCCCGCTAACGATCACAGTACCATCCAGGGTGCCGCACACTATCTGTTTCCAATTACCCCATCGGGTAAAAGCGAGGGGGCTGCGGTGGCGGTGGATGTTGAAAAGTGCTGTGAGGACACTTTGATCCTCTCTGCTGAGAAACTCAGAGGCAAAAATATAAAAGAAAAGGATGAGAGACAGATCAACAGTTTGGTGAGCGGTCTAGCGTCGCCGAGTATGCAGCCGCAGCATTTTCAGGCTGATTACCTGAAAACCCGATTTCTATTCCATTTCCAATCTTAACAGCAAGGAAGTGCAACTTCAGTAGCGTTACGTGTCATATTATATCTTAAATGCTGCCGGCTGCCATCTAACCTGACTGAAAGATTCAGTCAATATCCCAACAGCGAGGTCTTCGGATGACGCACTGCTGTAACTGGAAACAGTTAGGAGCATTACTCGCATGCCAGCTTTGTTTCGAGATACTGCCACTTGTTTCAGTGGCTGCGTGTCTAATTTCAGAACAAAAGTACTCTGTTTAGCCCGTGTTCTGCCCTACAGGTACGAGCGGTCATCTTCCGTCTGTTCTCCACTCACCCGCTGATGTGAAACACATGGAGAGGAAATGGTGGGAAACCAGATTCAATCCCAGAAGGCTTAGTGGGAGGGAGGCAAGCCGCAGCGCCGTCGGCACACATGTAGGTGGGTTACACACACAAGCCGCATTTGACATGGCGCAGTTTAATGTAGCCGTGCAGTTTATAAAACCCTCCATCACGGTCATCAGTGCAATGCTCGGCGTAGAATGAGCTTGTGGTCGAGCTCACGCGGGCCAGAACTCTCTCATCTGATGTAGTTGTGATATTTCTCTCCGTGAATGACTCATAATCGCTCCTCGATCCCTTGCGAATAGAAGATGAAACGCTTCAGCTCATTCATTTTGTAGTTTTTTTTTTGTTTGTCTCTGTTGTGATGACATTTCAGTTGGGCGCTGCAGAAGAGGTGTGGCGATATAATAGGTGTTGCAGAGTGTTACAACATCTTGCATTACAGAGGCTTGTCAGTGTTGGGAAAGCCGACATAAATATTCATCTCAACAACTGCTGCACGAGAATAAGAAGTGAAGTCGACAACTGCACACTGAGGAATAAATGCTTCACACTCTTCTCTTGTTCTCAGTGTACTTCTCCCTCCTGAGGATCAAAATACACTAAATAAGGCAGGTAATTACAGGTAATAGGTGACAACAAGCATGAAGTAGTAATCCTTAAGATTTTCGGTCCTGCTTGATTTGGTTACCGTGGTAACTGCAAGCGCAAAGCACTCGTTGCTTTTTAAGCAGCGAGGCTGATGTCAACGAGAGAGAATCACAAACAGCGACGCCGGATTGCAAGCATGTGTTGATTCAGTTGAATCGTGTGAAACGGCCGTTTGAAATCCAGGCCAGGAGCGGCGGACCCTGCCACTAACATTAAAAACTACCACATGGAAAGATAATCACAGAATGTAAATATGCTGAACGGCCGTTGCTGAAGAGTGCCAACGATGGCGAGGTTTGATATCATGAATATCTGAAATCTAACTTTAACTCTGCAGACTTTCAATTAAAGTAGATTTTAATATTTTAATCCAATGATAGATTGTCTTTGCTTGTTTTTAAAAAAGGAAGAGAGATTTAGATCAAATGTTCAACACAAAATGAATTATAACAGATAACAAACACGTGTATTAAATTAGCGTATCACATGATGTTTCTCTTAAAGGGTCAGCAGGCCACTCAGCGGCGCCACGTGGGTCCACCTCCCACAAGCAGAAGTGCTCCTTTGATTCTCTCGGAGTCTCATTTCTCTGTCTCTCCACAAACCTCCAGCTCCTCTTCTCCCTCTCTCCTCTCTTTGAAAAGTCTGGAGTCTGCCTGTTGATCAGATAGCCCTATAACTAATGAAAAGTGTCGCGGAAGTGACAGCAAGATTAATGAAGTATCCCGGGCTGCACTCGCATGCGGCGTGCTGGGGCTTTTTTCCTGCAGGGCTGCCGCCGCTCCTTAACCGCTATTTATGGTGGCAAATAATGCTTCATTCTGCCACTGACACCTGCAAGTCAAGGTTAAAAAACATATCCGCCACCGCCGGAGCACGGCGGAGGACGGCTGGATGGGGGGGGGGAAGGATAAAGGAGAGTTATATGGAAGAAAGGGGGAGGGAGGACAATGAGGAAGGAGTAGAGAAAAGGGAGAGCTGCCATCTCAGATATAGAATAAACTTATTTACTGGAGCTGGACGCAGCGGGGGAGGCGGAGGTGGCGGGGGAGAGGGGCGGACAGGGAGAATGGGAATTCAGGATTAATTGAAAACATCTGTGCTGTGCAAAATGGCTGCAGCCGAGGAGCCTGAAGGGGACGATAGCAGAGAGGAATCACAACCAGCTCTTCAGAACATTTATTATATTTCATTCTGCAGGTTATTTATTTATTTATTTCGCTCTTCAGGAGACAGCTGATGATGTCACCAATTGTCTGGCTGGTGTGTGTGTGTGTATGTGAGTGTGTGTGTCTGTGCACAGGCAGACATCGTTTTGATCAAAAAGAGCGCCTCATTCGCAGTCGATACCGGAGCTCTGGAGCGGTCAATTCTGTCTGACCTTCAGCGGCAGCCTTACAGTGGGCCAATCAGACAGAGTGCGTGCGTGTATGTATGTGTGTGTGTGTGTGTGTGTGTGCGTGTGTGTATGTGTGTGTATGTGTGCGTGCGCCAAAACCCAGGTGGAGGTTAAACACATGCAGGAATAGCATCCAAAACACACACAGACAGATACACACAGGGACAATCCTACCGAGACCCTCGGATCCTTTGAACTTCTGCTATCAACGCTGTACAAACACAACACATCTGTGCGGAGACACAGTGCACAGATGTGCTTCTTGGAGACATTGTTCATGTTTCAACACGTGTACGAAAATACACAAACATGCAGTCATTGATTGCCTCTGTCAGCATGTTTTCACACCAGAAAAAAAACTACTCAAAAATGTTTGTCAGATCAATTAGGGCAAGATGCAATAAAGAAACGTGGAAGCTGATTAAAAATAAATATAATGACGTTGCTTCTGCTCTTTTTTTTTTTTCATTCACACCTATGAACTCAATCACAGGAGGTGTGACAAGATGTTATTCATGTGAATTTTACCTATAATAACCTGCCATCTACCGCGACTTTTGACTCAAAAGTCATACTTGCATTTTAAGTTTCTACAAGAACATGTTTACATTAGTGTTCAAAAAACACATTATTTTTGATCATTCTGTCTCTGTTCACCCTCTGTCTGAAACGCTCTGTTTTAGCGCCTGTCTCTTTAAGACCCGTTCTCGAAAAGCCCAGTCTGCTCTCATTGGCTTGCTAGAAAGATATGGCACACCTTTGCAAAGGTAGTTGTCAAAACTAAGTAGTAGCCAGCAAGTCGTACTGCACAAAAGTTTGACCTGTATCGGCATATTGAGGTCTGCAGCTGTTAAAGTCCAGAGATCCTCTGCTGCTGCCTCCTCTGATGAATGCCTCGACGAAAGAAAAATGAATAATACGGAGGGCTGCTGACAAAACGCCCTCGCGCAGTTTGTGTGGACAAAGCGGACAAATCAATTCCTTGCAATTACATACAGTAAACATCAGGTGGGAAGCAATGACGACGTGTCAGCTCTCAGTTTGTGGCTGTTATGTAATCATCGTTTTGCATTGAGGATTACATTTGAGTCACAACATAAGCCGCAAGATAAATACAAGGCCAAACCCCCCAAAAAAAACCAACAACACATGTCTTGTCGTTTGACAAGACATTTCTCCTCATCGAAAAGACTCCTCAATGTGCTGCCGACAGGAAAAAACAAATCACACTGCGACTTTTTTCTGTCAACCAAACAAACCCAAGATTGCATCTGGACATGTAACTGGAAAATCAATTTCCTTGTTCATCATTTATTTATAAATTACGTGTAATCTTCCAAAACATTCTAGGTTTACGTCATTCATATCTTCCTTTGTGTAGCAAGTCTGAATGTAACTATGCACATTTGGGTGAGTTCAGCAGCGATTAATGTTTAGCAAAGTCTGTATACTGTACATAACCTTGTTTCTATGTTTTTGTTGGTGGGTGCATATTCATCTATCTGTGTGTGTGTGTGTGTGTGCTTTATGCAGCCTGTACATGCTGCATATCTCTTGCTGAGGTTGTCTTCATGTGTGCATCTGTAACTTGATTGTGTGTAGTAGATGCACATTTGGGACATTTTTTGTTCCTGTGTTAGGTTTCTAAAAATCCTGCATGTTTGTGTGTGTGTGTGTGTGTGTGTGTGTGTGTGTGTGTGTGTGTGACGAGCAGAGATAGAGGGGAGCAGCAGCACGGTCTCATGGCTGCAGGAGCAGAGTAGCAGCAGCCTGATATCAGCTCCTGTTGAGTCTGATTACAACCAGCCAGAGAGAGGGGGGGAAAACGAATCAGGAAAAGAGAGAGAGAGAGCGAGAGAGAGAGAGAGAAAGAGAGAGAGGAAGAGAGAGGAAGAGGGACTAAGTGAGAGCAAAACAAGACAGAAGGAAGCGAAATGCAACAAAAAGACAGTCTGGGAATGAGTGTGTGTGTGAGTGTCAGAGAGAAAACAAAAGAGCGAGTGTCATCAACAAAGAGTGAAATGGAGGTGTAAAAGAGGAGGAAGGGAAGGACAAAAAACAGAATCAATCAGTGCACTCACATGCACCTAAGTAACTGTGTTACTGTCAGCTTCCTGCAGTAATCCGATTATTTAAATGTCATGTAAACAACAAACCAGGTTTCCATAATTTGGCGATTAGAGAAACCTAATCACCTCGCTAAATTTCTCCTGAAGAAAAAGACTTTGGACTGGGAAAGCAGAGCAGCGGCATGAAGGGAAAAGATGTAGCGATGCAAAAGTGTTTTCAAATTTATTTCATCAAAGTCTGAGTAGAATTTAAACTTACCGTAGCCTCCGTAAGTATAAATAAATCAGGTTCAACAAAAAAAATCTGCGTGCTCTCTCGCTGCAGAGCCTGTTTTCTCACTGCGCCATGAGTCCAAAAGGAATTAAAAGAATTAATTAAACATCACGGAACAACATCTTGTTTCACCCAAACTCTTCCAAAATAAGTTTGGGGATGGGAGAGAAAAGTCTCAGCCAATAAAAACACTGCAGTGACTAGAAAGAAAAAACTCTGCTTTTAACGTCAATACAAATCATGTCAACTCAAAGAGTTTTATCTCAATTTCTAATCGGAGTGCCTCGAAGCAGCAGTAGATATGTGAAGAGATGTTACAGCTAGTGATTAAAACAATTCGCTCTGCTGCTGAGCTGCACCACATTTCATTTAACAAGGTTTGTATTGATGTTAATGGAAGATACTTCTGTCTGATTAAACAATACTTCTTCATCCTTGACGTAATACGTTTTTTGTCCACTTGGATACAGAGCGACATTAGCATTCACTCGATGTTGTTTCAGGCAGCCTGTTAAATGTAAGCCTCCTTGTAGCTCTGTTTTGGTCTCCACCAGCTCCCGTAGGAAATATCTGGCTCATTATTCTCAGTTCACAATTCATGACTTTCGTCCTGATTTTCCACTCAGCAAGAGTTTTTGGAGATCCCCGACTAAAGCCCCAGATCAGATGCAGATTTGCGTTTGCGATCACAAATGGACCCTGTCCCCTAAACAATTGTGTTTCCATACGACTAAACTGCACACTCAATTACTTTTCGAGGGAAACATATTTTCTCCCGGCTTACAGTTGCATTTTAAATATTTTGAATATGTGATTAACGTTGTAAATGGAAACAAAACAAAAAAAACGCTACAAAACTAATTGGTTAGGTTTAGTAAAAACATGGTTTGGCTTTAAACGACTATGAATTGAAACAAAACAAAAATGCAACAAACGTTTTTCTGGGTGCAAGCCACATGTTTTTCGAAGCATCCACCACCCCGACCTCCTCCTCACACAGACATTCATTGACTTATTTGAAACTTATTTGCGATACGTCAAAAGCAAATGGAAGCAGCGACAAAATACCTTTCCTTCAACACCTAATTTACAACCCAGTTTCATTGTGTGGGGACGTCATTTCTCGGAGACAGGGCAGCACAAAATGTGTGAACTGAAAGACGTGAGCCAAGATGCACGGCCATGCATTACAGACACATTACAGATATCTCGGAGGCTAAATATCCGGACCTGGCGGGGAGTCCGTCAGGGGCCGACAGCCAATGAGAGCGCAAGACACGGGAGAAACCTGACGGAGGGGTCGCTTGTATCAAAAGGAACTAAATGCATGTGTTGGATTTTCAACATGGACCACAGTTGCATCTACAGGAACAAATGGTAAAGATGTGTGAAAACGATTACATCCACAAGCACGAGGTTACTAGCAAAGTTCTGCAGATTGCTTGAACAAAAGAATCCCGTCTTCCACATATAAAAACACATCATTTACCATATATTTTGTGAAAAAGCGTAGTTTGGAGACCAGACAAGCTCATCTGGGATTCCTCCTGGTGAAAGATCTTGTAGTGTGTGACCTCCTGTCGCCGGTCAGTCATGTTGTTTAAAAACCACGACTTCAAGACCCCCGTTTAAGAGATCAAGTTGTGTAATATGAACAGTAGAGCGATCTGACGACTTTGAAAGTATAAGACCGTGTAGTGCTGGGCAGCATGCAGTCAGGTTTGAGAGTGCTTTGCGGCTGAAAATGAGGCTGAGAGCAGTGAGAGAAAAACAAATCAGTTGAGATGTGGGCCGCTCAAAAACCAAAACAACGAGCTGCAAGAAGATAAAACGCTCAGAGGAGCCGAGGGAAGCTGCGGAGTGGGGAGGAAACTCTCTTCCAATATCCACCATAACCTGATTTCTACCAGCAACCTGCATTGTTTTTGTGTGTAAACGTGCTGAGTGAAAGGGAGAAAACAATAAGAGACAAAAAGAGTAAGTGAGGAGAGGCAGCGCTGCAAAGATATTTAGCCGACCGAGGTGGAAACACACACCGAGAGAAAGAGAGAGAGAGAGAGAGAGAGATAAGGAAGAGAAAGAACCAGGGGAGAGCGAGAGAACAGTCAGAATAAAGAAAAAAGAAAAAGGAGCGAGCTGGAGATGGAAACAGGGAAAGGGGAATAAGATCAAATAAATGAGAGACAGCAGGGGGAAAGCAAGGGAGTGAGAGTGAGGGAAGCAGAGTTGACACATAAAACAAAGATGAGACACCTAGAGAGAGACACACACGTTTGTGGAGAGGAGGCTGTTGCTGAGAAAGAAAAAAAAATGTAGATACACACCTCGGAAAAAGAGAAAAGACAGAAGCGAAGGGGATCCGGTGTGTGGAGGGGCCGGAGAGGAGGAGGAAGACAGAGGAGAAGGGGGAGCTAAAGAGGAGGGGAGGGGACGAGACAGGCGAGGGAGGACCAGTGTGAGGAGAGAGAGAGAGAGAGAGAGAGAGAGAGAGAGAGTGAGAGAGAGAGAGAGAGAGGCAGATACGGAGGTCCACAGACAGCAGCGGAGTGCAGCATGCAGACCGGCCGTTGACGCTGCAGTTGGATTTGAACACATGCACAGACACACACACCCCTGAGGAGTGTATGAGACATGCCCAGGCTGCTGTCCATGGACACACACACACTGGCAGGGCACCAGAGAGGAAATACAGCAGACGCCCGACTCTGAGGAGATATGGAGAGCAGCATGTTTTTTGGTGAGTTTGCATTCATATGTGTTGCAATTTCATCCTCATGTGTGTGTGTGTGTGCAGATTCCTTCATCTAAATGTGTGTGTTCTTGCTTGTTCTGGATACTGAAAGCACAAAGAGAAGAAGCGCTGGTTTCCATTAGAGGAAAAAGAGTGTGAAGTTACACACCTGGGTTGTTGTGTGTGTGTGTGTGTGTGTGTGTGTGTGTGTGTGTGTGTGTGTGTGTGTGTGTGTGTGTGTGTTCACTGCATGCACTTTATCACAGTCAAATGCAGAATATAAGTGCACACACTCCTCGTCTATGTGAGTTCCAGGGTTGCCTGTGACTTGTTCTGCAAACTGAAAAAGATGGATCGGAGAGCCGGCTGCTGTTACAGCACAAAATAAAGCAAAATAAAAAAAGGAAAAGAGATGAAGGAAAGCCTGAAGTTGCACACTGAGGGCTCCTAAAAGTGTTGAATGAACCTGCTCACCAGGTAACCCACTTCCTCATGCTCATGTTCTGGTTTGTTGGACTAAATCCCAGCTGGTTTTTTGGTGCCGAGAATACAAGCTCCGGATTCCACCGTGGCCGTTTGACCAGCTGACTGTCCAAAGAAGATGGGAGATGCCAGCGTCGAGAGCCACTTGATATTCTGTGTAGGATATTTTAGAGGAAGGCCCCTTCCATTAGTTTTTTATGGAGGAGGCTTAGGAAGACTTAATGCGCGAGTGGCTCCTCGTCAAGTGCTCTTCTCACGGCTGGCTTACAGTCACATAAGAGGAATAATTACACAGGGATCCGGACTTCTGAGGGGGTGATTTGTTAAATGAAAGACTCTTTTTTTTTTCATCCCGGGGATTAAAGCAATCTGAAGTTACAGACCGTGGCTCGTAAGAGCGAGAGGGATATTCTCTTGTTATGCCATACACAGAGCAGAGGGGGGATGGGGGGGGGGGGAGCGTATAAATGAATAAGCTGTCAGGTGCACAGACTAGCATCAGCTCTTTGAGATCCACCACTGATGCCTGGTCAGGTGTGTGGCTTCTTGAGAGCAAAGAGGTGATGCAGGTCTGGGTGGATGGATGGGTTCGGAATTTGGCCCCTTTTAACCCCAAAACTGTGGAGAGGCTTGAGACAGCCTCAAGAAAAGAGCAGCTTGGGCGGGTTTCTGTGGTTGGGGGGGGGGGGGGGGGGGGGGTTGTCAGACAACATGCCATGAAACATCTTCTCTCCAGCACTTAGTGTTAAACAAAAACAACAAGAGGAGTAAAGGTCAGTGTTTGCGTACAGGATGTGCGTCGTTCTAACATTTATGAATCCTGAGTGCACGACTACACAGCACAGAGAAAATAGATGGTATCTTGTAAAAGGATTAATACTACCGCTTGCTCAGCAGCTCTGCATTGCTGCTAGTTGACGTGATTAATATCAGGTGACAGATTCACCACGAGACTCTTCACCTCTTTGAAACAAGGCACCGAAATGGAAAAAAAAGAATAAACAGAGAGGAAGTGAACACACCTCTTGCATTAAAAGCTGTCCACATACATCAAAAGCAGGCAGTGAAGCAACCGTAACCCAGCGGGCTAATACGTCTTGAGTGTGTGCTGCAATCATACAAGCTATTAGTGTCGCTGGGCCCCGCAAGGAAATCTATCCGGCGTGTCGGCGTTTAGCGGCATGTTAAACGTCCTTTTGGTTAACCTCAGATTACAGAGCACACGGGGCCAGTGATTGTTGGATCCCGGTCAGAGACAGCTGTGTTTATTAGCCAGCTAGACTCGTGACAGCAGCAAGCGCTACAGTATGCTAATCTGCAGGGGATGGAGGCGGCGCTTGTTGTGTACCTCGGAGCCAAATGCGAGCCGTGCATTTGGTGAGATTTATGGAATCTCACAAGAAAGCAGAGTTTATCCTGGAAAGGTTAATTGGAAAATCAGTGTGGCTTTTTTTTTTTAGATAGAAAGAGAGAGAATGCTTTGAATCTACCTTTTGTGCTCACTTTGTTCAATGTAATAGGGGTGAAATGATTTTATCCCCCTCGCTTGAAGGGAAGTACTGATCTCAGAGCATGTTAAGGGCCAAAGAATACAATCAGCACACTCCATGAGAAACACGACGGTGTTAATCACATCCGCAGCGTCACCGGCATACAAATGACTTCCAGTGATATTCAGATTCATCCAATAATTGGATTTATGTTTGCTGAGGGAAGGAGGAAGGTTGTGCAAGAGCGGGCGTTTTTTATTCGGAGGCTCTCTCGGCCTCTCTGGACAGATCTTATCGGAGGAGCAGCCAGGTTCAGGACACTAACGGGAGGCGGGCGGCGGAGGAGAGCAAGATGATTAATTATTAATGCCAGTCGGCGTCCTCCAGACATCATGTTAACTCTCTCCCTCTCTCGACATACTGCCGCAGGAGTAGGAACGCTTCAGCAGAGATAACGGAATCTTTCAGGAAGGGCGATGCAGAGGACATGTCTGAAACACGCCGCGGCGTACGCGTCTCGTCCAATGAGCTGCTCTTAATGCCCCGCGCTGTGTGCGCCGCTCCTGCGTCATTAAACAAGGCCTCAAAGGGAATGGATAAACAAAGGCCAGTGGGTGAAAACTTTTCATCAGTTCTGATCCGTTTCAAAGATTTCCAGAAGTCAGATCGTATCTCAGTTCAACATCATTACACTTCTGGGCAAAGCGGGCAAACCTCCCCCCCACCCCCACCCCCACCCCCCAAAAAAACATCTCCAAAAGCCGCAGGTTCACTGAGCGTCGACTGGTTTGTGGTAATTTAATTAGAATGGTGTTTAAGAATACGAGCCCCTGCAGCACAATGTCTACTGACACGATAAGGACTTCACAGCTGCATTCATTAGTTTTGTTTAGCCACTCTGGAAGAAGCACACACACATTTAAATACTAAACAATGACACGGATAAATGTGTTTGCAGACACATCCAGCCGACGTTCACTTGGAGTCATGTTTCTGGTGACGTGATGGATGGAGTGCAATTTACTTTCTCTCTACAGCTGTGATTTGGTGTCCACTAAATATCTGTCTCTTTGGCTGCTAAATGTTGAAAAGCTAACTTTGACGTTCGTTGGGCGGGCGGGCAGGTTGGGCGGGCGGCACAGTGGGTTTTTAGAGCTTTTTTTTTTTTGCTGGAGACAGCTGCCTGCTGCATCTGGAAATGATGCGGATGACAGCGGGGGAGTGAACCAAAACAGCAAAAAAAAATTGTGGGCAAAATCAAATTTGAATTCTTTCATTATTTCAGTAATATGCTTATATGTTGCATATTCTGAAATCATTTAATCATGCATGCAAATGGGGGATGTGTGGTTACACAGCAGCTGATTCCCTCTGAGGCCCATTTGTGGTTGTAATGTAATTTAATATCCGTTGATTTGCTGCTTTCAGATTTGTTTTGCAGCTTTCTGTGAGGCCTCCAATGCAAATATGTGGCTACATTTTTTTCATAGACCAACAACCTCAAATTCTCCCGTTTAACCAGCACATACTTTGCCTTCAGCGACTCATGGTGGGGAGTCTCCACTTCATTCACTATGTAAACACATCAGCGCTGCTGGGACACACAGGAGGCAGCATCACTGACACGTAACCTTGGCTTTTCATTCAAATGACGTTTTCTTGTTATTATTTGTTTGGCTTTGACTGATTACTTGTTTTAATCGTCTCAATAAATGCAGAATATAAGACTGAAGACAAGTTTGAATTCCTCTTTTTCCTCCACTGGATTATTGTGCCTGACTCCCGGGCTGCTCAGACGGTCTTCTGCTCGTTATTTTAATGACTCTCACCAGATGACCTTTTCGACGTGGAGCGAGTCTCCCGAGCGACTCTCCATGCAAAGTAGATGACGGCGTCTGCTGGAGAGACTCGGCCCACCTGGGCCCTGCACTCTGCACTCTGCTGGAGTCAAAATATAGAACTCAAATATTAAACAAAATCAAGTCAAATATTGATACCTCTCACAAACAAAGTGTTAATTATGATGCCATCTGTGCGTCTCTGCCAGAGCCTGCTGTTACAGGCCTTTTTTTTTTTTTTTCTCTGCCGGAGTGCTGGAGCATCTTCAGCGTGTGTGTGTGTGTGTGTGTGTGTGTGCGTGTGTGTGTGCGTGTGCGTGTGTGTGTGTGTGGCGCTCAGAGGTTCGGGTTCGAGGTCAGATTAGCAGCCAGGTCTCTGCCCTCATATTTTGCACCTTCTTCTGGTGGCGACAGACGATCAGGCTAAAGAGAGTGGAAACGCTCTTCGCTGCTGCAGGCTAGGAATGCGCCTCTATGTTCGGGCATGTTTGCTGAATTGTGATTGTTGCACGTCATCCTTTCACAACAGGAGACAAAATAAATTAAATTTGCCTCGTTAGACCTCACACAGGTGGAGCTTTAGGAAGGTATGTGAGGTCACGAGAGTCATTTACTCCAACACTCTACTTCTCCACACAGCTGTAGTGTACTTCTACTTCACCTCAATACCCTTTACTCCACTATACTAATATGACAGCTATAGTTACTAGTTCCTTTACTTGGCTCCATGGATGGAAATCTATATCATCATTATCTTTTGTGCCTTCTGTACTTTTTACATATCCTTGATATACTATACTATACTATATCGGTGCATGTATGTCATATACCATGTATTTCTTACTAATATTTAATATTTGGTCACATGTGCTTGTCTATGCATCATGGGTATTTTAAGATGGCGCCTCTCTGTTCTTATCAGAAGTCTGAGGAAGAGCCTGGTGCTTAGAAACATAATCTAACCGGAGCTAGCTGGTGTGTGGATCGATCTGTTTTAATTCAGTAGATATGTCGTTGATGCTATCGGACACGTGATGTGCTCTTCTTTCTTATTGTTCACATCCTCATGTATATAAAGAAACCAGCTGTCACATTAATCATTGCATATATACTCCAGCTCCCTTTTATGTCCCTTCTGTTTTTATCTGTATGTATTTCTGTGTCTGTATATTTGTAGTTGTCGAGTCTAATTCCTTGTTTGTGTTGACACTTACTTGGCTTCTTCAGCTGATTCAGAAAGCCGGTTCAAAAAAAGTTTCTATTCTTTCAAGAGACTTTTTCCACCCTGAAAACTCTAAAGAAGATAATATCTGTTGAACGGTCCAGACCGAAATATCTCGACCACTATTGGATTGTCATGAAATTAGTTTCAGACATTTAAGCCCCCCTCGTGTAACGCGGGTGAACCTTAAACTCTCAATCTAGCCTCATCATCGGGTTTTAACTTCTGCTCACAGACCAACACACAATCCAAAAAACAATCCTACAAAATACAGTTACACGCGTAAAATGGAAGCAGACAGCTGGGACGTATCTGATAGCATCACTGTAGACTGTTTATTAAAAGCATACGATCAGATGTCTCGCATTGTTGTAGTTTAAACGAAGCAGTTCTTATTTTCGCCGAGCTGCAACATTAAACCGTAACATAATAGTATGAAAAGGTCCAATTCTAGTCTATGTGCAGAAGTAAGATTTTAAATGCAGGATAAACTTGTAATGGGGTATTTTTAGATTATCCTACTGCTATTTTTACTCAAGTAAAGGATCTGAATACTTCTTCCGCCAGTGTCAAAAGAAAAAGTTATTGTGAGGCTAAACACTTCTGTGTGATGAGTAAAAAAAGAAGCTCTCGGACTTTAGCCGAGGTGACTCGTCAGATTTCATCTCCTATCACTCAGCAAACCAAACACGACCCGATCAAACAAAGTCACATTTCAGTTTGTCACTCTTCATCTCGCTGCAGACTAATGCCACACGTCGGGCCTGGTGTGTCTGAACGGCCTGTTTTGACTATTCGGTGAGGCGTGCCTGGCGGGCTGACGTCAGGCCGGCATGTCGAGAGTTGACGCGGTTGGATGATCCCGACAGAAGGACACGCTTTGCTAAAGTTGGGTCGAAAGACGTGCCTCCACATGAGAGACGGCGTGTGTTCTTTTTCCAACAGATGGCAGCGCTCCGGCGACTGGAGGGGGAAGAGTGAGGGAAGGGTGGGTCGGGGGGGGGGGCAGGGCAGTCTGTGTTTTTTCACTTTTCTCCTCTGGTCTTTATGACTTTTGCTTTTCATTTACGCCTCACCACTGCCTGGGGACAGAAACGTGGCAAACCTTGTTTTTATTTGTCTCGAGACGGTGGTGTGATACTGTATCTGCCAGCGCTTTAGAGCCATGTTGGCCCCGAGTTCCACTGTTGTTAAATGTGCAGCGATAAAAAAAAAATCCCTCTGGTTCTCATTACTGCTTTGCGAAATCACTTCTTTAATTCCCAGTGTTTTGGAGGGCTGGGACGGTTTCTCTGCCCTTTTTTTCTTCTTTTTCTATATCCTATAGTGTTGAAATCAGCCCTGTGCTGTTTCCAATTGGTGGTTTATGTAGCGCCCTGCTGGCGTAGTCTCACAATAAAAGTGAAGTATTTACTTTTGTTTAGAGATGCGAGGGCCAGGCCTCTCTTGCCGTCATCCTGCGTCAGTTTGAGGGGACAATTTCAGAATGAGAGCATCTGTTTCGGAGGGATAAACATCCTCGAAGCATCACGCAGTGGTTTTCTGAGTGTGGAACTTGTTCTCAGTGCGTAATTATTGTTTTCAACTTGTGGGTCTGTGTGTGAGTCATCATGGCTAAATGTGGTCCTGGTGTCACCTGCTGTAGCGGAAACTACTATTTCTGCAGACAGATTTTGTCATCGTGATGAGCATCTAAACCGAAGCAGTCACGGCACTTTGCAGGTGTTTGGTTGAGATCAAAATAAAAGCAGAGTTTGGCCCCTGAGTTAGGGGGTTTAGAAGTGGGGAAGGCTTATTTGGCCCCCGCACTTTACACCGTTTGGGTCTGATTGTGATTACAAGAAGAAAACAAATTCATGAGAATTCATGAGCCTGCAGCCAATTTATCACCGACATGTCTTTGAGCCAATGGAGACTATTCTCTTAACCTCAAAATACACAAATACTCCATTTCAAGTCCAAGTTCCCCCAAACAGGAGATATCACAGTGAATTTGATGAGCATGTAATTCAACAATTACAGCAAAGAACCAGAATCTCTGAAAGCTGTGAGATTCAAGGTTTTTCATTATTTTCTTATTCTGAGTGGGGAATTATATTCCTGACCTCGGGATCTCACGGCCTTCATCAGCCGAGATGAGGTCGAAAAGCTCTGAAAACTCATACAAGTGGACAAATTCACCATATTTTATGCTTTTGCAAACCGCTAAACCTGCACAAATAAGACAAAAATAAATCTCGTAATTCTAAAATAATAAACCCATAATTGCGCTATGGGTTTAAATCACAAAGCGCTCATAGACACACGCAGTCGCAGTGAAATTATTAGCGTCTTCAGAGAGTTGGTGCTAACTGAAGCACATTTATGTGGTTTTCTCTCCAACACATTTAAATTCCGTGCCATAAGTTTTGAGGAATTCTGTCTGACATTTCATTTTTCTTTTTCTCTCCGCCATTGTTCTGCTGACTGTCTTCTTGGCACAAAGGAAACATTTATACTGTTCCACATGGATAATTAAATCAGACGCAAAACTTTATGGACGTGTTTGCACTGTAATGTCATATGAGCAATATCTTTTGTGAAGATAGAAAGGATAGCGAAGGAAAGTGATGCGCAATCCATGATGCAATCAGCGGCCGCAATCTATTCCATCCGTGTGAGAGCGTGAAAGTTTGCAAGATCTGAGATACAGAATAAACTTAGTTTGTAATAAAACAGGAACATGTACAGTGTTTAATCAAATGATACAAAAATAAAAAATAAATCTCATTCATTTATTTGAGCATAGAAATGAATTGTTGAGCACCTAAGCTAGTCTCAACTTATCTCCACTTACTAGTTCTGGAGCTCTCAACCGGCTCTTATAGGTGGTTAATATAAGAGCTTATAGGAGCTTTTAAAATCTCAGAAAAAGCGTGTAAGTGGACCTTGAATTGAGATTATTTTGTCACAAACTCACATTGGATGTTACAATACAGTTTGGATATCCCCAAAATTTGAGACGGGAAATGAACTTGTGAGGAATTTGTGATAAAATAATAAAAACCTTCTTCATTAAAAACCATTGAAATTGGAGATTTTGTGGATTTCCATGCTATCAGATGAGTCACAGCCAACTGTGGGAAATTAAGAAAAGTATTTTTACTCCAGGCATTAATTTAAATCAAATCAACTCATGCTGGAACTAAAGGATGTCTGCTTTGGCCGCGCTGTTGGCGGTGTTAAATATTTACATAGATGACTAACATAGATAAGATGTTACACTTTATTATGCAGACTAAACAAACACACCGAAGGTTCACTTGGATGTAAACTGAAAGATTTTGGCGGAGGCTTCCGTCCCCGTTGCCGTCTGCTGTTCAACACGGTGCCTTTGCTCTCCCTCCCACAGGTAACACATGTCAAAATGGCCTCATGCCCACCTTGATGCGCCCCACCCTGCCTGCCGTCCAGACCTCGCTGGGCATGAAGCATTTTCTCCCTTTTCCAATGGATACGACCACAGCGGCGAGCCTCTTCACAGGATTCAAGGCGGTGAGTCACGTCCTCAATTCATTTTGCGGGGTCACGAGATCTGCTCACAGGCTTTCAGATGCTGGTTGACCCCCCGCTGAGGTTTTGACTGTAGGAGATAAGACTGGTTCTGTTGTTCAGGATTCCACATCCTTATTTCTAATATCTGTCCCTACAATATTCACATTTGGAGACTTTGTTTATCACTCAGAGCAGCTTTTAGAACCTCACTTGACCTCATTTGGTTCATGCATCTGCCATTTCTTTAAATGTATGTATCAAAAATGCTCTCTCTTAAAGTTACCTCATGGAAATGATGCTTTTTGAAGCTTAAATGCTCTGAAAAATGTAAGGAATCTGTTGACACTGCACTTGAGAGAGTGGGAGAAATGTATGATTTTATTATGCAAACATTCATTCAATGTAAAGAAATCCCTCATCTCGTCTCTTTTCAGTATGTTTCTCTTGAAATTTTTTCTTTTAACGAGGCAAAAAAACCCCGCAGAGGCACATACGTGGAAACTGTGATTACTGTCTCCAGACAGTTTGCATTCTCAACTCTGTCGTGGAGATTTATTGACAGCTCCGTCTTTAGGCTCTCACATCAAAACTCATTAACTGAAAGCAGATTATTTCTCTTTGAGGAATTTGGCTCTGGAGTACAATTCATCTCCTTGTTAACATTCACATCTGTTTTCATTTTACTCCGACACAGAAATAAAGATATATATATCAGACATATTTTACCGTAGAAAATGCTGAAAGCCAGTTGGCATTTCTACTTGTCCAAAACATTACAGACGTGTGTTTAAAATGTGCAATAAGTGCCGGAATGTCTCTTTGAAAACCTCTCTTTCTCACAGTAACAGCTAAGACGGCCTTTTAGTGCATCTTCTGTGAGAAGTTCTGAGAGCAATGAAAGTTTGCAAAAAACGTGCTCCATGTTGCTCTAATGTCAGTTTTGAATACGATAGTCTTAACGGGCGTCACCTCCTCCTGAGATTGCAATATGTCGTGCACAATCTGGAGAAAGCAAATGTTCCGCTGCAGAAATGTTGCAAAGCAGCGCAAATCATTTGGCGACACTTTATTCGACTGGTCTGTGATTTCTGAAATAATTTACTTGTCATTTTCGAGACGTTTTTTCTGGGAGAACGATCAAATTCAGTGGAAAATAGAGACAATGTTCAACTGTTACACTTTAATGAACAAACGCTTAAACAGCAGGTCGGCTGAACATGCAAAGATGTGCAATTTTTCACAACAACTAAAACTTAAATGAATATTTATTTGGGTTTAAATTCAGCTCTTCTTGCACTGATATTCCTATTTTCTTCACAAAGTGCTACCTCACACAGTTATTTGACTGAAAGGTCCTTGAACGTTATTAGGAAAGTGATTACATTGAATAAACCTCAGAGTTCTTTCTCAGATCTGTTGTTAGAAAGAAACACTAACCTTCTAACTCTTCAAAGAGTGAAGCATACTACAAAGAATCAGTACCGTGATGTCCCTGCTAATAGTTAGCGTCGGATGGAAGGCTAACTTTCCCCCTCTACCTCAAGGTCCACTTACCGGCCTTTAAGCGTCACATGATAACCGGTGGTTGTATTAGAAGATCTCAACCCGTCTCTGTTCTATGATTAGTCTGTTATCAATCCTGTCTCATAGAATTCACATTTATATAGAAGTAATTATTTAATAACATAATGTTACTAATCAACGTATCTGTCAAGACACGTCGCAAAATGTTCAACAAATAAGGAAAATGTTCACCGACAACATGAATTTGTTTTCCCACAATATCAACTCTCGCAACACAATTAGAGCTGAAGCGGTTGACGGAAACAATTATTTATATAATTGATTATGTTTCCCTTGTTCTACTCAAATGGGAGGATTTGCTACATTTCTTTGTATCGTGCGGGAACAAACCAATTATCTTTGGGATTTGGGCTTTTTCAGTATTTTCTGACATTTTGCAGACCAAACCATTAATTGATTAAGTCAGCAGATTAATCGATAATAAAAAAGAATCATTAGTTGCAGCCATGAACACAATAATAACCACTTCTGTTCTTTGCTGTGATTGGTGTTGGCTTTGTTAATATATTATAATAGCTTCACTGTTCATGTGTTGTGTTGATGTGGACATTTAAAATAACTCTCTTAGAGCTCATTGTTTTTCTTAAACAGGGGTGTCACGTTTCAGAGACCAGCTCTTTAATCGACCATTTCTCCAGCATCAAGACCTGCTGTTAACAGCTTACTATAAAGCAACGCTGGCAGCTGGCTACTACACGGACCTTATTGGATTTGCAATCGGTGAGGTGCTGCCTTTTTAAATGGAGCACTCGCCCGACGTGCACTTTACTGTTGCAGGACTCATGTGTACACTGGTATGGATCTATTGATCTTCTTTTTTAGAAAGTAGAAAGTAATTATGAGGAAGTGTGTGGCCTCGCGCAGCTCGAATCAGCCAGGTCATCAAAAATATATGATGACTGTAGAAAAAATAAGAAAAACCCTGACAGATAAAAGTCTAAAGTGTTTTAAAAACGCAATTTAAAATCGTCTGGAATCAGAGGTTGAAATATGGTGCACAGCTGGATAAGAGTGAAAAAAAGAAACATATGAAGGATCAAAAAAAAGAAGACATGGAGAAAAGCCCGGATAACGCAGAGGGAGGCTGATTGTTTCATGAGAAAGTTCACTAATACCGCGTCCCGTTTCTTGTCCCGTCTAATCTGTATTTAACTGACTTGTCTGCAGATAGTGAGTAATACACTGGGAAGCCTCCAAGTGTTTGAAAGCTGATACTTGATTAACACAAAATAATCCCCCTTCGCTCTGTGTCTGACAAACACGTTCTCTCTTCTCTCGCTGCCTCTTTCCCTTTTTATTCCCTCAAACTTTCCTCCATATCCTGATTTCCTTGATCACCAGCAGAGCTGCAATGATACGCAAAGCTTTACGAGGAGGAGTTCACACACTTCTTCTTCTGTTCTTCTTTCGACAACAGTGTAAGTTTTGGTTTCAAGGGTGCAACACATGCAGCCTGTCTGCCAAGCGTGGAGGTCTGATCGGGTTCCTTCATGTGTCACACAGACGGTGGCTTCCAGGGTGGGAAAGGTTCCTTAACACGTCTTAGAAACAGTGCTGGAAGTGATGAAACGTCAAATCAGCGCCACAGAGGGAAAGTCCTGGATTTAAATATGTTAGCTGAGTAGAAGTTTCAAAGAACTGGCAGCAAATTGTACTTAAAGTAGCAACGGAGAAGTAGTTTGTTTTGATTCATCGTTATGAAGTAAAGGTTGATTAGACAATGAACAGTGACACTAATAGGGTTTAGATCAGTTCCCTATAAGCTTCACTTTCACTTTGTATTTCTGTCACCGGGTCTCGATCTCCTGGGAAAATGAAGCTCCATTTACAGCACAAAGGAAGAGGATAGCGCCCCAGTTTTAAATAGCACCTACACTTACGACGGTAATAAAATAATAATACAAAGGCAAACTATTCATTTATTTATTGTCAACAGCAGCACATTCCAGCTTATGTTTTTTACCTTTCATGGTAAAAGCCCTCGACATTTTCACTGCATCGCTGCTTGCCAGAGAGACTCAACGAAATGGCTTATAACTCAACCTAACAGCTGACAGTAGCTATCCCCAGGTAGCGGAAATGGCAGACAGTGGAACAACCGGAGTGCTCTTATCGTTAATTGTAGAAAAGAGAAAAAAAGAGTTAATAGTTATTAAGCTACTTAGATTAGTAAGTAAGAAAACCTGCTGCTTATTAATACTACCAGGTGTTTGGCTCCACCTTTATCATCGCTCTAAGAACTGGGTTTCTAATTCACATCGGGATTCCTACGGTTGATTGTTTCTTAGGACGGTAGCTCGGCTGCGGTGTTGTGTTGTTGGTAGTTGCAATAAGGCTCTGAGGAAAGCTACAACTCATCCGGTTGCCTTTGCGACAGCGACGCCGACAACAATACCTGCTTGGAAACGCTGGCTGCCTGTTGCCAAAGTATCTGAAGTACTTTCTCAGTACTTTCTCAGAAAGAGGACGAATAGAGAAATAAGAGAAGAAGGCGATAGGGGTAAAATGGAGGACAGGTTGAGGGAAGTAGGAAAGGAAAGTAACGAGAGAAGAGAAGAAATAAGAAAAAAACATCACAGGATAAAAAGACAGAAAAATAGAGATATTATATGTTTTTTTAAATATAAAATATGGAGTAAATGAAGCAGTAAAAAGTATAAAGCTGTACAAATGTAAATAGTAATATATTTTCTTAAATAACTTTCTTTGCTTTAACTAAAATGTTGCTTTCTGCCGCCACATACGGGCAATACGGCTTCAGTCAAGCAGTTCATTAGAAGATGCGGATCTCTGATTATGAATCGTGCACAGAAACCGAGCAGCTGTTTCGATTGAGCGCAGCAGATTCTGTGATTTGCAGATGAAGCTGAAGTGTGTTTCCCTCTGAACTCCCACAGACAGCGCTCTCTTTATATCTGCTTGAGATGAGGTCAGATCTGCTTACGGGCCTCCGGGGCGCAATAAACATTTACGCCCCCTTACCTCAGGAGAAAATACACACAAAATAATCCTATACATGACAGTTCTTCCATTAACGCAGAAAAGAACACACTTCAACCCAGGAACACTCACATTATTGGATTTATTTTTTACAGGTTATACAAAAGAAAATAGAGGATATTGAAAAGTGTGTGCATGTCCACACCTGCATGAAATGGGACGAATAACAAAGACGTGTTCTGGGCTGAGTGACTGACACAATCAGGGAGTCTTTAGCCGGAGGGAAAGAAAGGACGTTTGTTATCCCTCTTTCTGTCTTTTGTCCCTCGTGGGCCTCTTAATTCACGGAAATGTAACAGAAAAACGTGGCTTCAAGACATAAAAAAAAAAGACCTCGTGCATGTGACTACATGTGCTCATGAGACACACGGCGGTAAAAAAGGTGTTTCAGGAGGCTCAAGTTTGAAAGGAGCTTTCAGACAAAGTAGTTTGGAAAAGAAGGAGGTCATGCTTTTTTTTATTACCAGGTGTGGAGCAGTTTGAGCTACTTTATATATACTTCTGTTTCTTCACCCCCTGACATGGACTGTATAAGAAGTGGGCGTAGTCACCGTGACGTCTATCGCCTTGAAGCCATGAGATCAGCACAAGGAGGGTTAGAAGAGAAGATGTCATGGCGTCATCGTTGGGGTTCAACACATGCACATTCAAATATGGAGTCCTGCTCTTGCCGAAAGGCTCACTAGCTGAGTACATATGCTGCTCTCCAGACAACTCAGGTTGAAACTTTCCCAGTTCAAATTTCCAACCTTTAAGCGTTCCAGGTGCACAACGCCAAACCTAAACACAAACCAAGGCTGACCGTGACAAACTGATGTTTCTTTGGCAAGTGTACGCACAACAAAAGTCTCAGCTGTGCAGCCTCCACATTTTTCTTTTTTACGTTTTTCCAAAGAATTGTTGTTTGACGTCAGACAACTGCTTTTTCGCAAAGTTGGGTTTCATGAAATCCATAAACCCCGACTTAGTAAAAAAGCAGTTGTCTGAGCTCACAAGTAGGAACTCCGAATATGAGTGGCGTATCATTGTACTTTTTCTTGTCGGAGAACCTTCTTGGGTATGACGCGACGAGCTTTGTACACCTGGACTTTGGGTCTTCCTCGTCTGAGGTCCTGAACGCTCTGGACCAGGTCTTCATTAGGACATCTCTGCACAGCGTAGTAGTTCCCCCGAAGTCCCTGCAGCTGAAAAACACCCCAACAGCACGATCCCGCCACCACCATGCTTCACCGGCGGGATGATATTGTGCAGGTGATGAGTGGCGCCCCGTTAGAATTGAGGTCAAACAGTTCAATCTTGTTTTCCCGACCAGAGAATCTCGTTTGTCACAGTCTGAGAGTCCTTTAGGTGCCTTCGTGTCTTTCACCGAGGAGAGGCCACTCTGCCTCAATGTCCAAAATCCAAATTATATCCACATACATATCTCACATTATATTGTCCATGGCCTCACAATGTTCCCTATCTATTGAACCACATTCATAATTTAGGATTTATTTTGCATCAATTCTTTTTGCCTTACCGGCTCTGGAACAAACAGATATTCACATCTTCTTATTTAATCTATTCACAGTCTGTCAACTGAACTTCTGGACAGTTCACTATACCGTGGTGTATTAAAAAAAAATGCAACATCAAATTAAATTGCGGAGAATTGAATTTATATTTCCAACCTAGTTAGACCCGTCAGAGTCAGGGGCCTTGTTCCAATTCTTAGCAGCACCTCTGCTTGTCCTGTCGATGAACACATCAGTGACTAATCTATATTAGATTAATTAGAAAGTATTTCAGTGTTTGCTTTGTTTCACTTTGGGGCCAGAATTTGGATTCAGAGCATCTAAAATGAAAAAGATGAACATCGTGTCACAATGAAATCCTTCAACTGATGTGAAATTACGGAATTTAATCCTTGAAATTGTACCAGCTAAATCATTTTGACACACCTGTTGACCTAAACATACTGTGTGTGTCAGGATGTGTTGCTGTTCACCTGCAATGAAATTTGGAAGAGGCCAGTTCAGAGTGAAAAAAACAGAAAGTGAGCTTTGCAGAACTTTTGGGATTGCTCTGTAAACTTTCAATTGATTCAATCATGGAAGAGTTATTGAACTTGCCACCTTGAAAGAAATGGCGCAAACAGGAGAAGAAAACAGGGGTGGTAAAGGGGGGGGGGGGGGGGGGGCGGGCAGCTCCAGTTTTCAGTGTGGAGTCGGTGTATGTGTGTTTGGGTTGTCTTTCTTTGGCCCTGGAAATAAGATCTATCTTGCCTGGAGCTTACATTTGTCTTGGAGAAACAATACAAACTCCATTTCCCCCTGTAGAGTAATCAGGATTGTGATTTATCGATTCTGCGCGCAGATCTGCACGCTGGGAAATTGCTTTGTAGTCCTGCAGCAGCAGGGACACACGGGCCTCCGTCTGAACACACGACAGCATCAGAGTCCATTTCAATGTGTACACACCCGCGCTACGTCACCGTTAGCATCAGCGGCTGTAATAGAAATGTGCACTTTGACAAAGCACAAACAGTAACACAGTGAAGTGAGTGGAATTCTTTTGTGTGTTCAGGGTTCTGGAAGTAAAAATCCCATTTTTTCTTTTTCGAAGTCTTAGTGTTATGGGACAGTTGCTCTTCCATAAATAACATGACCGGTTTATTTCTGATTTATATTCTGCAGGTTTTGATGTCGTGCTCATTGGTTGGTCGGTTGGTTAGTTGGTTGGTTGGAGTATTTCGCACACTGCTTACGGTTCAAAAATAACCTGTTGGTGAGTTTAACGGCAAAAAAAAAACACCAGCATGAAATGTAAAGCTCTCTATAGCAACAGAAGCAGAGGCTCATCTGTAGCCGACCGGCCCTTTACACAGCAGCCATTCTGACATGTCATTGAAGGGTAAACACGGGTGTAATTAATAACAATAACTATGGCCCGGTTCCATTTAGTTGGGTCAGGGCCAGTTGGTATTGTGCATGCTGCCTCACTGGAATGGTGCCGACACACTAAATAGAACGGGGCCATCGTTCATTTTATCGTCTACACGTGTTTATTTATCTTACAATAAGACAAATTTCTCACAATATAGTACCTTCCAATCTAAACCTTTGTATTGTTACATTATCGAGGGGACTCCTATTCTATTTCGTTAGATATCACAAAAAGAAAATCTTCAAAAGGGGATTCAGGATGGTAAAACTACTTCCAGAACCGGCAGCCCCCCCCCATGAGCTTTATCCTCTTCATTTCTTCATAGTTGACTTCCAAATGACGAATGATTGCTCAAATCCTCCTCTGTATGAAGATAAAATGGAAAGAACAAAGGGTGAGTCGGGCTGTTTTGCAGACTCTTATTTGATTTACACGTGTCCCATAAACATCTAATGGACTCAATAAATTGTATTCCCGGGGGAAAGCGTGCAAGCCCGCAAAAAACGGCGGGGAATGATCAAAGCCGGAGAGCGAGCGGGGACCGCCAGCCGCCTTCCCTCCAGCGAGTCACACCTGCTGCGGTGGAGCGGAGTGCATATCTGTCTAATGCGCGGCACAGCGGCCCTTATCATTTAGCTCGGGCTCGGGGGCTTTTTAACCCCCTGAACTGAGTGGAAGCTTTATGTTGGTGGAGCTCGTCTCGATGTGTTCTCCCACGATAATATTTCACTCTCTCTGGATAGCTGCCAGCTCACCGCTCTCTCCGTCTCCGGTGGAATGCAGAGATAATAGTGGGGAGCTCAAGATGATTTTTTATGGAGGTGCTTAGCGCCAGCTTCCCAGGCGAAGCTGAGCCGATGTAGCTGTAGTCCAGTGTCTCCTCCTTGTCTTAAGTGACCTACTGGCACTGTGCTCAGGCTAACAACTCTCAAAGCTCCTCTGGGTGTTTGAATCCTGTGAAATGTCAGCCACAGTGTGATAACCGATGAACACAGGGGTGTGAGTCGGACAGCGGGGATGTATATTTGTTTCCATCCAGTGTTTCAGGGCGCACTCTCTCCGCACATCAGAGGCTTGGATGTGGGAGAGGAATGGAGGACTGAAGCAATCTGTTTTTGCTTATTTGATAGCGTTGCTGTGTGCTTGGGGTTCTTTTGAAGTGATAAGAAAAATATGTCAGCTTTAAATGCCCATCTGGTCATCTTAAAACAGGGAACGATACTCAATTTGAGAAATTCAAGAAGGTATGTTGCAGTTTAAGGCTATAGTCCACCCCCCTAAACCACCCACTATTATATCAGGTGTATCTGTTTTGTTACAAACTTGCTATGTATGGATTTCATACCAAACACCAGAGTTACAGATAAAGAAAGGACGGGAGAACTTTCTGAAACAGCTCCAGAAGTGAAAGTATAGTGTCCTTTAGCAGGAGGTTTTGCATGGTTCACATCTATGAGAATCTGAGCCTCACCCATTGACCTGAGCCTCAGTCCCGCCCCTTGAACAGGCTTTGGCTTCTATCTTCATCTTTTCAACCTGTTTTCAATCAGTTTGACATCCTGGATACGTCCTTCAAACGCACATTGTAGACCCTTCTGTTTGCTTCTCTAAGAAATCGCTTTTTTCTTTTTTTCCAAAAGTTAGATCACATTTATTCAGTTAGTGACAGTGTGGGCTCCATGGTACCGACAGCTTGACTAAGTAGCAGCAGGGGGCGGAGCTTAGTAAAGGATCAATTGATTCACAAGATTATAAAAAAACATACTTCTGCTACACAGATGTTTGTATTATTTCCCAGTATCTCTAATCTTTTTTCTGTGTTATTCCTATATGCCTCTGAAAATATTTTAATTGAAAACAAACGTCTGATACAATCTGTGAGTTCAACATGGCTCGGGTCACAAGCCAAAAAGGTTTGTCAACTATTGTCATAGATGACAATGGGATAGTAGGGCTGGGACGAATTTGGAAGTTTCAATTTCACAAGTTTAAAGGAAGAGCAGTGGCTTCATATTATAATCTTCTTCTTCTGTCTCACTGGAGGCAGGAGTCTGATGCGATAGTCTGCCAAAGAAGCAGCGGTTTGTCTTTTCCCATTGAGGTTTAACTCGAGCGGAAATTGTTTCTGCCTTTAGGAATTGTTTATATCAATGAAACTACAGTATAACAATCTGCACATTGCAAACATATGAAATCCGAGTACTATTACCCTTAAAGACAGCTGTGTGGGAGTGTCCCAGCATGCTCCATCTCTGACATCCGTCCCTCAGTAATCTCCTCCACTGTGTGTGCGTGCGTTAGCGTTGGCCTCACGCTGTACAATGTTTCACGTCTAAACAGAACCAGCTGGAGCGCGAGTGCGAGCAGTTTTGCACCTGCAACACTATTTTTCCCATACACACCAGTCCCGGAGGGAGAATACAACCGTGTCTTTTTGCACGGAGACCAGGTTGACCCGGGGATTCACAGAAGTGACAGACTCTGCGGATTGAATCAATGTGTTGATGAGACATCCCGGGGCGGACACAGTCGTATGAGGTCTTCAGACACACCCTGTTTCTCTTCAGCGATACTTCCCCTCTGTAAAGCTTTCTCAAATGTATTTCTCTCATGAGCAGTGTTTTTCTCTTCGTGAGCTTACAAAAATGTGTCCCCCGTGTGCCCAGAGAACTCAAACAAGGGTCAACTGTAAATTATTTCTGCCGCAAAGCCCACATAAGAAGGTGGCAGCCTCCTTGGAAGTGAAGAAACTGGGCAGAAAGTCAGTGGTTTTTGAATTCTTTGCTTTGCCTGGAAGAATCCATGTGCAATAAAATGCAATAACTGCCATTGTGTTGCACTTTAAGGAGAGCGCAAAACCATTAAGGAACCCCCTCAAATTCAGCCAAAGAGTGCAAGTGCTATGCAAGTGTAAACATGTTTAACTGAATACATGAGAAGCAGGGAGTGTTGATGTGGAGCACGCCTGCTCAGCAAGCTTTTCCAAAGTGAAGTTAAAGAATAGCAACATCAATGAAAGCAGGCTTAGAAACTTGACGTCCCGCAGGGCCCGTGAGGAAAGTTGCAGGGAGTACGACGCGCACGTTGCATTGTTAAGATCCAGTGTTTGCAGGTGGCTCATGCATTTTTCTATCCAAGGGCATTGATTTTGGAAATCCAATAGATGGCCATACTCCTCGGGCTCCTCTCTCATTACCAGAGCATCAGCCTTGTTTGATATTCATGGTGGACTATTATGAGAAGATAAATCGTTTAATCTTAGTTTTTATTGAACCCTGTCATGAGTGAGACACTCTCCTCCCTCCTGTGGGTGTAGCTGAAGCACTCTGATAGAATGATGGATTAGAAATTAGCCTGTGAGGGAATTTAGCAAAAACACGATCGAAGTCCACCCTCTTGAGTTTCACTGCATGCATGGTGATTCATTTGCAAAGACTTTCCATGTCCTGACATTGCACTATTACAGAACTTATTATGGCATATGTTATATGACAAATATAGCCATTCTGTTGATGGCAATTTAGCCTTTTTCTGTACAGATACAATCTCAGGGATGCAAACTGACCGTATGCAGCATTTCAGTTTGCTTCCCATTGGCTGTCATCACTCCTCAATCCACACATTTACAGATGACACAGCTGTGTTTCTTTGTAATAGGCCGTCATGTATTCCATTACAATTACTATAATCAACCAATCATTAACCTAATCCAAGTTTAATAATATTAAAGTAACATAACTTTAACGTACATTACATAAATTACTTTGCGTTACTTTTGGATTTAACACCAATATGCAAATAAAGACAACTAAATAAATGAGTACTTATGCATGTGTCCGTCTGTGTCTCTGGCTGCAACATACCCAATGTTAAACCTATTTAAGTGTGAGCTACATCTTTGTTAAGCATGCACACTTTGCATGCATTTTAACAGCTGGAGGGCATAACTTGCACTGTACAGTGATGTTGTACAGTCCAAAGCATGTTTTCCACTAATGTTCGAGAACCTTTTTTTGATCCTTGATGATTTAGGATGGCAGATGTAAAAGCTTTATTTTTTTGGACGAGCAATACCGATTCACCACAAATAGACCTTTAGTTAGATCAAATTACAATGGATGATTAGTTTAAACAGTCATCGCAGCCAGTTGGAACTCTATGCTGGTGCTTTATTGGGAGGACCTGGTGCAGGAGGAGGGCTACGGTGTTACATTGTTATCTTTTATCTCAGCTGGACGGGGGACAGACAGTGTGCCTGCCAAATGCCTTGAGGGAGCTCTCCCAGTTCAATATTTCATCCTGATAGGGCCCAGTGGTGTGAGAGGGGTCAGCGCAGCGGTGAAGAGCAATGGGAAAATCTGGAGGGAACATTCATACTCGGTGAAAAACACTGCATCTGTGAGAGAGAAGTGCAAAAGGAGCAGAGGAAGGAAAAAAAGGAAGTGCAGACTAAAAAAGGTCAGGGTTACAGAAAAATGGGGAGAAGAAATGGAAAAAAAGCGGACGAACAAGAAGTGGTGTCTGGAGCCAGCCTGGTCTCTTGAAATTACGTTCCAATACAACAAAACTGCATCGTCAATTATGTTTGGAGGGAAACATTTCTCCCGGATGACGTTTGTCCCATAATACGTTTCTAGTGAAAGAGTGAGAAGTCCATATTGGTTTGGGTGGATGGGAAGGTCAAACAAGCACAGGACTTTGACGCAGGAGACGAACATTTGCATCCCAAGTGAAGCCAAATTAAATGTTCACTTATTCAAATTTATGTCCGTAACTAAAATAATGTGTAACATACTTATTTTAAGCCAAACCATCATGTTTTACTAAATCCAACAAAGTGGTTCTGTTTCCTACACAAGAAAGACATTGAAAGCAAATAAAGTGAAATGTTCGACCTTCCCTACATTAAAACATTTGGCCCATGCAGCACCTCTTTTTATTTATGCGTCTCTTCACCTTCATTTGGTGATTTAATTATTAATTAAATCACTAAGTAACCTTGCTCCTTAAAAAAACATAATGCGATGTGTTCATACGATGTATTCTACATTGTTCCTGCTCCTCATCATTCTGTCTTAACTAATTGGACTTAAATAATAAGCAGAAGCTCTACATCTTAGCAAAAAGCTCAACACACTGACCTGTTTGATGTACAAGAGGGACATCAAGTTATCAAGTGGAAACAAGACTTTTCCCCCAAAGTTTGAGGAAAATCGAATCGATCTTTAGTAACTCAGTTAAAACCGAGTGTTCGAAGACAGAAAGCAGATTACATGAATTTCATTCAAACCACAGACGGTGTGAGTTTTCCCATCCAGTGAAGCACTCAACAATGAAATCTCTCGCTTTTTCCTTCCTATCTGTCAGCCTTCTCCTCCATGTGTGTACGTGTGTCTGTCAGAGTCATTGCGCCTAAAGCTGCACATAATTGCACACTTTAGAATACAATTTCCGAATAGATATAACAGGCTCTGAGCTAATTCTTCATTTCGTTCATACATTTCATCCGTTCGTCCATCTTTCAAATAGGTGGCACTTAGCCACCTGTTCCTACTTGTACGGTCTGGAGCCCTGAAACTGAGAAAACGTAGTAAAATAATTGTCAGCTGGTAACAAAGAAGCTTCTTATTGTTTACTTTTACAGCCGATCAATTAATAAGATACAAACTAAAACTTGAACTCCTACAATTACAAGGTCTTGGCACAGATTTAATCATTCATATATTTTCCTCTTGCAATATTTACTTTTCCTTACCACGTTTCCAGTTGTGCAAATATAATATAATATATCTGAGAACATCACAAACTGACTTTAGTGATTTAACGCACATTTGTTACCGTTAAAACCTCACCGCTGCATTTTATACCTGATAAATTCTCTGGCTCAATATTCTGGTGATCACTCTCCTCTCACCTTCCTCCTGTCTCGAAAAGTTCTGTGTTTTTGTACGAAACACCTGAAAGATCTCGTTAATTATAAGCCAATGAAATCCCCCCTCGGATTTGACTTGCTAATTCCTGAAGTCCTTCCCGTGTGGCAACAATCTGATGATGAACTAACGGACTGGGCCAGGCGGCGGAGGTAATTGGGAGACACATAGAGGGGAGGATTACATTCGACAGGTCATTCATCCCACTTTGGTTAATAGTAAGCGGGGCTGGCGGCCGTGAATAGAGCATTTAGACCTCACCAGCGGAGCCCTCATTGACCAGTCGTTCTCTCTCTCTATGTGTATTTTAATAGATATAAATGTATATGTTGCTATTGCAGAGTAGATTCCTCAGTACCTCCGGAGCGTGTGAAGAGAACACCCAGTATAAACACTACGCGCCTCAGTCATATACATGCATCATGTATAGCCCACATTGTATATAATGGATCAAAACACAGGTGTCTGTTGGGCAGGTATGTGCTATCCAGCAGCTCTGAACCTTTGAAAGACATCATTGTAAAGCCTCCAAAACTGCCAGCGCTGCAAATAAATTCCCTATTATTTAATATGTGTATGTGCCGCCGGTTTGGCTTTTGTCTGGGCCCCTTATTTCTTGTTTTATTTTTTTAAATGCGATATTTAAATAGCTTTTAAAATGTGAATATTGGAAACATTCTGAATAAGCAGCTGATTTGCTATTTTATATCCCTTGAAGCACATTGAGAGCCGTGTTTTCTGTAAACTTTCTGAACGGTGCCTTATTGCAGCGAGAACACGAAATATTTTGAACGTATGTGGACTTTAACATCTCGGTGAAATACAGTTTCAGCAGTGTTCAGCAAACTAAGGCAACGGGAGTAGAATCTAGTACTAACTAGTCTGGCTGCTCAAACAGGCAGCAACAGCTGGCGTGGATAGTTGAAGTGTGAGAATTTGACACCGGGGGAAGCGGTTCACGCTCCGTCTCCTACCAACAGTCAACAGTTACTTTTAACCTTGACATCTTTCCCTAATTTTAGGCTGCTCGCACACCTGCAGTTTGGTTCGTTTGGTCTTGACCCAGAAAAGAAAAAAGATACATTGTTTCCTTTTAGTTCGTGTTCACACTGACATGAAGTCGTACCACAGACTGTATACAACAGGTGGACATCGTGGTTACCTCACCCATTGGTTTGTGCAAACTTTGAGTTTGGCATTTGGGCCTTCGCTCATCTTGAAGAGACTTGGAACTAGAGATTGAGACCATAAACTGAGGTAATAAATCATGTGAGAAGTAGAGTCATTTTCTCATAGACTTCTATACAATCAGACTTCTTTTTACAACCAGAGTTGTCAAACTACGGCAGCTTAGTCAGTGGCTCTACATTACGGTGACCAGACGTCCTGGTTTGTCCAGCACTGACCCGGTTTCAAGCTGGGTGTCCGGAGTCCCGACAACTATCCGTAAAACACTCAAATGTTCCATGTTTTCAACAGTCACTACGCTGAGGTGTGCTGTCACGACGAAGAGGAAGTCGGTCTTTTCTAAAGGGCTTACTCCTCCAGGATATTCTGATCTGTAATTTGTTTGACCACATAAATTATGTATACACACTCACATGCATAATGAAAGGGTTTGAGTTATAGGCCACTGTTGATGGAAAACCAACATTGTGTGTGTTGCTTGATGATTAACCTAACACAGACTGGTTTCACTGCTTTACTGATGTAGAACAAACCATGATAGCATCAATAATGAACTATTTAGAGATATGATGCCTTAGTGAAAAACAGGTTGTGTCATATGTCGCTGTAAAAAGCAAATATCATGCTTTTACAAACTCGCATCACGTAATAGAGTAATGAACACACGTTCAACGTGCAGTAAATACGTGACTTACTGCTCCTTCAAAGACATTTTAATCGCCTCAGAAAGCACTCAGGCAGCCGAATTAAACCAAAATGTCACGTCATTGATTATTCGATCCTTTGTTGTGTATTTTAATGCCAGCTTGTTTGTGTGACACTAACTCCTTCTGTCACACACGAACCGATATCAGGGACGGCTGGCATATACGAAGCCTCGCGAGACCAAGACTGACAGCGCTCAGTGTGTGTTTCTGTCCCTTTTATCAGGCGTCAGTCGTACGAGTCGGCCCGTCTCGACCGCCGTCTCAGCTCATCACTGTCTTGTCCTGTCACATTATCCGGCAGCGGTGAGTGGGGGAGCGTCAGCGGCGGCGTCTGTGCTGAACTTTGAGACGGACAGGCCTTCTGTGGGCTGTCAGATGGTATCCGGTAAATGACCTGCTTACTCTGCCTCGCTGTCGACACGCTGCCGACGTCTCCTCTGACGAAGACATATCAGTGCGCATCAAAGACAGACAGAAGAATGGAAGGCGACAGCCACAGACACGAGATCAAAGTGAAAGGAAAAAACGGGTTAACTTACATGTCCTGAATCTTGATAAGGTTTTCTCAGAAGGCCAGCGATTACACTTAACCATTCAAATGTCATAGTTTAATTTATCTGCAAGCTTTAAAATTAAATCAAATTTGTTCCAAATTTTGTGCCGTAGAGAGGCTGTATACTAGTCTGGTAGCGGCAGCGACCTGTCAATCACAGTAAGCCCGCCCTAAAGCATACTCTGCTTTATGGTCTATTTGACTCTTAATTGATCATAATTTACTAAATGAACATCATGCTGTATTGAAGAAGCCTTAAAACTAGAGATTGAGACCATAAACTCATGTTTACAATGTTTACTGAGGTAATAAATCAAGAGAGAAGTAGAGTTATTTTCTCATAGACTTCTATACAACCGGAGGAGTCGCCCCCTGATGGTCATTAGAGAGAATGCAGTTTTATGACACGCATTGGCTTAACTCAGCAGAACCGGAGGTTGCCGCCAAGTTAAAAAAGGGAAATTGTAGAAAAAGCAAAATAAATCTGCATTCGACATCTATATAAACTAATCCAAACATACTGGCTGTGCCCTTGACTCCGTGTTTAAACCCTCCGTGTTTACCTGCAATTGCTTTATCGACAATGTCAAGGATGTTTATGTGAGTGCAAGACCTGTTCAGAGACACGACAAACATCTCTATTTCTTTAATGGCAGCTTGGCTGCGTTCACCGTCTGCACTCTGATCGTCTGCGTCGGCTCTACGGTTACCTCAGCCTCAGGCAAGAAGCTGTTTTCTAGGCAGACATCTCATCAGGATGATTGACAAGTCTTAGTGCTGCTGGAACTCAACCAACTGAGGAAAACAAATTGCATATTAGCGCTTAAGGAAGTGATTTTGAAAGATGACATTGAGTTCACTGTGCACCGCAGGCTTCAAAATCGGACATGTGTGATGTGCTTTGGCGTGCGTGGGTTGGCTATTGCTGTGCGTCTTTGCGCGTGCGTTAACATGTGCGTCGCTGTACATTTGCTCCGGCGACATTTCCGTCCCTGGCGGGCGTGGCCCATGTGGGGTGTGTGGCTCAGTGGGTGGCTGATGGGAGTAGGAGCTCGGGGAAGAACATGTCCCTGGCACCGCAGCTGCTCTCTGCAGACGAGGTCCCGAACACATCGTGTTTCAGTGCGGGGAGGGAACGAAATGCTGCATGTCAGGGGGATTTCTTAAAAAGGATACATGGAAAAGATGCCCAGGAGGAGGTGGAATTTCAGCGGTGAATTAAATTAACCGCCAAGAATAGCGCAGTGGGATGTATTCAGACCGAGAACATTCAATCGACTTTATACCCGGTGATTAATGATATATCCACGCACTTAAGTCTGTCCTGATGATTTTGCAGGATCGTGCCATGTTCTGTGGCCTCATCACCAAACTCATCACCACAGATTAATTTCACAGCATCTGCACCAGAGTGACGGAGAAATAACATGTTTCTAGCCCAGTGCGTGTTTCAAGTAAGAGGTCATCCGCTCTCTCGTGGCCCAGATGTTTTTAACTGGCGTAAGCTCTCCCAGAGCTCAGGCCCCAGTTTCCCAGCAGGCTGCAGTGCGTCTGGTTCTCTGCTGTAGTGTTCTTCCCCCTCTGCCAGCGAGCCTCGCCAACTCAATGTGTCATCCTCTTCTCCCTTCCCAAAGACTTGGGTGAGATTTACAGTACAAAGGTAGAGTGTTGCATAACTCTTTCTTTTCTCTCCAATTTAGCAACAAAGTGTGTCAGGGCACAGGCAGAGGAGAGTCCTTTGCTCCAATGTAATGCAGACTTTACAGTGTTTTCCCGGTGAAAAGCTGCACATTTCACTGTGTATTATTTGCTTCTACCTCGTTGACTTTGGCTACACATCTAGTGCAGCATGTTTCATAATGCTGATTGTGCATAGCAGAGCAATCAACAACACTTCGTTGATATGGAAGTCATGTAAACTCTGGTGTCTAATAGCAGCCGGTCACCGAGTTTTGTTCATGACATTAGCTAAATGCTCTTCTGTATAAATATAAATGTTTCATTTTCAGAGATATTTTCTGTAAATTTATTCTCCATTAAAAGCAGATAATGTATCCCAATTTTTTTCCCAACTGTTAAGTAGCTGTGTATTATATCATTCTGCCTTCGAGTGCTGCTGAAGCCCTAAAAGCTTTTATTGTCTCTCGGCATTCATGAGCTATACAATTCAGAATAACTGCAAGTTTTCACTCAAGTGTAACCATTTTTAACATAACAGGGCTTTGACCTCGCCACAGTTTGCTTGAATGAATTTATGCTGTGTCTGAATTTCATTTTTCAATACATCTAAATGTACCTTAAGAGCAAAACTGAGGGCTTGTTTCTGCCTTAAAGCTGCATTTGTTTCTTTGGCCACGTACGACAGTGGAACATGCTGTAAACTCAACTTATTGTATCCTTATAAAGCTACTATGATGAATGTGTTTGCTAAACAATAGATTACACATTCAGCAGACATGGTGCATTCATTTGGATTTGTGTTTCCAGTGAACTGATAAATGTTAAGCCCAATATGTATTCTACTTTTTTGCTCTGTTTTGGTCTCCACCAACAATTAAATTACACTTTTTGGCTGTAAACACTGTGTTTAGCTTACGACTACTTAAAGAATGAGTCAGCTGAAAGCACACTTTAAACCACATATAGTCTCCCTGCAGACCAACACCTTGTTATTCCAGTCCAGTCTCATTCCCATGGGGTCAAATAACTACGTTTTGTCTCATACCGACACACAAAATGCTCTAAGTGTCTGATGACATACAATAAATGGATGGGACAAACAAACACAGGACAGTTTGTGTTCCGTGTGAAACCATCAACTTGACAACCTTTCACTTTTTACTTGACAAACATATTTTAAACTCAAACCATGACCTTGTTTTCCAAAACCTTACAAAATGTTTTTTGTTTCCCCAAACGCAAGAGTTGTTGTTTGAATTCACAACAGTAACCACGTGTTTACTGCGACTGTATTGGAGCATCACAGTTTGACCCAGTGCGTTAGAAAGTGACGCCATGGATCTCGACCAAGCGTGAGTATGTAACGAGTTGAGATTTTCTGTGTCAACACTTTGTGGGGACATATCCTATCAGAAATATAGATTTGCTGTAGAGCTGAAACATTACATGACAGTCATTGAGCAGACGCAGTTATTATCCATTTACAATTCAGATTCTATCACATTTCTACACCATAGGCACAGCTACGAGAGCAATTTTGGGGTTAAGTGTCAAGTTGCTCAAGGACACATCAACATGCGACTAGCGGAGCCGGGGATCGAACCACCGATCCTCTGATTGAAGGATGGCCCTGCTCTCCACTTAGCCACAGTCGCCACTCCTCAGAAAACATTTTATGTTGAGTGCCACAGTGGATCATAAGTGTCTGAAAACACCCACCAAGGACTACTTTGTGACGCTGAGTTTTGTCTGTGACCATAAGCACTGGCAGCGATTCATGCGAGACTCCCTCACTTCGCTGACAGCTCAATTGCTGTAATTGTTTCGCTGTGAGAGGAACATTTAATTGTTGGAGCACGATTTTAAAAACATGTATAAAACCAAGTGTTTTCATTTTGACAGAAATTGACTGGATCCAATCTGTGAAAGTGGAACCATTCAAAAATATTACAGTTCCAGCTCACTCTCTGCGAAACGTGGGACATAAAAAGGGAAAGTGATTAAAAACAGGATGAAAAATATGCTTTATTATGCACTACAGACTTCACTGCTCAGTCAAAAATCACTAATGAGCAACTATTTTATTGCATTTTTGGGCATTAAATCTGAAGTCAGTCAGAACCATATTGAGAGCCCATAACTCCAGCAACCCGTTACAACCCTGCAATAAATCCACTATATGTCCCTGCTGTCCCTCTTTCCGAGGCTGAACCTGCTTCTGTCTCTGAAGGCACCGTTACACTTCATCAGAACTGCTTGTGAGATGGTTTGCACAGCTTCGGAAACCTCTTTGATTCCACACCTTTCTGACGTCAGAACAAACTAACACAGGATTCTTGTCCAGGAAACCTCTGTTTATGTTCCGTGCGAAACTAAAAGTAAACGCCGACATTTTGTCTCGTCGGTCTTTAGTCACGCGAGTCGCTATAGTCACTCTGTTGTGACAACTAACGAGTGTTTTCCTGAAGAGACTTCCTGAAAATGTTTGTTGGCCTTATTTAAACCAGGCGGCAACATCCGGTTCTGCTGAGTGAAGCCAATGCGGAAGTGTATTCTCACTACTGACCAGTAGGGGGCGACTCCTTCGGTTGCAAAAAGAAGTCCAATTGTATGGAAGTCTATGAGAAAATGACTCTCCTTCTCTCTTGATTTATTACCTCAGTAAACGTAAACATGAGTTTATGGTCTCAATCTCTAGTTTCAAGTCTTCTTCAATACAGCATGATGTTCATTTAGTAAATTATGGTCCATTTAGAGTCAAACAGACCATAAAGCAGAGTATGCTTTAGGGCGGGGCTACTGTGACTGACAGGTTGCTGCCACTACCAGAGCCGTATACGGCGTCTCTACGTCACTCCTCCGCAATCCAAATATGGTAACTTCTGTTTATTGGCTGCAAAAACAACAACATGATGATGACTGTAAACCAAGATGGCGATAGCGAAATTGCCGAAGTCGAGGCTTCAAAACCGCAATCCACAAACCAATGGGTGACATCACGTTGACTACGTCTACATATATACAGTTTATGATTCAAACCATTACTACACCCTGTCCCTGTCTGTGACGGCTGAGTTTTCACCCCTTTATCTGAGTCTGTTTTAAGCCTGAACTTGTCTCTTCTGTCTGAACCTGAATCGATTTCCGCCTCTCAATTGGTCTCTGACAGGCTGTTTGTCTCAACTTGAATGTGTCTCCTCAGTTAGACCCATTTGTTGCTTTTCATTCAGTGCCTCTTTCTTCTTCTCAGTCTGAGCCTATAGCTGCCTCTGTGTCTGTCCTTCTATCAGAGTCTGCAATCACTTCATACCCATGTCGCGCTTCCTTAGCAGAGCTTCTTTTTCTAAAGGCCGTGACACACCAGTCAGTAAGTGTCGAGCCGTTGGTGAGCATATGTGGCCCCAGTTTTTGTGGTGTGTCCCACACCGTTGGCTTTTCGGCCGATTGAGCGAATTGTTTCATCGTCAACCGAGCCCGTCGTTGACAGAAATCCTTCCGTTTGACTATTTTAGCTTAAGCGAATTAGTGCACGAGTGGAGAAGTGAGGGAAGCAAGCAAACGACTGAGGTCAAGAGGCAACACACCGAAGGCTGTTCTCTTTTTTCATCTACATCTCATTCCAATTCACAAATATTTTCGACATTGGCCATCTGGATTGAGGCTACGTGGTGAGCGAGAGTGGTGAGAAAATGGTCGGCAAACGCAGCTCTGTTTCATGTGTGTATCATAACAACGGCCTTTATATCCGCAGTCATAGGTCATCTGGTTACTCCCTATTGAATGACAAATACAAGATATTTCCTTCCACACAGGTGCAGAATGAACATGCTAGTTGGCTGTAGCCTTTGTGGTGTTCAAACACAACCTTTTGGTCACGACACAGGCGGAAGAAGCAGTTGGCCTTCATCGACGCTAGTTCTTTGATGTCGGTTTGGTGTGTCTTGGCATTTAAAGAATCTGTTCAGTCTGCCTTTTCCGAGCTTCAGTTCCAGTTTGTCCCCATCAGGCCTCTGCCCGAGACTCCTTACTCTCCGAGGGACCCAGTCATCCACCATCCAGTCCTTCTGAGCCAGGTCATCCTGTGCCTGCCTCTCTCTTCCCCTTTCTTCAGCCTCTTTCTTTTCCTTCTCCAACTTGTGTCTTTTCTGGAAAATTTCCATTCCGTGTTTTTACATCACTAGTTGCCCTCCAGTGGGTTTACCTCCTCTAGAGATCACCTGACCCCGTCACCTGCTTAACCAGCTGCTCCTCATTCAGTCTGTCACAGTGTGGATACTGAGACCAGTTTTCAGCCATTCTTTGGCAGATCGCGTGTGTTTCCAAGCTACGGTAGCGTTCCAGCCGTTGCTGTCACCTGCACCTGATTACTCACCTTCCTGCCTCGGCCCTCTGTGAATCGTTTGGCTGGTTTTACTGCCAATGTGGGTGACAATGAAAAGATCAGGAGTGCCTTTCAGCAAAGACCACCACCAACACTTTATACTGTACGACGATGATTACTGATACTTAGTAAGGACTAGTAGTTTTCCACTTTTGTTCCAAAAGGTGAATATCTCAGGAAACTTTTTTTCCCACCTCTGCACACAAACACTTTTGAAATAATAAAAAAATAATGAAAACAGCCTCGGTTCAGCCAAAAACAGAGTCCGCAGAAAGCGACAGCATAACATTGTTGCGCCTACTGATAACCTGGCGGGCACGCACTCCTTCTGCAGCACAATTGTCAAGGCGGATTAATCCTCCCACACACTGCCGGCACCTTTCCTCCTTCTGTAGCCAAGTGGTGCCTATTGAGATACTTTCACTGCGAGGCAGATGTGTTTGTTCATTCCTCAAAGCCCTGTCACCACACAGAGGGAGGCAGGCGGCGTACAGCAATGCAGCGGCATGCCCGCTCCTAGTTAGAGTCTAAAAGATGAAAACGCATGTGCTTGTTGTGCTGGTTTTGTTTATGTGTACGTGTTTTCTCAAAGAAAAAATGTGCTTCATTTTTTTTTTTCTGTTTGTCTTGCTTGCACGAGTGTTCGGATTCAACAAACTCTCTTCAACTGCATGATAGTAAATCGATGGTTTATCATTTGTGGGCAATTTTAATTTGCATAAATGTTACCTAAGATTAAAAACAGGAATTTCACACTGTGAGGAATCCACTCCTGCTGTCGGAAATCAGAGGACAAAATCATAACACACTTAGCATTGTAAGCAGTTGTAATAGAGGACCAGAAAACAGTATAAAAACAACTATGTGTCATTAGTGCAGCGCTGTATTGTGACTGAAATAAAAAAAAGGGTTGACAGAAACTTAAAGTGCAGTAAAATGCTTTTCAAAATTGAAGTATCCATGACTTTATGTGGGACTTTTACATGTAAATTAACATGTATTACCTTCAAGCTATTGCTAAACGAGTTCACACAATAACGAATGATTCATCCTACTGCCGCCGGGATAAGCTCTCTGTTTCTCGTAGTACACTGGAGTTGTGGTGTTTGTGGTGACTTTCCTCTGCTGGTGAGCGCGCCACATCTCCCCTGCAATTTATTTTACTTTTGTTCTTTTTAATCTGGAGCATCCACTCCGAAAACAATTCCAATAGGCCTTATCTATAAATTGTGTAAAGAGCGAATTGGTGCGTACATGAATGTTCTTACTGCCATTTCCACCTCACCTTATCTTGAAAATGTAAACAAGTCATTTTGAAGGGATACACGATTGATAAACCGCAACTTTGTCCTAAACACAGATTTTTTAAAACATGCACACGTTAAATACTTTATAAATGAGACCAAATAATGCATTTCGGCGGCGTTAACAGGCTCTCGTTTTTTTCCTCTCATCAGTAAAACAAACAGAATGCACGCTAGCCTTTCCTACTAGACTCAATGTTAAATAGTCTACAGTTATCAGAACAACACAACATTGACTAAACTTTATAAATTGCCAAAATATGCAGATAAAATAATTTCAAGTGCAAAATATGTATTATATCAAACCTCTCAATGAATTGACAAGCCATGATAAATACGATATTATGAACAGAATATTCATTTTGCACACAGTTCATTTTTTATTTTCATTTATGTAACATTCAATCTCCATCTTTACTCACATTAAGATTCAGAGTTCTTTTCCTCGCAGACTACCACAGGCCGATGAGACGATACAGGAAAGATGTTGATCTTTTACAAATCACTTAAGAAAATATGTTTGTACGAGTTGTTGCTCGCATGAGGCTCAATGAATTTCTCTTGCCAACAGGTTTAATCTGTGAAGCCACAGCTTGATATTGCTTGTGCTTCTATAGAACTCGGCTGGCTTCCATAACCAGCATTAGCTGATATACAGTATCTCTTCATTGCAATCCAAACAATGAATTAATTTATTCAGAGGCAACTCAACGACTGCAGCTTGTCACTCGAGCGTCATTTGCACTTATACGTTACTTCATGGCTCTGCGAGCCTTGTGGCACTTGTGTCAGGGGGAAAGTGGAGTGTTGAAGCACTTATGCACAGCGACGGCTTCTCCTCTTCATCTACTGTGGCTTGAATTGTGCCTCATTTGTTCGTCGCTTTTGAGAAAAGCTTTTTTACTTAACACAAAGACGTCAGCCTCGTGCGTGTGATTCTTGTTTTTTTTACACTGCTTCGATCATTTCATGAGCTGTGAGCAATAAACTCATCGCGTCACACTGAAAACAATGAAGAAATACTTCACCAAATGCAAAAGTACGGTTTTTTCATGTGTTTTTGTGGTCAGCAAACAAACACTGTAACATTAACACAGACTGTGACTTCACAGAAGACACTTGTTAGGTTAAATTCACTGTTGCTTTTAGTCTTTTCTCGGGAAATGGTGATGATAAAGAGATGCAATGATGCCAGTAGTGTCCCCCAAGTGCTCATTTGATTACAGTAAAGTCTACGCAGTCAAACACTCATAGTGTGTCTTGAGTGTTAATGTCTGAGGCCATGTCCACACTACTCCGTTTTTACTCCGTATTTGCTACGTTTACACTGAGCAGCCACACTACGCCGGAGTTTTGGAGCACCCTAAACGGAGGAATCTGAAAACTCCGGCGAGGTTGGAGGTGTTTGAGAACTCCGGGGTTGCGTTTGCGTGTGGACGGTCGGATACGGATGTGCTTAGAAAAAATTACGCCCACACCCGTGTTCGCTACTGGATTGGTTCTTGGCAACCATGACGTCTCCGTCCCTGATTCGTCACACTCACTATCACATGACCCGTACCCGGAAGAAAACAAACTGGGCTACCAGCGATTCATTTCAACATGGATAACTAATTGCAAGCGTTGCTGCTAGCACAACAGCTAGCAGCAGCTATGCAGTAAAAGTCTGCATTTCTGTGGAGGAAGCAGCTGTTATTGGAGTGATTAGCGAGCGGCGTGACCGGCATCAGCCCTATGGAGCAGCTCGTTGTTTTTAGATTCTAATGAGAAGACATGCTGCTCTAACGTTTTACTTCTTCCGTTTGGTAGCCTTGAGAGACCTTAGTCTGTAAGTATGTATTTATGGAGCATGAAAATATGTACGTAGATATATTCTATTCGCGTGTTTAGTATAACATTTGTGTTGTATTAAATGCTAATCGCGGTTAGCATTTCTCCATTGGCGGTAATGTTAAAATTAGCTTAGAAGCTAGCTAGGCGGACATGTTACATGCTGGCTATATCATGGATTGTTGTTTTGTATTTGTGTAATGTGTATAGGGACAGTTCGTAAAGCCATATTTCATATTGTGCTTCCACAGTTTTACAAATAAAGATTCACACTGAAGTCTTGAAACTCTTCTATGGATTCCATGGTCTTTATTTCACGGATCTACTGTTAGCGATCTGCTAAGCTTTCCTGCACGAAGGAAGAGCAGAATAGAGTGAGAGACGTGTGTTGACCACATGTATGGACCTATATTCTAGTAAACGTTTACGTGTAAGTGTTGATTTTAAAGTAAATTTGATGTGAGAGAGATAGACCCGCACCGCTGTAATGCTAATCGCGGTTAGCATTTCTCCATTGGCGGTAATGTTAAAATTAGCTTAGAAGCTAGCTAGGCGGACATGACGTTCAGAGCTACTAGTGAGAACAGACATCAACAACACATTGATGGACCCATAATCTAGTAAACGTTTGTGTAAGTGTTGATGTTAAAATAAATTTGGAGAGAGAGACAGAGTGAGTATTTTTTTTTTTTTTAACTAAGCAAGCAATTCACTTCCTGTTTACACCGTCACGCGCATGCCCAGTGTAGTTAATGGTCACGTGCTGTCCGCCTTCGACGGCTGCCGTGTGGACGCAGATCAACTCGAGAATGATGCTGAAACTCCCGTGTGGACGGAGATCGTTTCTATTTGACAAATCTGCATCCAAGGAGAAACGGAGTAGTGTGGACAGGGCCACAGAGATGAACGGCCGGCTTTCTAAAAAAAGCTCCAGGCAGCCTTGTATTCACTTCACAGCCCAGTGAGTGATGGACGACTGAAGGTGATTTACAGGTCAGCTCGAGCAACTCATTTAATTAGCCTTCTCTCCGTGTGTCTCCCTCCGGTCTCCAGATGGACCCCGTGCCGAAAGCCGTCCTCCATCACACCCTCGGCCTCCGTCCCACCGCAAAGAGGAGGCACGTCTCCTGCAGCGTTTGCCAGCTGAGGTTCAACTCACAGGTGAGCAACTTCTTCTTCTGAAGAGGAGTGAAAGTTCAAAAGTCACGAGTGAAATAAACAGGAAACAACCCCCTGACCACATTACAAACTATAAAGGATTTTGCTTCCCTTGCTCTGGTGTCAGCCGCGTTGTCCTTCACATAGTTATCGTTCTGTTAGGGCAGGTCATATGTTGTTAAAAAGTAAAAAAAAATACATTTAGAATTACGTTTAAATTATGTAGATCATCTACCACCAGAGCTCCAGTCGTTACTGAGCACTCAGCGCGTTGTCTGGTGTATTTACTCAGTCGTCAGTTGTTGGAGTCCAGTCTTTGTGGGTTTCCAGCAATGGGGCATTTCAATTTAAACAGCGTTACCATTCGAATAGCCTTGTGGTCTGACCTATACATCTTTAAATGAGGTCAGCTGAACTGTCGTATTGAAACTGATTTGTAGGCAGCAGCAACCATCTTACCAAGTAGTGAATGACTAAAACATGATACCAGTTTGACCCTCTGCTAAGTCCCACTCATCTAACGCAGACTGGCCAATCGTCTTGCAGCATCGGCCAGCTCAGACCATAGACTGTGACTGCAACACTTTGGGTAACAGACAACTATCATCAACATGCTGTATTGTTATTATAGAAATAATGCACAGATTATACGATAAAATAAGATAATGAGTTACGCAAATTAACGCAGTGTGACATACTGTATATGAATAATAAGCAAATAAACTTTGAGAGAGAGGTTCGTGATAATTGGCAACAGATTTGTTCTGTCGCTGAAAGGGGACAGAAAATAGTTGAGTCACTGGAAGATTCCAAATAGAGTCCATATATTCAGTCTTCTGTAGGTGTTGAGAGTGACTCGCACGAAAGGTTGATAGAAAGGTTTTGCTTCGTGCGATGCACCGAGAGATGTGAGGAAAAAAAATCACAATGTCTGAGTTTGTGTCACGATACAGAAGGTGAAGGAAAAGCAGCAGTACTTACTCATCATTACAAGCATCTTTGAACATCTTTCACAGACACAAAAATCTCTTCAACCGTCTTCATTAAAGATGTATAAATGGTTCTTTGTTGTGAAGTTTTTATCATATCCCAAGAGCCATGACAATAGGGAGATGTTTTCATTTGAGACTGAAGCTGCTGATGTGGGAGTTTTATCTGTATTCTGATTAATTTCTCATGTTTGGGCTCTCACTCACCCCTTCTCTTTCTTTAAACACTATCACGTAGGTGTGTTAGAGAGAATTAATCATTTAACCGAGTTATCGTAGCAGCTGGGCGGCTTGTTAGGCACTTCAACCACAGCACCCCTGCATGAAAGACACAAAACTCGTCGGTTCACAGTTAATGATCGGTTAACGAGTGACGGCTATCTGTCAGAAAATTTAAAAAATCTAAATTTTTCGCTACATATGTACTCGACTTGTCAGTGCTCTCTGGTGGACAAACTATGTAACAGTGTTGAATTACCTCAATCATATCTTTGACATTTCAGATATCTAGCGCGCTGCAGAGAATGAGTCCTAAAACACAGAAATTAGTTTTTTGAATGGGTTTTTTGCTCGTGGTTTACACAAGTTTAAGAGATTTTAACGTTTTGATCTATAATATTAAATACATCAGTAAATACCGCTTTTGGGAATTTTGAAGCTTTTTCGTGTCTTAAAAAAAACGGTTGCAAACCAGTGGCTAAATGAGACGAATGAGTGTCATCACTGGAACACTAGTCCGCCAGTGAGATGCTAACTTCCTGGTTGGCCTATTAAAACACATCATCGCTGCAGAACTCAATTGGCGTGGACCTTAAAACTGGTGTTAGGTTCCTGCAATCAATTCCTGAGTTTCTCAAACTGTTCTTGGTAGCTTCAAGTGGTTACACCCAAGCGTGGTTGTACTGGTGTGTTAAATGACCAATTGCACACAAAACAAAAGATTTTATCATGTCAATGGGACACATCAGTGAGCTGCTTGTAGAAAACCCACTCACAGTGAAATGAATGCACCATTAGCGTTCTGACGATAAAACAACAGAAGGGATGGAGTCGAGTACAAACGCTTTGTTCTGAGCTGTTGAACAGTTTAATGTCTAAAAAGGGTGCTTTTATTGTGAAAGCATCTTCCTCTTCTTACTGCATTGCATTTATCCTAACTTAGGCTCACGATTAGCTCATGATAGCACGATAATGGATGTCTGGTCTTTATCTTTGCTTTCAATATAAGGCCTCATGTGAGCAAAATAGATTCAGGAAGGAGATCTTGTTACAAAGTATGTTTAGTCATTAGCTCATACGTGCACTCTGCGATACAGTAATGAAATGCATTGCACTAATACAAGCTTGCTGAATCATACCGATGGACCAGCAGATGGGTTTCGATTCCCCTCGCGCTCAATTTCCATACCATTTCAAAAGTAATCAAAATATTTGAAAAGTTAATCACTGGCGCTGCTGCATGTTGTTAAATCAGTAGCATCCCTAAATAGTAATGTCATCGCTCTTTCATTAAAGGAGTAATCAATCCATTTCCCACACTGACTGTGTCGGTGATTACTCAGGTTATTATGTTTTACATGTGGAAATCTATCTCAGTGTATATTTAGTGTTCATCAGCTGTTTATTTTAAGGCTTCATTAGGGAGACCGACTCTGTGTTTACCTGTCAATCAACAGGTAGCACTGTGTTGAGCTGGGAGGTCTCATATACCCTCAGGGTGTGTGTTTTTATTCCTCTCTTTGTTTTGAAACCACAGCTACAGCACAGAAGAGTATCTCAATTTTCTCCAGTGGCAGTTTATCATAAAGTGGACCGAGAGATGATGGCGAGCAGGAAGCCCGTGGTGTTCTGCTAAAACTGGATCCGAGCGGCTCTGTTGGGAAAGTCTGTATGTAAACCAGTCAATGACCTGAAGATCATGAAGAGAAAAGAGCTGCTCACTTTCAACAGATTCACTCAGTTTCTGCTTTACCAGATGCAGTCATGTTTATGAGACGAGATCGTAAACTGGACTCAAGTCTGTAATTTGTTGACAGCGAGTGAGTCACCAGACTGATCTACTCCCTTAACAGGGAACGCTGGATAACCTGTTTACATTTGATGCATTTACAGCACTTCCGTTAGCTCTTTACCTGCAGTTTTTACAAGCTGTTAATCGAAAAGGGATTTTCCTTTTATACATGTTATTGAAACAAATATGAAGAAATGTACATATCACCGCTTTTTAGTCTTTTTAGAGCATTTAAGGAACTCAGGAACATCCCCTATCTACTGAGGAACCACAGTTCAACTCTTCCATATTTCAAGGACTGCAGAAGTCGTACTTCCAGCAAGCAGTACAGTTCAATTCGTTACACATTAGAACGGTTATTTTTGTGTTTATCAAAAGTTGTGGATAGTACCTGCTACTTTTTTTTTAGTACCACCTCGGTCGAGGTTCCAAGCGAGCTGAGCCGATACTGGAAGGTGGAGTTAAAACACTGCTTAATTTGATAGCTTAAACGACTGAGAGAACAACTTTTCTTTACCTCCTCAGGTCAGTTTTCATTGTTCTCTCCTTTCAGTGATCCGTCACCCACTGAACACGCCCCCAACATCGGGTTAAAAGCTCCACCCATATTTAACATATATTTAACCACCTGGTGGTAGAGGCTTTGTCATTTGGCTCCTGGCTTGATGGTGGAGTTGAACAATGGCAGTCAGTTTGTTGTGGGTGGCATCATTATTGTCAGTTTGTCCACACACATCAGGATCAGCGAAGCAGACTACCAGATCACCGATGATCTTTTCCCGGCCACACACCTCCTGATGTTTATCGGTGCCATGACTCTGGTTTTTGGCTTCCTGGGCGGCTGGTCCTGTTCTTCAAGGGCCTGCTCGTTATGTTCCTCATGCTGCTGGTCGGGGTGGCGCTGGGAGCCGTTTCAACAACTGCAGCAGCCCAGGAGCTGGTGAGGAACCGCGTGAAGCAGCTGCTCCCGCTGAGCGAATAGTCCAAGGAAGTTCAGGTGTCGTTTCAGAAGGTGGAAAGGTCCGGGTTCTGTTATGGTTTCTTTGTTGGACATCTTGACTGGGGCAACTTGACGGTGGTGCCCGACTCTTGTAACTGCACAGACACCTCGAGAAACTGCAGTTTTGGACAGACGGGCGATATACTCGACACCGTACTCGACACCGTGCATGAGGTACATCATGACGTGGTTGGACAGAGTGTCAGACGAACTCACGTGGATCGAATTTGCATCTGGCATCCTGATGATTCTGGGCATGGTTTTCTCAATGGTCCTGATCTGCCAGCTTCATAATGGGAGGAAGAGCATCATTTAAAATGTTTAGCACAAGGCCTGAGGTTCACAGGTCTTGAATAAAGGACAGATCACCATGTTGGTGTTAAATGCATCTGGCTGTAAACTCTTTTTACATGTTTTAAATGTTTGATTTCAACTATGAATTGCATATTAAACAATTTTTTTCAATGAAAAAGCTCAGTCTGTTGTATAACAGAAGCTGATAATTGTGAGTCCAAAGAATAAATAAAAATGTCTGTAGCAGAACTTTGTTGGGCCCTCAACAGATCTTTTTTATTGTTTTTAGGCAAAAAACGTTACCGTTTCACACTACCTACAAGTTATAAGTACAGTTTTAATACTGAAAACAACTTCAGTTCAGTTGTATAAATCTGGCTATCCAGCAAAAGTCACCACAATCAGAAAAATCGCTAATGAATTCGGGCCCTTGTCTGGTCAGAGTTGAATTCTTTTCAACTCAAGTTGTTCATGTTGCTCCTGCATGTAGCAGACCATGCTGCTAAATGATGAATGAGTGATGCTTCTGTCTGATCAGGGCCTTAATCATCTTGTGACCCCTCATATTTGTTCCATGCTGGCTGGATTCAAACTGACTGGGGTTTGCATTCACATCCCAGCATTTGTACACACCAATGGAGGCCAGATTTGGACTGTATTGAGGGAAAATATAAATATATTCAGTTGGTTGCAGCCCAGTGCTAGAGGGAAACATATTTAACGAATGTGTTTATTTCCATTTGGTTCAGACGTCCTTCGCAGCACATTTGACTCACACAATGAATCAGGTTGTCCCCCCATGATACCTGCTCTACCTTCCCCCACAGACACTGAGGCAATGTGCACTGGTTCTTTGTTTGTTTGTGATTGGGGACAGTATGCTGGGGTCTTCAGTCATCCACAAGGAATGTGGGTGGGGGAGTTTTTGAGATGTTGTGGTAACAACCAGGAGGACCATCAAGAGGAAAGCCATCCTAAAATCTGCATCACTAAGGTTTCATTTACATTTACAGCTGCCGTTAAAAACACTGTCCTTACATAATACAACTGGCTGCAAGCCTTCGCTTGGGAATGTAGGTCGTAAAGATTTATGACCGACTAAAAATGGTGCATGAACTCCACAAATAAAAGTGGGAGACAACTCCAACTTCATGAATTAATAACAAAATGGAGTAAGCTGTGCCACAAATATAAATGATTTAAGATGGTTTACCTTCCATTACATCAATGTTGGGCTTTGGAGATTCTTTTATTTGAACATTAAATGAATGAGTATTTTGTTGGATGCATATGAGCAGCAGGAGTCAATGGCAACTGAAAACACACACAGCTGTAACATTTGTAAACTTTCCTACGCTTTGAGCTTTCCTCCTGTTCTGAAAAAACGTCCTGTTGTTTATGGAATATATTGATCACAGTCTTGTTTGAATCATGTTGAGTTAATTTAATTACGAAACCAGAACATGTTCTAGAACAACCATCCCCCCTGTCTTGGTACCTCAAATATCCCCTTTTTTTCCAGCAAACAAATGACCAGTTTGATGTTGTAACTAAATTGTCAAACGAGGGGTTTGTTTTGCTCAGATTTCTGTACAAAGCTTTCATTCATTTAACCAACATTTCAAGTTGCTTAGTCAGAACCTTGGATGATTTGCAGTGACTCACTGACTATTCACAGTATTTAAGGTAGCTTCACTTCAATCTTTTGTTTTGAAAACCATATCCAGATGAAAATAGAATTACTTCAAGACAACCACCTTTTTCAAACATGCAGATGATGAACCTATAAACTACGCTGTTGCAATGATCTGATAATTGAGCCACTGGGATGTAAAAGCAAGCATTTGAAGCTTCCCTCCTCATTTCCGGTGAATCTTTTCACACGCCCTTTTGACTCGGTTAACTCTGGAGGGAAATATCTGTCTCTTTAGCCATTAAATGCTCCGTTATGTTCACCAGCTAGTTGCTAATTGTCAGATATTTGGGGCTGAGCAGGTAGTGCACTGTGAGACCCTTTTACATTTTTCAAACAATGATTGCATACGTAAGTGTGCGCACACAGTTTTGCAAGTGCAATAGCTTGTCCAGCTATGCTAGAGCATTATCCACCAAAGATCGCCAATGCAATTTAAACAAATGGACTTTCCATCTGTGTGCTAAAAAAGGGTATTTTAGAGCATTTTCACTAGAAACATGAAAAGAAAAGTTGATGTAAAAATGAAACAAACAATCAAAGTTCAAGTTCCTTGGTTATTGTCCTATTCATTGTCACTCAAAAACTCAAATATTACTAAAAACTGAGCTCACAGGAGCACAAATATATATACGCATATGTTGCGTATATCTAAAGACCCGTGTGTTCATCTGTGTGAAAGCAAAAGTAAACGTTGACTTTGCAATTGTAACCTAAACATTGTTGTGCTGCATTACGTTGCGTTGTTGCGCTATGCTGTTGCGTAATGTTTTTGTGTTAAATTATAACCAAGTACCTTTTGTTGCCTTAATCAAGCCAATCGTTTAACAACGTGTCATTGTTTGTTTCTGAAAAGGTATTCATGAAACATATTTATAATGTATTTTTGGTTCATAAACATCGACATTCAGTGGTTTGCATTCAACAACCTTCAATGCCTACATTTGTTCTGGCGACTGGGTTGGTTCAGGTCGGACCACATCATATTTAGCAGATATGTTAACGGAGGACTAAGCTGCATCTACATTTTAGCAGACACTCATTCAGGTTTACATACATTGTCAAAACGGGTAATCTTGCTTATGGCCACACGTCTGTTGATGGACACATGGTGATTTAAACTGTGGCCTTTTGGTTTCCAGACAGCTTCGATAAATCCTAAAAAGAAAAACCAGACTATGATTTGTTTAATGTCTTTTCCACCTCACAGAGCACCTGCAAGGAAAACAAATGGTATCCCTCTCAGTGTTAATCATACGTCTGTCAAACTTGGAATTCAAGCAATTCTTCCACTTCATTTCTCAAATGAAAGATGAATTATTGGTGTAGTCGCATTAAACACACATCCATACCACCTGAGTCTCCTGACAAAACAAAATAAGTTATGTCTTTGGTACCTGGACAGTGATGAATGTGAGTCAAAATGAATAGTTTCATGCCAGAACAAGATGTGCACTCAGTTTGAAAAAATGACACCTTCTCCAAAAATGGTTTCTAGGATGAAGGGAAAATGTTTAAGGTACCTCAGCAATTTCAAAACCTTTGCCGACAAAATGACTGAGCTACAGCAACTTTATTCCCTTCGTATAATGAAACCTCCTTACTTGTCTCCTTATTTTAAGCTGTCACATACACAATCAAGAAAGTTGACAATAAATATTCTAATTAAATAAGGCCAATTTGACTGATCTTATTTTCTTACAATTAAAGTAATAACTGCTAGAACCAGTGGTGGAATGTAACTAGGTAATTTACTCAAGTCTTGTAGCCTTTTACATACAACACACATGATATGATTATATGATATGATGCAGTAATAATCTACGCAGTAGTATGCAATGACTCTAAACTTGACTCCACATTGCTACAAGATTACAATCATTTGTTAGTGATAAAAGCAGAATATAATATTCTGCAGAGCGGCTAGTTCACGACTGCCACTCTGCACTGCGCTCATACGTCGGTAATAGCTGATAACGCCGTCCCAATCCAAGCGATGCCGCGAAAGCGTAGCACCCAAACTCCAGTTCCCCCCCTCAGGTAAACACTGTTAGCTCTGTCAGCACTGTTGTGGTTTGCACTGTTAACGCTGTTTGCACCGCTAGCTGCAAGCTGCCGGGTCAGCCGTCGCCATGTTGAGAGCTGTGTGGAGACCTTTGAGTATCTCAGAGTCTCAGTACTTCTACAACAAGCTGACGAAGAACAAAAAGGAAACAAGACTAGTGTTTTGCTTACATGGTGAAGTACCTGGAATGATCTCTTTGTCCCAGCAGTCTTTAGTGAATATCCCCACTGAGGCCCATCAATAAAGATGCTAACAGATGCCTTTTGGGAATGCATGGTTGGCATACTTATTTATTCCAAAAGGCAATTGCATCTCGCCTGATACCTTCCTTCCTGCCACAGGCAAAGTATGCGGGGATGGTGTGCAGAAGTAAACAAGGACAGCTCAAAGTCTTTGCATATGTCCCACCTCTGTGTGCCTCCTGAATGTTTTGTGAAGGTGAATCTTAGCGGCACTACGTGTTCGGACTTTAAAGCAAACAGCCACTCCAAAAAATGATACATGGGTCACACAAATTTCTCAATCATTGACATGCAGATGGTAATAAATAATTTGTTTCATATTCACTCTGAATTGTCTTTTTTTATCACCTCTTTAGAGTTTGTAGCCAGACACATTTTAAATCTCAACAGCTATGTTGGAGCTGGAAACGAGGAACAATGACTGATGTCAGAGACAGATTTAGCAAAAAGACATCAAGGCATTCTACAGAAGTTCATTTTTATATAACAATTCATTATTTTTGATAAACAATGCTGCATTTACGAATATATAGCCTTTCCAGTACACAAAAACACCCCATGAAATCATTACCCCAATACATCCAAAAAGTAAAGCACTTAGAAAACCAATTACATGGCTGTGTCAATCGTTTTGTAAGATAAAACATGTTTTTTTTTCAAATGTTTACCCTTTTTACAGGACTGCAAGACGTATCAACTGTCCCCTGCTAATTATGTTTCGTGTGCTTCATTGCCTCTGACTGTGGTCCTCTAGTTTTCACATTGCATTTCGTCCTGGCTCTGTGTTTTGCTGCTTCCCCAGCGATATATTGAGCCTGCTATTCCTTCTCCTCACAGAACCAGGCCTTGGCCCACTACAAGGGCACCAAACATGCCAAGAAGCTAAAAGCCCTGGACTCTCCGAAGCGTAAGCTCAAAGGCTCAGCGGTCACCAAGGAAACCTCCAACCAGGAGACCGCCAAGGGCATCAACACCTCGCGGGTCCCCAACGGCACCGACAGGAAAGGTTTGTGTTTTCCTGCTAGCTGCACATTCCCCAACACATGTTCTTTGTTGTTTTAGTTTTGTAGCTGCTGCCCTTCTGTTGAGAGTGAATGTTGGACCCAAAAAAAACTCACTTTTTCTGGCAATTTACATCCAATTACTTTCGGTGTTGGATGGTCTCACTGTTGATTGTATCAAGCATGTGTTGGCTGCTCTGCCAGTGGCTGGCTACTGACTCATATATTGAATTTTTAGAGTTCAGAGATCTCTGCAGGACACACAGGGCAGTCAACAAAATGAGGTAGGGCCTAAGTATGCTTCAAACTAGATGCCGGTCAGACCATCTAATGTCACGCTCAGACAGACAACAGCACCATATGAAAAACGTGGCTCCTTTATTCATTGGAATGAGAACACATTATCGAGGGAGCGCTGAAATAAAGGGCTGTTTTCAGTCACTAAAGTGTCTTGTACCCCATCTCTCTGACAGCAGAATTAAGGCAGGTTTAACTTTAATAACAACGTATCCTCATACTACAGTTTGTATGATATCGGACGAAAAATTTGACTCCTAATTTTTGGTGCGTTTTCCTGAGAAAAAGCAGCAATACGTCAATTTCCGCTTGTTTCCAGCATACAATCTTTAGAAAATAAATGTAGTTAGGTTCAGGCAACAACACTACAAAAGATTGTGGTTTGGGTTAAAATGACGACAGAAGTTCTGTGACTTAAATGGTGACAAATAAATCAATATAAAGGGCACGAACAACGTGCGGAAACACCGTTTTTTGTTTGACCCATCCACCTCCCCTCCCGCCTGCCCTGTGTGGGTTTTTGCAGTCTTTTTATTTCCTAGTTTATGATTTTGTGGATTACATACAAATTAATTTTGTGGGTTATCTACAAATTACAGCGCAATCCTCTCCGTGGGTATAGATACGACCTCTGTACGACAACAGCCTGAGTATGAAGAACAACGTTTGTGCTCATCAAGGCCGTCATATGATAACCCTGAGGAAGGCCACAATCTGAAACGCGTTGGTCTCACAAATTAACTTGTTCTTTATCCTAAAAGACAATGTTGCTGGTGTTTTGTTTTTTTACCTCTCAAGCTCTCTTTTCTTCATTCTTCGAACAACTACTTTTGTCACATTTTCTTTGTTTGTAAAACCAAGTGCAACACCATGAATGCCTTTGAGGGGAGAATGTCTGTAACGGTGTGCCATTATCACCGTGTGTTGAATTCATTGCGGTGACACGGCAAAGACACACAAGAGCAACAGAGTTCTTGGAGAGGGAGGCTATACTGGCAGGCTTTTCATCATGCCTTTAAAGGGACAGTTTACCCCCTTCCTCATACCTGTAGTGCTATTTATAAATCTAGATTGTTAGCCGTAGAGATGTTTGCCTTCTCCCGAATATACGACTATTTTCTTTCAACCGTAGCTCCTATATGAAACTGCTAACAACGAGGCCTGTAGATTTTCTTGAATAGCTGGGTCATGATTTCTGTAAAGTGATGTTGCTTTTGTGTTCTTCAACTCTTTTTTTTCCGAAAACGTTGCAACCTCCTACATTGGATTTGTATTTTGCGTTTGCCTGTTGTCCCACTTTTAATTACATTTTTGCTGGTGCACATTGTTTAGTGCTGACTGTGTGCAACTTAATATTCATCACGTCGCAGCCAGGTGGCTGTGTAAATCCGGTTATCTCGGCCAGGTGTCTGCCGAAAAACATTCCTATTCTCGGTGGAACTCCCTGCTTTAAAACATGTTGGAAAAGTAAACAAACACGAACCGCAACTTCCAGCACCTGACGGGATACCAGATGCAGATTATTTTAAGTAATTTTATCTGCTGTGTTTCGTCTTGGTTGTGTGGAGGATAACGTCTTTGGCTGCTGAGGAGCTCCGCTCTCTAGGTCTCCTCCGATGTAATATTCCTTAAGCCGCCTATTATTATGTCATGAAATTGGCCCAGTGAAAGTCTTCCCCTTTAACTGTAGCAATAGACGTTTTTCTAGAGGAATTGGAAACACATTGAGCCGTCTCGCTCTGGGATTAATTTTTACTTCTGCCCATGCACTTCTTCCAATGTTCCACAAGTATTTCAACCAGGTGCACATTTCTGGAGCTCATCGTGTACCGTGACCTATTTGTCAAGTCTGACCTATTCATGCTCGAAGCTTAAAGGTCGCTTGAGGTGAAAATTGAACCATTAAACGGTTAAGATGCCCTACCAGGCATTCATATCACGCCTCAGGGGGGATGTTCCGACGATTTTGCCTCACAAATGCTACAAATGCTAATAATGTTCCTCTGTTGAGTTCAAAAGTAGGTGAGAAAACAGTATTGCCAAGTGCTTAATTCTCCATGTTGAACCTCACACATGCTAATCTTTATGTAATTTTCAGAGCTTCACACCTGGCAGCATACTGCCTCGCATCCCACAGACTTACTGAGCTGCTATACAAACGTCAAACCGTTAAGTGGAGCAATTTGCACTTAATCAACCCTTGAGCTGATCCACGCTGCAGTTTGTCGACATTTACCGTAATTTTTTTAAATTATTTGAATATATACATCATATCGCCTTGACGAAAGACACTGATAGAGAATATTATATGTGATACTGCTACTTAACAGGGAAATAAAGTTTTAAACTTGCATCCATATTGGGTGAACACTGGCACTCCCTCTATGAGTGCTCAACGGTGAAGATGGGATTCAGACCTCCTCTCACTGTACCTGCACCATCTGTTATGGACTCCACACAGAACGGACATTAAACATTCACTGACAAAACATACCAAATACATTATACATACATTATACAGAGGCAGAGAACTCAAGAGACCTTAAACAACAAGCCTTCATAACTAAACAGATGGCTATTCATTTCAGTGCCCTTACAAAGAAAAAACCCCCTGCATCATCTCACTATCGTATCTACAGTGCACGGGGGCGGCGGTTTGTCACAAGTGGCTCTGGGTAATGAATATTAATGTGCTCGGATGTCAGAAGAATGAATAGTCGAGGTGGGTAAATGCCGCATTATCTGTATGGCCGAAGTATTTGACGGTTTATCAGTGGCACCGAGCTCGCTCTAATGAAAAGCAGAGTTCAGGGAAGAATAATGGCCGTCGTGAGAGTAAACAACAGGGAGGGAGAGCTCTGTTTGCTTTTTGCAGAGTGGTCTTTCAATGGGTTTGTTTTGCTCGAAAATTACCAACAAAATACATATCCGGTCTGTAATAATTTTATTCCAACGCACAACATATCCATGCCCGGAACAATGTAAGGTTTGTTTATTTTTTTGTTTCCGATTGTTTCCTGTGTCATTCAAGAGCTGTATTTTAACAAGAGGATTGATTACATCTGAAATAGTGAGTCATTCTTTCTTTTATTTGTGGCAGCTGTTATTTTGTAAGAAAACACTGTAAAACATCTAAAGCTGGTTCAAGTAATTTAAAACTCTATTTAAACTGCTGCCCTTAAAATTTGATTCAAGTGAACTAATTCATCGAAAGCCATCCTAGAGTTTTGAAAAATGTGAGATTGACTCCGTTAAGTTCAGATAACTGAAGATATTAAGTTGAATCAACAACTGTGGAGTTCCCCTCTTCTTTAATGAGTAGAGTGAACTCTCAGCAGTATGTTCATTCAACACATCATCTCAAGTCAGTTCTGAAATGGTCTGAAAACAAACTAAAAATGAAGATGGTGATTGAACTTGGAATTTATAAAAACAACATAAATTAAATATATACAATAAGGTAAAGCTTTGTTGATTCCTTTATGATATTTTACGGTTGATATAATATGTTCCGTTTTCAGTACATCATCACAGGAAAGTCTGAGTAACAACAGAAGCAAGCGAAAGACAAACTGCTTGGTTGAAATGTTGAGACACAACTTCTTAAGCAACGTAATGGAAGAAATTGTTTGTGGAATGAAACTGTACATTTAGTTTAAGTTGATGTGCGAAGAACACATTTAGTGCATCGCTGAGGGATAATGAGTCTGTGTGAAAGCGTGTAATCACAGGTTCGATTTCATAAAATGCACACCTGTCTTCGACCTTGTCTCTGTTCTGAGATGGACCGACAGTTGGACACAGCGAGATAGTATAGATTAGCAGGGTGACTCAGCCGGCCGTCTGTCAAGTTTCTGTGTGTGTGTGCGTGTGTGTGTGTGTGTCCTTGCGAGTAGAGATAGAGCAAGAAAGGCAAAGAGGGCGAGAGAGAGAAATGCCCACAGCACAGCCCGCCATCTCTCAGTTCCAGTCCAGTGCCTGAGGAAATGTACCCTGATATTAGCTATTAAAGAGCAGATTGTCAGGGGAGCCATGCCAGCACTGACAGCAGCTGTACAACGGAGCCGGCTGCAGGGAGGCAGGAGGCTAGCTAAGGCTGTTTCCCCTCCACAGCCTTCTTCCTCACGTCCCCCATCGGCTGCTGCGCCCTCCGTCCGCCCTCCCCCCTCCCTCCTCCACCCAGGAAAAAAAAAAAAAAAACTGCCTTTGTGACTGAGTCTTTCGTAGGTGCGCGCTGGGTTGGAAAAAGCGCTTACAGACAGACGTCAGAGACGGCAGCAAACCCGATGAGTGTGTGATTAGATTGGCTCCGTACCTGCGCGCGGCGCTGCAAATGTTCTCATTTGTGGGGGATTTTGGACGCAAATGTGCAACCGTAAAATACTTCCCAACAGAAATTAGCCGCGGATCATTTGCTTTCGGATGAAATTGGAAAGAGATAAATCAGTGTGAATTCAATTCAGTGACTCCTGCCGCTGTTAAATATCGGAGATAATGCCCCCCCCCCCCCCCCCCCCCCTTCCACAAAAAAGATGATTGCAAGCGTCGATGCACGCTTATTTGTGAATGCAAATTTTTTTCACCTTATCAATCTTTTATTCTAGGAACATTCAACCGTGACTCTTTTCTCATTTACTCACTTTGAATACTGACAAGAGAGGAAGGGGGGGGGGGGGGGGGGGGAGAAAAAAAAAATCATTGCCGTCAAATGAAATTTGACAGAACTCAAGAGCCATGAGGGATTTCTGTCCTTTAAATTGTGACAGCATATAATAAGGCCCAATCATTTTAATTAAAGAGCTCAATCCGGCGTCATTGAGAAAGGTAATCAGATCTCTGGGGACTCCTGTGTTTGCCTGAAAGCCTAAGTAGAGTGGAAGCGTTTCAGAGCGGCGTTTCTCGTCTATCGCCAAAGCGAATCTCGGGAGCGTGAAGAGAGGCCGAGGTACAAACGGAGGGAAGAAACAGGCGGTGTCCTGTCTCGACGGGTCGCAGCACCTGTCCTGCTCTGCTTTTCTCTTGATTCTCTATCTTTGTCGCCTTCAGCACTCCCACCCTCTCAATTTCTCTCCCTTTGTGTCCCACACTCGATTACTCTCCTTCAATGTTATCTCTCTCCTCTCACCTTCTCACGTCCCCTCACCTGCCTCCCCCTGTTCCCCCTTATTCCACACACTAGATTTTCCACTGTTGTTTGGTCCGAGTTTGCTTACTTTTCCAGTTTCACTTTCATTTAACTTTTCCCCTTTTCCAGCTCCATCTGTTCTCCAAATCTATCCTCTTTTGTTCTTGTTTCTCATCCTCTCCTTTCTCTTACCTGGCCTCTCTATCTCTTTCTTTCTCCTCCCACCTTGCTGTCGGGCTCCGCTCGCCCATACCAACTTTAGATTGATCACAGTCATTACCTCCATTAATGAGAGGGGATTGAGTTCTTAACTGGGCCTCGCAGAGCCAGTTAGGTCACACTGACTGGGGATATGGATTACTGGAGGCTTCCCAGAGTGCACGGCGTCCTAGGCCAGCCAAAGTACACTTTAATCACCTGCCCTTCCATCAGCAAATGGCTCTTTAATGACACCGTGGTAGATGGGTTCAGCCCAACACAAGGGCAAAGACATGCATGTCTTTACATGGGATGGCCTCACCAACCACTAGGCCATATAATGAGTAGGCAGATGAAGACAGAACCTTTCTCACTTTGTTGATTAATACTAATGTTCTTCACTCTATCATACAGAGATTAAACAGCCATTAGCTCTGACTTGGTCCTTACTGTCGTTAAAGTAATACTCTGCCATGTTGGAAAATATGCTTGCACACAAACGTTTAGTCAAAAAACTGTGTATCAATTTTCTCTCTCTATGTTTCATTACAGGGGAAGGTCCTTGACATGTTCAGCCTAGCTTAGCAACAAGAACATGGCCATCTTTGCTGTGTCCAATGTTTCTTCTAACAACTCCAAAGCTGGGTTTAAATTCGAAGGAATAGTTTGACGTTGTGGGAAATACAATGAGTCACTTTATTGCTGAGAGTTGGATGAGAAGGTTGATAACACTCTCGTGTCCGTGCGTTAAGTGCGGAGCAAGAGCCAGGAGGCTGTTACCCTAGCTTAGCATAAAGACTGGAAGTGGGGGGGAAACAGCTGGCCTGGCTCTGTCCAAAAGACCTCTATAGCTGATTAGTTACACCTTGTTTGTTTGATATGTAAAAAACAAAATTTTTCGCAAAGCATACTGAGCAGATTTCATACCCTGATGAAGACTGTGAGATGCAGTTAAAAAGCTAAAAAGCCAGTAGGAAGTTGAGATGAGATGTCAAACTACTTTTTCCAGGTTGAAGAATGAACGTTCATGCTCAATATTAAAAGCTTTTGGAGGCTGTTTCCCCCTCCTTCCAGTGTTTGTTAGGCTAAAACAAAATCATGGAGCCATCTCTCTACTGAATTCATAAAAAAATGAAATTGATATTGATTTTCCCACTCCACATATCAGAGAAAACAAGCAGAATGCCAAAGTGTTGGAGTATTCTTTAACAACAGCTCCCGAACCGTTTACCCTCCCCAACTGGTGTTTGCTGTTCAAAACACCGGGTCAATGTGGAGTCAACGTTGTCTTTGTGAGAAAATGATTCAGATTGTACTCCTCAGCTGTTGATGAATGAAAGAGGAAAAAAATGAAGGCCATCTACAGAAAGAACCAAAAGCAATCTGTGAAGCACAGATAAGTGCCTGGAGAATCTCTGAAAGCTACTTTAAGATAATTCTGATGGTGCGTTTCTTTTAGCTCGCTCGTGGTGAGAACATCTGCCAAAAAGTAGTTCAATGACGACTCGCAGGTAAAGACATGAACACCAAACCTTCACTCGCACTTATCTGGAACCAAACTCGGCCTGGTGACCGTGCCATTGAAAAGCTGCCTAGAGGAGCAGGTGCGATGGCAGCTTTTTTGCATCGAGTGAGTTAATCGCTGTGATTTCAGGTTGTTTTGAAGCCTGGCACACCGGAGCCAACTGGGGAGTAGGTGGTTGCTAATTGCAGAGGGCAAAGAGGTCGCTGCCGCTCTGCTCGTGGCATAAACATTATTCATCAGGAGTGACAAGGTCAGCCACGTCATAAATAGTTCACAGATTAATTATTGTTCTTGTGGTAATGGCTTGGGCTTGATGGGACATTGTAATGCAAAGTTACACTTTGTGTCGTTGATGGCTCTTAAACCATTAGGGTTTGAAAGGAACATGAAAAGGTGTGTTGCTTGAGCGGAATTTCAAATGTAAGTGTTCTTTTTTGTACTCAAAACACTGTGATTGTAAAGCTAAGCGAGGCAGTTTTTATATTCTATAAATTGGAAGAAATGGGTAGATTTTCTGGCTCTTGCCTGTAGCGCATTCAGCCTGAACTCAAATTAAACAGAACATAAATTACGCGCTACTAATAACTGAAGTCACTGGTCCCCTCTTTTAGCATCTAGAGGCTTTAAATAAATGTTCCAGTCATGGTATTGAGTGTAACAGCCTGGAATAATGGCCTTTTAATGCCAGATGTTCTTCTTTAGATCAGTCCACAGGCATGGTCTACTGAAAACACACACAGTTTTACAGGTAGAGGTCAATTAGTCATAGCTGCACCACATTGCATCACCAACGCTCAATCCTCTGCTGGCAACGGTAATCTAGACAACCGAACTTAAGGTCATGTGATGGAAAGATCCCGTCAGGGACAGTCAAAATAGTCTAAAAGAATTACTGCAGCAAAACTGACAGAGTGAAGAGAGACGCTTAGACACCACACCATGTCATCAAGTTTATAATTTAAATATAAAGTAATATATATATAAACTACTTTGTTCATCTGAAAAAATGTGCAACTTGAATCTTGCATTTCTACATGGTTTTCTTCTTGGCTTGTTGTAAAATGGTATCTCAATTAGGGCACCAGCCGACTTTTTCAGTTCCAATACCGATAACGAGCTTGTGGTGTCGGCCAATACCGAGTACCGATCCGATACCAGTGTTTAAATAATGCATGTTAAAGAAGCCCAGTCCTGTTCTGTAAGCTCCTGAGGTGTCTTTCCCTCTGGAGTGACCTGGTTGACGCGCTCGTTGTACGTCTAGATTACCTGTGATGTGCGTTGCATTAGGTACATCATCTCAGACAACTTTGTTTAATGATATATAGTTTGTTTATTTTCTTTGTTGTGGAACAACATATAAAAAGGTCCAATTCTTTCCACCGACAGTAAATGCACCAGTTGCATTGACGCATCACAATAGCGTATAGCGGTCAAAACCCTTTGCCCTTCCGGGGTCAAACACCTGACAACCACGGTGAGCTCAGGACCTATATACCTGAGCCCAGGACATTAATACAGCGCCACCCAACGTTCACACAGAGAAATGCAGTTGTATTTACAACACCATATTTGGCTCTAACAATGCGTATGTCTCTCTCTGTGTGACTGGGATCATTCTTTTATGTGTAAGGCAACACCAGGCTTGACTTAGCATTACCCAACTTTGTAAAACAAAATATAAAAAATAATCACATAGGTTACTAAATTGTTATTATTAAAATAACAAACCAGCAATTTGTTAGAAAACATGTTCAAAATTAAAGGAATTACATTTCAAGTGGAAACTGTTTTAATGCTTCAACAAATTGGTGAAAGCGTATGCATGAATTAAAATTACAATACATACTGTATATAGTATAGAAACATTAGATCTGCCCCATTGTCACCAATACTAGATCAAGATATCTGAGTCAGAATCGGTGCAATATTAGTATCGGTATCGGTGCATCCCTAATCTCAACTGCCCTGAGTAGAGAAGTTCAAGTACCTTGGAGTCTTGTTCACAACTGAGGGTAAGATGGAGATCGACAGGCGGATTGGTGCTGTGTCTGCAGTACTGTGGACAAAGCTTAGTTTTTTACAGAGGTCTTGATTCAGTTACCGATGTTTCAACCCTCAGCTATGGTCATGAGCTTTGGGTAAGGGCCGAAAGAATGGATCGCGGATACAAGCGGACAAAATCAGTTTCCTTCAAAGCCTGGATGAGCTCCCCTTTAAACCAAACGGGGAAAAACAAATAGTTTAGGCGACGCAGTGCGCAGAATTAAAAGCATCACAGTATCACTTAGATAACCTGGTATCCCCCTCTTTTCTTTGGTAAAATTGTCACCATCATAACGTTTGAATCCCACTGGACACATTTAGTTGAGGTCAGAGTATTTAGTTGACTTTTTGTGACCTGTAGTGCATGCTGCTATGGCTCGCATGCAGATACCCGGGAAAGAGCCCGTTGGAAATAATGGCCTTGCTCTCGCACTTCAGTTGCAAAAGCCCGGTTACAGATAAGTGGAGGAGCTCCGACATCCTGAAGGAGCTCGAGAGGAGTAGAAATGCTGCTCTCTTGCTTTAAAAGGGGTCAGCTGAGATGGTTCAGGCATCTGATTAGGATCCTTCCTGGAAGCCTCCCCGTGTAAATAATTAAAATTAATATCTGACGATCGCAAGATTCATCTTTAAGCTTTTAGGGCGTTATCTATAGTAAAAATAGGGGTCGAAGATTATGTGAAATTGTATAGTTTTTAAATAATAAGGACCCCCAAACCCAATATCTCCTAGAATGCTTTATTCACTGAAGAAATTCAGACTACGTATAATAATGATTGCTGATAGAGGCCGATGCACATGCCAACATGTACGTGAATAAGTGTTGTATTGGCACTTGTTTTTTTCCACTTCAAGCACTGATAAGAAGTAGATTTATAGGGTGGACTCTGTTTTGGCTGTTGGTTGTATTTTTGTTGCTGATTCAGAGCAGGCAGGCCTGCTGTGTAAATATAGCCAACACCCCGGTATGAGTGTGGAGCTTCACCAATACATTGACAGACTGCTTTAGGGAGGTTACTTTCAAATACCATCATCACTTTCATTTAAGCTTTACTTTGTTGCTCACCAACCCTGCCGAAAAATGAAGCATTTGTTATCATATAATTCATGATATTGTTACAAAATGTCAGAGCAAACCCTGCAGCTTTCCCCCTCATTTCAATGCAGACGTCCTATTGTTTTTGTACATTTTCTTACCGCTTGCTTCGGTTCATTACTTTCAAGATTTCATAAAAGTGCAGCGAATTTCACAGTTGGAGTCAGTCAACTGTAAGAGGAGAGTATTACAACAAGTATAAATGTGCCTCAAACCCATTTCAAAGGTTAATGGATGAAAAGAAAAAAACCACAGTGCATATATTTGCATAGATTTAAAGCATTTAGCTGAAGCTTTTATTCAACGTGCATCCGTCGCAATAAGCTGCAATCCTTGGATTCCATTCAATACCACAGCTTGACTAAATAGATTCACCATTCGCCAGAAGCTCTCTCTGATTCTTCTCGTGTAAAGGATGTCCATACTTCTTTCACCACAGGTTTTAACAGAAACATACCTGCTGCTCCAAACCTCCGATGTATTTTTTTAACCTTTGCCTGAAGTGTACCCCGTGACGATACAACCTGGAGCACACGTCCGCTGGGATAAATGAGACCCACATATGATGGCTCACAAAAATAGCATGACATAATTCACTATTGATTTGCTCTCCTGGCTGGCTGATCTTCATTTTGTGACAACGGAGTGCGGAGAACTCGGAGCCATTGGCATCGATCAGGTGGCGCTCCCAAGGCAAAATTAAATTTTCGTATATGTGGCAGTAAGTCCTCTGTATTCCATACGCTGACGTGTGGTGTTGTTTTATGAGTCAAATATATTGATCGACCGCTGTCTTCGTGCCTGAAAATATCAGACATTTCTTTCAGATAACAGCAGCTATTTGTGTAACATATTAATGGAATAACAGTGAATTAAAGGTCAGCTTATCTTGCAGAGCTGTATATTTCAATAACAAAAATTGAACATATGACATATGAGTAACTCATCATTTATATACTTTACCATCATTAAGATAAATTGAGGCTACTTGTAGGGCTGGGTATGGTCAATACAGTACAAATACCAGTAGTCCTAGAGTGATACCGATACCAATAAAGTACTTCATTAAATACCTATTATTTGAATGGAAGCTGTGTGAGTCCCTCTGGCAAGCTAATTGCCACCGCACTGCACAGCGGTCGGTTACTGCTGAGAACGCCGTCCAACCACCCACGGTGGGCAGACTGGGTAGTGTAAGGCCCACCAGGTTAAAACCGTTAGCTCTGCCAGCACTGTTGCCATTGTTAGCACTGTTAGCATTGCTAGCACTGTTAGCTGATGGCTGCTGGTTGAGACATCTCCGTGTTCACAGCCATGTGCAGGCCATCACGGCTGTGCGGGTTGTTTTGCTGCCGCGGTAGCAGGCCAATCTCACGTTGCATTAAATGGAAGAATGCTTGCGGTGATTATCTGCAAGCAAAACCATACAAACAGTCTTTTTCAGTTCAAGTTTCGACATTTTGCGTCACATTAGAAAACGAATGCATTGAAGCTTAAAATCGCCTCTTTATAATCCCCACATTGTGAAATGTTTACAACCAGGTTATAATCAGTTAAAATTCGAAATGTCCAACCCTGCATATCTTCTCCTTGTGTCATGAAAAGGCAGCATGTATTTATTATGTCGCTGGAAAAGCAGTCTGTTGTATTTTGCTGTGGGGGCTTTTTCCGTTGTGTTCTGTGCGTCTTGCAGCGTTTCCATATTTGATCCTGTTTTCTAACTGTAGCGTATTTCCTAGTGTTGTCAAATTGGTGAAGATGTTTTTTTTTTTTTTTCAATGCCCAGCCCTACGTTCTGCTCTTCTTCAAAAACTCTTTGAATGTGGTTTTTGCCAGTGTCTTAAAGCTAAAATGTTCACACGCCAACATGTTGTGCAAATTAACAGAATATCTGTCTTTCTTCCCAACTCTCACATTACTCTAACAAAAACCCATCTTGTTACAGCACTCAGATTCAACTATGGAAATAATCTTGCTTTTAAATCCACATCTCAAAGTCTCCAGAGAACACCTATTGGTTGAACATTGCATGAATATAACATCTTTGCCCCTAAATGATGAATGTAGCCATATAATTCAAAATAAATAATCTATTTCCTCTCTGCAGATGGCGTTCCTGGAGCGGTGCCCCTAACGTTATCCCCTGTGATCAGACCGGCACTACCCTTGGCATCCTTGACGACCCCGGAGACTACCTCGGCAGCTGGAGGGGACTCGACTCTCAACTCGCCCTCAGAACCAGACCTGGAGCCTGAGGTCAAACCGGAGGCGGAGACGGACGCGGAAACAGAGGAGGAGAAAGCTCGACGTCTTCTGTACTGCTCGCTGTGCAAAGTGGTGGTCAACTCCGCATCGCAGCTAGAGGCTCACAACAGCGGTAAGAGACGTCCGAGAGACATTCTTCTGCAAATGTTAACATCAATTGGCCATTTCTAATAATTACGAGGTATTTGTACATAAGACAAAACCCCTTGACTCGTGAATTGAAACAAAAGGACTTTAGGTTCAGGCAACAAAGCTGCTTGGTTAGTTTTAAGAAATGATTGTGGGTTGGGTTCAAATAAGAACACTTAACATAAGTTACGTAACTTGGCGTACAAATGTACGGTAAAATAAGTTATAGTTGACTTTAAGTTTCACACGGGACATGTGTGAAAGCGGTCTCATGGGCGAAAGTGCACTTTATACTACGTGTCATGACTTCCTCCTTTGCTCCCATCCAAATTACATTGCCCACTAAAGGTCGGCATCGTCTTCTTGTATTTGTATTGGTGATCGACCATGTCTATACATGATAACGGTCTTTTGAATCCACTAGTAGGTGTAGCAGGCCCCTTCCAACCCAAATCTATGAGGCTGATAACCTCTGATAACACCCATTCAATCTGCTGATAAAAGACGTCCCGAGGCCGAAATCGAATAGTGAGAGGAAGTCAAGTAATCTATCAACAGGGGCATGACAGACACAAACACACTGACATCTTCTCCACATTTAAGCACATGAGTCCACACGAGACCTCAAAGCTACAGATAGCCAGGCAGTGAAAGGCTCCCATGTGAACTCATATTGATCAAGCTTGTTCAACAGAGACTGTGTGACCCTTTCATTACCAGCCAGCTGAGCCATTGTTGTAAACCATTCCTGATAAATTGGTGGATGAATTTCCTCCAGCGTCTCAGCATTATGCTTTTGGCTGATGTAACAGTGAAGGAAGGGAAAGTCTTTGGGTACAGTGGTTGAGCCCAAAGATGACAGTTTTAAAGAGACTTGGAACTGCTCATTTTGTATATAATAAATAAATATATATAGAAAATAACCTGTTGGATTCGACTCTACCAATATTAACTTCTGGATATGTCAAAAGTATATATATAATAGAATCATTCCCAATCTGAGAGGAGACGAAGGGAGCACATTCAAACAAAACAAACAAAAACGTTTGAAATGTAGTGAATTTCCAGTGGTGTATTATTTTGGAGCATCGAGGAGAAGCTAGCTCAATCCATCATGAAAAATTGTCATTATTAATTTTAGCACTGCAGCTGTTGTTATGCCCTGTTCCTTTGATAATCACTACCTCGAATTGCGTTTCCTGAAGAAAATGCGTGGGAATGCACGTTGACACGAGCACCATCGGCAGGGAATCGAACCAGACGTAAAGATGGTGTTTGCACATGAAAGCCCAGTCACTTAAAGGCTGACCTGAACATCAATGCTAACAGTGCCCTGCAGGGACATCCAAAAAAGGGAGATTTGTGGGAACCATGACACTTTGTGTGAATGAGTTTAACGGGGTTCTCTACTTTGATCTGAGACGTTGTAGTCTAAGTTACGAGACGACCCTTTAGCACTGACCTTCATATTTCCCACACCAGAGACAAGATAACAGCCGTGAACCTCTGATCTCACCTTTCCCCTCAGGCAGCATCTACTGGGTGAAGTAAATGTACTGACTGCTTCCTGTTTGAACCTGCAGGTACGAAGCACAAGACGATGCTCGAGGCCAGGACCGGCGTGGGCTCCATCAAGTCTTTCCCCCGGCCGGGAGTCAAAAGCAAACTGGCTGTAACAACCGTCAAATCAACAACGGGCCTGCAGAACAAAACGTTTCACTGTGAGACGTGCGATGTGCACGTCAACTCAGAGACTCAGCTAAAACAGGTGAGGGGGACAGAGGAAGACTGACAACTCTGAAATGCTCAAACGCTAATGAACTTCAACTTTCCTGCAGACTGAAGCTTTGAAAAATAAATTTAGGCAAATAAGTAAGTAAAGGAAAGACTTCAGTGTGAGATTTAACTTTTTGTTGGATTTAAGATGAAAATATTCTGGATAGAAAGATGCACCGCCACTAGTAATGATCTTTCCTTTCCTCCTGCTGCGCTGCTGTCAAAGAAAAGCGTTTCCTGTCAGAAGTCTCTTGGTAAAGCATAAACAAGACCAAGCAATGAGGTTTCTGCTGCAGAAGTGGAGCTATAACCAAGTTTCTGCTAATCCCTCTGCTCAAATATAGCAAAGGGTTTCTCGTTGACATGATGTGAAGGAAATGAGGCTCGAGAGCTAACAAGGATCTCTGTGATAGTTTCCTTAGTGTGGCATGGCAGGAACGTGTATCTTAGTTGTTGCTTTAGGGCGCCCCACAAATCGTCTTTTCTTGTAGCTGATCATTCTGTCACGGGAGGGGAGGGAGGGGGGGGGGGGGGGGGGGGTTTAATCCACTATACTTGAAAACCACTCGTTTTTTTCCTGAGCTATCCTTGAGATTCCTCCCGGAAAGAAGTCAGGCTTTTGTATGAATTTTTCATGCAGGGGCTTTTAGTGAGTACTTCTAAAACAGCAGCGATTCTCTGTGAAAAGGATCCAGCGTGGCAAATTTCAGTTACAGCTCGAAACCGGAGGAAAAGTGTGATTGTCAAATCCGCTGCAAGGACTTGTGAAATTTAGACAGCCAGAAATCTGCCTTTTGTTGTCCACGTGTACCCACACAGAATCATTTATTGGCTTGAGGTTACACAGGATTTCTGTGTTTTTCATTCCAGATTCCTGTGTTTTCTTTGTTTATTCAGATCCACCGGTCTCGGGTCTTCAGAAAAGCTTTCATATCACTTCCCATTGTCAACTGTATTTAAATGCAGCATTGTACTTCACCATGGACGTCTCCAGTCGCAATAAAGCTGTAATACTGTCCGCTTTGAGAGGGGTGTGTTTTAGTGCTGGCCTCTCCTTCTCTGTTAGTCAGGTTCCCACCTCAACGCATGGTAAGCTATCTACCCTGAGATGGCTTCCAGCCTGAGGCTGAGGTAACAGGCAGCTCTGTCATAAAAGCATAATGACAATCTTCACACTTTGTCTATGGACGATCCAGAGAAAGGTGCAGTATCTAAAAAACTGGTCAAAGTTTCCTGTTAACCAGCTCATTTGTCTGACAAGCTATCTGTAGATCAGACGGTCGGATTGCTGTGGAGGTTCGTGATCCCCTGAAGATGTATCTCATGGTTTTGGTGACCCCCCCCCCCCTGATCTTTCCTCTAGCACCAATATCAGGCCACTTGCACACAAGAAACATCAAAAGATGCTTCCCACAGAATGACCCCGAGACTTTTCCTGTAGCGCAGGGATACCCAACTTGCTTCAAATGAACTAACTTATTCACAATACTTATTAGCTAAATTAACTTGGCACAAGGATGGACACATTCGAGGATGGTCTGGCACTTGTTTTGTAAGTTCTATGAGTCTATTCTGATGCATTTTATGCATGTATTTAGGTTTTCCTGTTCAGTCTCACGAATGCGATATCTCAGGAACACGTTGATGTAATTTCTTCTGATTTGGCACAAACATCCACTTGGACTGAAAGATGACCCGATTAGAATTCGGTGGTTAAAGGTCTCTGTGACCTCATGGATATCATTTGTAATGTGACTGATTTGCAGAGGCATACAACTGCACGTTGGTAATTATAGTTTCTATTCTGTCTCTGGCACCTTATTTACATTGAAAGTATTAAATAATCCAGCAAATTTGATGTTACTCTAAGGCCATTTTTTGCTGATTGATCTGTTCACTGCTGGTGAAAAGGGTTCCCAGGTACAAGTTGTTTCCCTTTTCCTCATTGTGGTTTCAGTGATTGCAAACCAGAGAGCTTTTTTTTAAACTTCAGCAATCATGAATGCGGCCGTGGATGTTCATAAGAGCTGGAAGCCTTTCTCCTTTCTCCTTCCTGGTTATCCTTCGTATCTTTCGGCCTCACCAACAGCAAACTGTATTAGTTATTAAGTATTATGTAGGTGAACATTTTCATTCGAGCTAATGTGGATTTTAGCCACATATATACCGGTAGACACAAAGGATTTATCTTTTCTATTCTGTTTTTTCGTTACTATTGGAATGCAAAGAAGAAGAACATTTACATATTTAACCACAGTAGAAGGACATGCTTGTCATTCTAAACCATCTTGTGACTCGGGACCTGTCTGCCTCATTTAACAACCTATTTCTCCTCTTCAGCATATCAGCAGCCGGCGTCATAAAGACCGAGCAGCAGGCAAACCAGCCAAACCTAAATACAGCCCCTACAGCAAACCGCTGAAAGGCCAGACCAAGCAGCCGGTGAGTCTCAGTCATCTTCATCAGCAACAAAAGTCCTCATGTCGATCACAACAGTCACAGTGACTGCAGTTATAATAGATGCATCAAGCCATGAGACGCTGTTATTAGTATAATAAGTATCATTCTGTCTTGCTTTCAAAACAAATTTAGCAGTTTGATGTTTCTTTTTTAATCATCTTCCAAAGTGTCTGACGGCACCTAATCCAATGAAATGTCAACTTTCATAACCGGATCACCTGTTACCTGGCTTTTTATTAAAGAGCACTGGCAGGGAACAGCGGGATTTAATTTGATATTTTATTGACCAAAACGCCGCGTATCAAGGCTCCTCCGAGTCAGCGCGCTGGAGGCGGAATGCCGACTGGTGTCAAATGCTATTTATAAGCAATTGTAAATGTCGGTTTTAACTTATTTGGAGTAGCTCGGCGTGTGGTCCTCTGCGTCAGCGTCAGGCAAGTTTACAAACCGCAGAACGCGAGAAGTGAACTGAAAAGAACTTTTGAATGCTTTCCTCAAGCTGATTGTTTAACTTTCCGATTCTCGCTGTCCTATGTGGCAAACCCCCCTCGGCATTCTTGCACGCCAGGCGGATCTTGTTTTTTTTGAGTGCCACATGACGCAGAATCTGTAGGATGCATGAAGGAGCCATGTGGGGAAGATAAAGGAGCGTCTGACTTTCCATCCTACAGAAGCTCTCAGAAGACGGCATTAATCACACCCACTGTTTGCCGAGACAAAGCGCGGGGGTTACCAGTGTGGGGGAAATGACTTTTTGTGAAACCCATCATTGACTGAGTTAACGGAGAGGATCTTCTTTGATGAGCGGAGAGTAAAGAATGCCTCCCATAGGGTTACGATGCCTGAGTCAGTGATTGATAACCCGTGACGACGGCTGCCGTCCCGGTGCTGTGAGACCGTAGATTTTCCATTACTGATACACAAGATTAAGCCAGATAACTTTGGCGACCTTTTCACCCTATTAGGTTGTTTTTGGAGGTTTGGCCATCTGTCGTTTCTTTTATTCGCTCCTTTTTTGAGTCTCCCTCAATAAAAACTCCATACCTCCATACTCACTCTTCAAGCAATTCTTCAATTTCTAATATCCAGAAAAAAAGGGCTTTGGAATAAATAAATCACCACTGAAAACACACATTACAGACGTCTGGATTCAGCATCTTTTTTTGCCAATGGCTCTTGTCTAAATTGCAGCTACATTGTTAAGTGATTAAAGACACATCGTCTACTGCTGTTTCCTATGTGAGCTGTGGCGTCTTACAAATCAGCTGAAACATTTTCAGCAATCAGCAGCTGATTTCTGGCACCTGTTTGATCCCCTGCCCCCAACTCCCTCTGTGCCGGCACAGCCTTTGTGTCCTCAGCCACTTTTCTGTTTATTCATGTGTCTAATGTTTGAGAGGGACACCTCCATGTTGCCTCTGTTGATCCAGGGTTGTAAAAACGAACAGTCTGGAAAATCATGACAACAAAACAGATAAACTGCATTAGTAAAAGAATGGATTAGCAGTTTCCCCTTATCCAATGCAAAGGTAGAGGATGTCGTATGCTGCACAGACTGTAGAGCAATCTGAGGCAAATTTATTATTTGAGATATTGGGCTCTATACAAATATAATATAATTGAATCAAAAATGTGGTCGTTAAAAAAAAAGTCAATCCCAGAGCTCAATGTGACGTCTTCAGATTGCACGTTCTCATCAAATTTACATTTAAAGCAGGAAATCCTCACATTTGAGATGTTGGAAAAAGGAAGTGTTGACTGTCAAGATATTTGTCGATTCACTTTCTGTCAGTATAATGAACTAACTGGCAAATTATTTAGGCACTAAAAATTGGTTGGTATCGAATGTCCTGTCAGATTTGCGATCCCTTTTCTGAGCTTTTTGATCAAATAGTTCCTGATCTGGGTTTTATTTAGTTCTTAACTATAACAGCTTGTGTTTAGAAGATATTTAACATTATCAGACATTGGCTTCTTTTGTTGAAATGAAAAAAGGGCTTTGTTTGTATTTCACGCAGTGAGGTATTGTTTTTGGTATCTGTAGTGTTGAAAGTATCAAAAAGGTATTTCTAGCTCAGGTAAAAAATATAATTTTTATTAATGGAAGATTTAAAATGTTGATTTAGTTTAATTTAATCTTTTTCATGACGTGTTTCTCCACCCTGTGAACATACTGACTGTATTTTGTCTCCACCAGATAACGTTGTCCCTGGTTAAGGAGCGCCTGTGCCCGCCTCTCACCACGCAGATCCTCCCTGCTCACCTGGCGGCAATGGCCGCCGCCCTCAGCAACGCGTTCACGCACCGCTCCAACCACATCACCAACCACTGCCCGACCCCTGCCCTCTTCCAGACACGGACCCTCCCCGGTGCACTGCTCCGCCCGGCCCCCGGGCCTGTCAGGACCTGCCACCCGCAAGTCCTATTTGCCCCTTATTGACCTGTTTGACCCGGGGCGGTTCTGCGACTCCCGTCAAGGACCGAACCATGTGCTTCACCCAGACCAGAACGAGGAGTCGCGTCAGCATCTGCACTCCTTCTATGCATCCGGGAACACCTTCTCACCTATCCTCACATGGATTATCCCACATTTAAAGCTAGACTTAACTGCAGCTACTCATGACGGATTTATTTCTCTAATCCCACTGAAAACTACGATATACATGCTTTCTGTGCCATCCTGCAGCCCCCGGCTCACAGCCGGACCCCGGGCCTGGATCTACATTGTACCGCAATAATGTATAAGACTAACCCCCGTGAACTATGCAGTGTCATTATTTCATGATGCGAGGCACAGTTTGAGCTAAACTACAGTAGGGTTGTGCTTTTTGTAAAGATACAGCGTGGCACTAAGATCATTGCTTTAGTGGAGGATTACTGTCGCTCGTTATTTAAAAGGCTGTCACTGATCTTAAGAGCGAGCGAGTCCCTCCTCTGTTCACGTATGCACTTTAAGCCCCTCCTCTGTTGATGTCTACATTAGCTGGCTAGACTGTGTTAGATTGTTAGAGTATACGTGTCGTGACGTGTGTTTTGGTATCCGTCCTTGCAAATCTGTATGTGTGTGTGCAAGCGTGTGCTTCTGCATGTGTGCTTGACTGGGTGTATTTGGATATGTGTGTGTGTGTGTGTGTGTGTGTGTGAGAGAGAGAGCTTCCCATCCACCATAGGCCATCCTAGTTGATACCCAGCACACATCGTCACTACCATGTCTCGGGCCAGAGGGACCACAAAGGCTTGTGTATATTAACTGTCAAGTATGTAAAAGGTGAACAATTTCAAATAAAAAGAGTCCTAATTTGTTCATGCTGGTGATGTGAAGTTCAGTAGTTCAGTTCATACAGGACAAGTTCAAATCATAACTCTTTTAAATATAATATAAACGGACAAGAGAATCCCATAATAGAGTACATGTATCTCTTGCTGTGAACTGAAGGATGTTCACTCTGTTTGTATCAAATTGTGCATTTACAGCAACATTTACCACCACATTGTGCTTCTCCGACGCACGAACACATTCAGACTACTTAATTCAAATTCAGAATACAGCATTTAAATTCCTAACACAAGTCCATTACCACCACTACAAAACATGCTTCAGCAGGATGTGCGCTCTCCTCCTTTGTATCACGACGTGTGCTTGTAATACAAAAACTAATCTATAATCCTGATGTCAATTTTAAATTATTTACAGCATCATATCGTATATATAACTAGAATGAGCCAGCAGAGCAGACGTGTCCACAAGTGATGGCAAACGTATTACATTTGGGTATATTCACGCTTACTGGATGACAGATGACCTGTTGGAATAATAATGCAGCAGATTGTTCTCCAGCAGCGGCTGATGAGGCGACTGTACTACTTCACTTTACCTCAAAGGATAATTGTATTTTCCTTCCCGTCAACTAACCCCATGAAAAGAAAACATATATTACGTGTTAGTACATCTCTCAATACTTTATGATTCATGCTAATATTGTAACTATACATTTTATTTAGAGAGTTTATTCTACAATACATAAAGGCGCTTTAAAAAAAGATTCATGATAAGTAAACCTGTTTATAGCTTCCATGTGGAGATGCTGCCGGTGTTTCAGTTTAATGAGTGACCGTGTTAACTGGTGACTCTCAGCTAAATGCGTCATGCTTGCAGAACATGTAGTCTCTTCTAAAAACCTTTCAATCAATTTAAAATACAGACTCATCTGTGTTCATTATCGACGCCGATCATTAAAATAAATTACTACAAGCAACCACGGACACATTAGGCTGAAAGTCACCAGCTGACATGGTCACTCGTTAAACTGAAACACCCGCTGCTCTAAAAAGGTTGTGATCCTGTCGAAATTCTGTAGGACTTGACTCCGCTGTTGGACTATCGCTTCTGACAACTAAACACTCAACAACCAGACATTTTGATGCTGAATTCAGTGTTCAAAGCTCGCTAACTCGTCTGGATGGTTGGGGCAAAACGCCTCTTCAGTTGCCCCAACATGAGCAAGGCATATTTTTTGATGATCTATTTCTTCCTACATGCCAAGTCACAAATATATATTTTCATTTAAGAAACATTTTAAGTAAATTGCTCAAAAAGCTGGGCACTGTCATTTTTTGTAGACGATGTAAATTGGGTATTTGTTGGGGGACTATTTCCAGTCGTGGATTAATACACATTTGGTGCTCTATTGAGCATTTACAGCAGCAGGACAGTGGGATTGACTCAAAATAAACTACAATGTGTGTGTTCGTGGTAATGAAGGAACAACCACTGCAACAGGGTGACTCGTTTGTGTTTTTAATAGTTTTTGGACAATAGAGTTCTGTGGCACGGAAGAATAAAATATATCAATATTTACTTGTTAGCAGGAGAATTTCCTTGTTGGTTTTGGACTCCTCGTGGTATTTGTTGACAATAACCCTAACCCTTATCCTTCAATGATCCGGGTCGCTGGAATTTGTTTTCAGCACAACTACATCACATTCCCCGTGTCAGCAAAGTCATATTTGGACAGACGTCGGTCTAGTTTGTTTGTATATTTTCATCTTTACAATAACTTTAGCAGTTCTTCTCTAGACTTCTCTATAATTGTCCTGTAAGCAAGTCTGAGACGTTGTACACCACATTGATACATTTGGCACAAACACAACAAACAAGTACAGCGTTAGCCGCACATCTAAAACTGATTGATGTGACCATGATGGAAACATTTTTCCGCTGTATTTACACGCAGAGGATTCAATAAAAGACATTCACGTGGCAGACAAACATCGGCCCTTATATCAGAAAAAAAAATCACAGACACTGATGCTCGCATGCACACACCATAAATACATCCACGATGTCTTGACATCTTAGAGCCCACATGGCTTTTTTCCATCCAGGAAATAACATCACTGACAAAAGCAAGCCGGAGCGCTCTAACTCTGACATTTTTGGAGGGACCTCAATTCACCACAACACCATAACTCATGCGATTCATATTAAGCTCAGTGTTCAGTCTGTGAACTTTTCCATGAACCCTTAAGCTCATTCATCCATCCCTCGTTTGTAGCACATCTACCCCCCGAACTCCCCAAGGCATGAAAGATGGCCGTGCAGCCAGATGAGGGAGCCTCTTTCCCCCGCTCGCTCTCCAAAACCAATACAGAATCTCTGGGCCCCATCTTGCTTCCATTTAATCTCACTGGAGCAATGATCACAAACATCTGTAAGTGGGATGCGGAGCCTCTCTATCTGCTGTTCAGGAGAGCCATCAGCAGAAAAACACTGCCTGACTGCTTCGCCGTCAGCGGGGAAAACGCTGTGAACAGCTGGACTTCCAACCAAGCGAGTGGTGGAATGCAGAATACGCCTGAGTGTGACTCAGAGAGGAGAACGTCTTAGTTCTTGACTCCAGTTCATCACCAGACTAATACTGAAATCAAGTGAACCAAAGCTGAAGCCCATTACAAGACAATGAGTACAATAATGATGAAAAACACTGACATTAAAGGCTTGTTAATATCAATAACCAATAGTGAGTGAATATGTGTACCTGAAACTAAACAAATACAATATAAAACTAGTATTTAACATATTCATGATCATCAGGCTATGGTGCAACAGTTGATATAATGAATAATTAACAAACAGGCTACGGTCATAATTTACTGCATAATGTTTGGTATGAATGTTCACTAACAGCAGTTGTTTTACACTAGTTACGTTACGCTGATACGTTTTTACAAACCATGATCTCTTTTCTAAGTGGTTTTGGTGCCTAAACCGTGTGTTACAAGTGGTGATACAAGGTAGTGTAAGTGTGATACAAGGTAGTGTAAGTGTGATACAAGGTAGTGTGAGTGTTACAAGGTAGTGTGAGTGTGATACAAGGTAGTGTGAGTGTTACAAGGTAGTGTAAGTGTGATACAAGGTAGTGTGAGTGTGTTACAAGGTAGTGTAAGTGTGATACAAGGTAGTGTGAGTGTGTTACAAGGTAGTGTGAGTGTGATACAAGGTAGTGTAAGTGTGATACAAGGTAGTGTGAGTGTGATACAAGGTAGTGTGAGTGTGTTACAAGGTAGTGTGAGTGTGTTACAAGGTAGTGTGAGTGTGATACAAGTGGTGATACAAGGTAGTGTGAGTGTGATACAAGGTAGTGTGATACAAGGTAGTGTGAGTGTGATACAAGTAGTGTGATACAAGGTAGTGTGAGTGTGTTACAAGGTAGTGTGAGTGTGATACAAGGTAGTGTGAGTGTGTTACAAGGTAGTGTGAGTGTGATACAAGGTAGTGTGATACAAGGTAGTGTGAGTGTGATACAAGTAGTGTGATACAAGGTAGTGTGAGTGTGTTACAAGGTAGTGTGAGTGTGATACAAGGTAGTGTGAGTGTGTTACAAGGTAGTGTGAGTGTGATACAAGTGGTGATACAAGGTAGTGAGTGTGATACAAGGTAGATATAAAACATATTTCTGATTTGCAAAAATGGTAAATGCCAACATCTGGCGCTTGGGGTTGCATTAAAAACATAAAGTAAAAATTGTAATAATATCTCAAACATAAAAATCATAATTTTGTCATTTGTCAACACGAAGGTCCAAATACATTGCTGTGGGAAAAATGGTGTGGGAGAAATGCAGAATCATTTATTTCACTGACTCAAAAAAACTATTTTGTTGCTAAAATCAGTTAATAAAATAACCAACAAAAGTAAGATCGTAAACTGTGTTGCTGAAAAGCCACAAATTATAGGTCGGTTGTTCTCATTGATGGCTGCTTTCCCAGTTGTAAAAACAACTGAGTCTGTGGTGGATTTGTTTGTGGTATTAAGATTGTGGACTTCCTGTGTTCGTGTGCCAGAGCCAGAAGAATGGCGGCAAAAAATAAAGCCGTGTAAACGGCAACACGCACAGATGAGGTCGACACAGCTGCGCAGGCTTGCAGATAAGTAGAAAATAAAGATTCTTAAATTTGTCATATTTCTTTGATTAACATGAAAAAGCTGCAGCATCCGTTTCGCCTGAAAATAATATCTGATCGTTTGGAGCAAAACAACACAACTCTCCCAGAACAGAACACGGCTAACATCAACATGATGTCAGTCTGAACGATGGCATGAAATTAACTGGCAATGCAGTCTAATTATCAGACTAAAATTATCCAGTTTTCAGAAGCACAACTGGCAGAAAGTTTAGAGGAGCTGGTAAGAAAACAGAAGGAGGAAAAAAACCTCTTGACTGGAATTTATTTATGGAAAACTGAACTACCACTTTTTTCATTTAATTCACTTTTAATGGGCAAAACCTGTGTGTCATTATCATCAGGCCTGATGAAGCATCGTTATGATCCTAAAATTAAAAAAAGGATTATTTTCCCTAAAGTCTGTTGTCACGGATCTTAGGTCTAAATTATGTGACATTTCCTGCTCGTGAGATCCAAAAAGTCCCGTTTCAGATCCATGTGACATTTCCTTATACGCCGCGGCGTACAAAGAAAACAATAGAACAATGGAATAAAAGCAGCACATTGTCCACTTATTACCTGCTCAGAATAACAACAAGCACTGTTCAACTTGTAAAAAAAAATAATAGCACAACACAAAGTGTGACAAAGTTATTTATGACTCTATTTGGAGCCCTGCACCCCCACGGTGACAATAAAGAGCGTGTCGACATATGTTTCTGAAATACTGGCCAACAGGTATAACCTTTTACATTTTACACATAACACTCAGTGGAAAGTGGGTGAATTGCTTCTGCAATCGTAGCTTTAAATAAAACAGTTCAGTGTTATTGGAGATAATTAATAGTAAATCATGACTTGCTATAGATTTATGATGCAGGCACTGTAAAGAGAACGAAGTTGTCTTTCATTTTTCATATACAGACGGTCAAGAAGAGAAACCCCTGAAGGCCGCAGCGCTCTGGCGAGATGTTATAACAGATACTCGACATGAGCTGCACTGACATTGCCCTCAGGACTCCCGGCAGGTCCAGGCAAGCCCGTTTTACACGTCCGTGCAAAAGCTTTGATTCAACGTCGTGATGAATGCCTCAATCAACATTCCAGTCCATTAAAGGCTTTGACGTTTGGATGTTTACAAAAAGGCTCTCTCGCGGGCAATGATCTTCTTGAAACGCGGTCCCGCTTGTGAATTTGTCAGAACACCTGCATTTAAAAGCGTCCTGGTTTTAGTGTCCTGTGTGGGTGTTGTTTTTACAGAGGGCTTTTAGGCTCCAGTAACAAAAGATAAAGATTTAACGAGAGAGGAGGCACTGAAAGGTTTGCTCACCGGTTGCTCTCTGAACACCGTGGCTACTTTTTCAAGTGACTCACTGAAGCTCAAAGTAGGTTTAGAGCAGAAAGGTTGAGACTTACTTAAAGGACACACACACACACACACACACACACACACACACACGTGCACGTATAAACACACTCACTCACATTTTATATATAATCACACACACCTACATACATTTTCTTGACGTTTGGGGACATTACATTGACTTACATTCATTTCCTGAAGACTTACTGACCCTTACTGTGACTCGCCTAATCCTAATTCATCCTAACTCTAACCCTAACCTTAACCTATTCCTTTGTTTATTTTCGTCTTTTAAACATACCAGATTTTTATAGACGGACCGTGGAGATTTGGAGATTTCTTATAATACAATAGACTTCTTAGGATAAACGTCTATATTATGCAGCAAACAATATATGAGGCAGATGGCGACTTGAACTGAGGTTGTGTTTACCATGTTTACAAGAAGAGTCCATTTGAATAAAGGAATAAATTAGGTTTTTTTTCTCAACTTTTTAAGTGGAAGTTTTGCAAAAGTCAAAAGTTCACGAGTTGCGACATATGCTGATATTTCTAAAAATGTCAGAGCCGATCAAGGTTACGTTTAAAATGTCTTTGAAAAGGCACAAGGACACAAAATCCTTTTTTTTATATCCTTTGTCAGTCACCTGGCAACAGTCTTCTCTCGACTTCAGACACTCGAATGCTAAAACCTCACGTCCCATGTCAGCAATACAACCGGAAGGGTTCAATATGAAAGCAGCAGAAGTAAAAATGTGACTGTTTCAGCAACAAAAACACATGTTTTAACGCATTATAACTTACGAAAAGTTGTTCTAAAACTTTTTTTTGTGCGTTCTCTTGTTACATGGATGCAGTCTTTTCAATAAAACTACTGAAGTGGTGTAACTTAAGTACGGAAGTTACGTGACGGATCAGTGTTGACTTGTGTCTCCACACGGGACACAGCTGTCTGATAGGCACGTGATGTCGGACATCCTCATCCACCCTGACCTCCCACCTGTGTGGAGTTTGTCGCCCTTTAACTTCCCTGCATAGTTACGTGGATTACATACAAATTGTTATTTGGGAAATACAAATTTCAATGCATTAATTTTTGTACGTGTAGCTACTATCAGTGTTTTAAGTATAAGGGACAAAGTTAAAATCAGGAAAGTGGAATTAGTGGACTTTGCAGTTATAATTTGCCTTTAATCCAAACTGAATTAACGCTTCATGTCTTTTCGTATTTAACTTTCTAGTTTTTCCGTAATTTGACTAAAAAACAGACATGACTCGTACTTCAGTGTGACTTTAAAATCACACGCAGCTCGTGAAGTGTCTCACTATCAGGCGCTGGTTTGCATCTGGCTCTTGAAAACTCTGGGACTCCGCTATAAGAACAGAGGTACATGAACAATGAGAGCAATCCAAAACATTTCAAGGACTTGGCTGACAGCTGTTTTATCACAGTGCTCATGAATATAGACAGCATCGCCTTCTCCTGTTATTGTGACTCACACAAAGCAGCTGACTCAGAAAATCACTCTCTGCTATTTAACTGTTCATCTCCTTTAGATTCTGGTGTTGATTGTAGTCCGCGATACCAAAGTCGCTTTCTTTTGCAAGTCGAAAGTAATCGTTTGAGTAAAGTCCCAAAACAAGACGGCGAAAGGAACAGTTTAACATTTTGGAAGATACACTCTTTGGCTTTCTGTCAGCAATATACATGATTTAGACTGTTACCACTCTCACATCTGTCCGTTAAATGTAAGCAGCCGGTTAGCTTAGCTTAGCACAAAGACTGGAAGAGGGGGGGAAACAGCAGCCTGACTCTGTCCAAAGGTTAGGTCTGCCTACCGCCAGGGTTCATGATTCTATGGTTTCATTTTGTTGGAATTTTAGAGTTAGAGTCGGTTTTTAGAGAGGGAGTTTTAAATATCTCTTTAAATCTGAAAATACTCTCAACAGCCTTAAAAAAGACAGCCTCTCATTAGCATGCGTTACAGAATGACCTCAGCTCTCCGTAATCTCCCTCAATTATTGAGCCATTAATTATTGAGCCATTAATTATTGGCTGAAACTGGTGTCAGTCAAGTGAGACGGACACTTTGACCCTGATGAATACCACAGAGCAGTAAACACACAGCGACCGTCCGGCCGTGAGCGCTCGTGAGCGGACACATTTGAGAGGTGCTATAAATTTCAAGGACAGGGAACTATAGTAGAAGGTGAGCTTCCATGACAATGTCTGTCTCATATAACAGAATGCACGATGGTGTAAATACTTACACTGCTCCGTTTCATTTCAAGGAACCAAATAAGCAGGACAAAAAGACATTAACGCGTTTAATTTGGGCACATATGGAGGCAACGCATCTGTGGAAAGAGTTGGAGATACTGGATGAGAGATTCACTGGTACTATGCAAGCTGCTGGTGGCTGGAAGATCACAATCTCTTAATGTAACCTTCCTGGAGCCCTTCAGAGTGAACGCTCAGCTTAGAGAGCGATTTTATCTTCTGCTCAGACTTATTGAGCTTATTTCAGTCCGCTGGGTTTGAAGAGAGCTGCATTAAAGCTCTCAGAGTTCATGCTTTTACTCCCTCTGGGGCCACCGACATCGATGTTCATTTACATACGCGGTGCTTTGGATGAAAGCACCGTACTTATGTAAGGTAGATATCCTAAATGATTCAGTGTTACATTTAATGTTTCAGAATTCTTGGTGAAAATATGTGATATTCTCTTTCTTACTGTCAACAAATCCAATTAAAGAAAATACCAAAATAAATAATAACTACTAACAGGTATCGTTTGTGCATCCAAAGCCTGATCGATCATATAGCTGTTAAAAACACACTAATGAGCCACACCGTTAGTGTGGGTGACATGTTTGGTCATTACCATGACTCTGGTTTATTCTGAGTCAAATCCAACATACACCGTCTTACTGCCAGAAACACTCACTAGAGTCCAAATGTGTATCAGTCCAAAAATAGTTCCTAACAAATAAACAATTCACTCCTGTTGGAGTCAGATTCAAAAGAATAAGTGCCACTACTCCCCCTATTCACATGCTAACAGTAACCATTGTTACACTCTGGATTTCTACAGTGAATAAAAGATACGATAAAAAAGAGAAAGAAAAATCAAAGGTTTTTTTTTACTTCAAACTAACCACATCATTTCGGACCTTTTGAAAATGTCTGCCCTGAAGAATCCTTTTGTGTAAATCAAAAGAGCAGATTCAGAACACTTTTGTGTTTGGGTTTCATTATGTCTGTTCACAAATTTAAAAAAGTTATGCCGAATAGTTCAGTAAGTATTTTACAGAAAGGACGTGAACATTGTTTCGATAAATTACAGCACCCTCGTTCCGCCCCCCCCCCCCGTACCGAGTCGTGCGTCAGCGCGTCCAGATGCTCTCCATCTTGTTTTTATGTTCATACAGCTTATGAGGCGCGGAGCAAAAACACTTATGCTGGGCTTTAAGATTTTTAATCAACCAGAGAACCTGATAGCGGCCCGCTTCCAGCACTGGTTTTAGTAAAGTTTGCTATAAACTAAAAAGTGACTTTCAGTGACTAATTCATATTTTTTTGTCCAAATGTATCCAATTAAATACACGATTCAATGTGTCCCTTACAAAATCATTTCTCCTCTTCATATAGTCTGTGAAGACATTCAGTCATTCGTGGTGTGTCCATGTTTCCATATTTTGTTAGCGATGTGGAGACGTTGCTGACAACATCTCATTGAATAAATGAAATAGGAGTTGAAGGAATTCTGGCTTGTCTTCGCCACATCAACTCCAATTTGACTTATAACTAGATGACATGGTATCTGGAATTACAGGGGGACAAAACTTTAGCTGTATCACCTGACGACCTGCACCACCTGACAACCTGCACCACCTTCAGGAAATGACAATAATAGCAGCAGCAGTTTAGAACTGCAGATGTAGACGTGCTGATGTCGCCTCCTACAGGCAAGCACATTTACAATCGCTGTAACGCTGGCACAACCTGCAGGCAACGAGGCAATTCATTGCTGCTTTGAGTTTTAACATTTTACAATCATCCAATCTGTCATTGGATATTAAATAATAAAAAACAATTCAGCGTGTGGTTGTAAAACACCAAATGTTAGGCTTCCTGTAGATAGTTATCCAGGACGGTCCTATTGAGATTTAAATCCTATTTTCCAACGGGGTCCAGGACAAAATGGCAAAATAAACATTTCACAAATAAAATCACACAAAAAAAAAAACTCAGACTTAACAACAAAACTGTTTAAAGTTAAACATCCATACAATTTGCCTTGATATGTTGGTGCATAACAATAAACACAGGAAGAGAAGATACAAATAAAATGCATGTATTGGAAAAGTCAAGAATTACAAATAGAAAACGAAAAAATGACAATAACAACAAGGAAAATACATTTTAAAACAGTATGTCAAATATATCTGTATTTAAAATGAAAAGAACTATAGTGATGGAAATGTGACAAACATATTGACCAAGGAACGTGCAAAGGTTCACATGTCAAGAACATGTGCAATGTACAGAGATAACAATCCAAAAGATGTGCATTGAAATAAGGCATTGGGTCAGATGGAAACTTCACGCCGGGCATTGCTATTTTTGTAATAACAAGGTATCAAATATCAAAGGACAATATACAATATCAAAGCCTTGTTTGAAGATGTTATTTTTGTATGCGCATATAACACCATATGACCTGTTTACTATCAAGGTGTGAGCCACCGGAGAGCTGGGTGGATCAGATAAGCATCAGCCACATAGTGATAAACCACACCGGCTTATGAGCCGGGGATGCTGCGGTGTGTCGCTGTGGTAACCCGCTCCCTCTGCCCCTTCGTCAGCCTGCAGGCCGGACGTGGATGAAAGACATCTCGGAGTCTGAAGCTCGGGAGTTTACAGTTTGCAGAATTGTCCGCCAAACCCCTTCCCCCACTCCCACCCCTCCCCCGGCCATCGCCGGAACACTGCACATCATAACATCAACGAGGACAAAAAACATAGCGGACATGTTTTCAGCCGGACAAGCTATCACTGTAATGAGGCTGTCGCTGTGGCGACGTCCCAGGGTTACCGCGCGACAGCCAGGACAGGTGAGATCACGGCGGGCAGCGGCCGTGACTTTCAGGAGCTCTAAACCTCGTGTTGTGCCTCGACACATGACATGCAGGCAGCCAGCCAGCCCTTTGATGCTACCTGCCATTTTCTGTTAAGTGGAAAGGTTGTTGCCTACCGGAAATTGGCGTGGGCCGACAATCAAAAATATAGATTCAGACTTGGCAGTTCATGAAAGCTTTTATATTTCTAAACACAAAGACATGAAGTCATGCATTTTATATTTCTGGCAGCACCAACAGCATTTTGTTTGAACAAAATGATATGTGATAAGGGCAGAGAACCAAAACTTGATGAAAACATGGCATATTATTGCCAACGTAAATGTCTGATTTCCCTAAAGGACATGGCACCAAGTGGACTCACTTCTCTCCATATTTCCTCTATTTTTCCCTGTCAGTGCAGGAATTGCATTCAAAGACTTAAACATGTGCATTCGGGCCATTTTTAGTGCAAATGGCCCGAATGTAATCGTGTTCTCTGATTTCTTTATCACAAAATGTATTTATTTTTTCTTCAATTGAACTACTCTGGGAAAAAAACATAATGCTGCATCATCCCTCTCGCCACTCGCTCAACTCAAGATTTGACATTTGTATGTAGTTGACAGTAAAACTGATGTGCAGTGAAAAGTGGTTATTAATCCAGCAGGTCAACATTTTAAGTGCAAATACATGAGTTTTTTTATGAGGGTGTATGATGGATGTTGTTTTCTGGGCTATTTTTGCAAAGATTTTCATTTTCTTTTCCAGAGATGGATGGACTGACGGGAATACTGTGTTGGCGCAGTGCACTGCTGCCCCCACGTGGCAAACAGGGGGAAATGCATTTGCAAGTATTGAATCCTGAGTTTCAATAAAGCCGGTTATGATTGATAAAGTGTACACGGTTCAAAGACCAATTGGAGATATATTTGTCTTTATATTTAGGGAGTCGGTGTCGGGCCTGATTTAAAGGCCTCATGGGTGGAGTCTGTCACATGAGGTGATGTACTTAAATGCACTTAATGCACCTGCCTCAGTTAATTGATTGAACCAGGTGTGTTGTTTTTTTCCCCAGCACAACTCGTCTTAGTAGGAAAAAGCACAGGTGCTTCTGATAACATTAACGAGGGCTCTGTTTGATTCAAGTGTCCCAGTAAACCATGAGAATGTGACCGTGAGCCAGCATGCACAGAACCAGGACCCTGGAACTGAAGCAGCTAAAACAAATTCAGTAATCATTTATTACGTACACCTGTGCTTTTCTAACTGTGGCGTGTCAAAATGTCTTCCTTTAAAGTTACTATGAGGAGCTTTTAACTGGTTATGAAACGGTCTCAATTTAATGCTGATGCCTCTATATGACCTACGTAATTACAGACCGTATTGCCGGGCCTGCTGGGGGGAAGGGAGTCACGGGAGAACCAGAACCAGAACCAGGGGGCAGACTGTCAGACCCAGCTGCAGTGAAATGAGAGATTTTGTGAAGGGACTCTGGTGCTCAAAAGCACTACCACTTTTGTCCACAGGGACCGCCAACATCAACACAAAATTCAAGTTCCTCATTATAGCTTAAAAATAAATGGCTATGTGAAGTGAACTATGTGAAAGAAACCAAACGCATTAACATTCAGTGTGCTTATGAAAAATGTAGCTTTGCAAGAAATTTTAATTTTTTTCGAGAGTTTTTATAGCGGTGATAAATCGGTGAAAGATGATGCAACTCTGTCTTGAGAAAAGGCCTTGCTGGTTTGCTCTGGATTTCCGTTCAGAGGGCTGAAAGCCAGAATGCTTCAAATCCACTAGACGTTCAGTGTTTGGCATCTTAAACACAGTGTTGTCACCTTCTAATATACTGCCGAGGGAAAAGTTTATTCACAAAGTGAGTGTTATTTTTGGTGCCTGTCACATTTTTAAAAAATGCAGTATTTTCCACTTCTACCTCAGGAGCTCCGTCAATGAGTGTGAAGGGCCAGATTTCGAACTGAAACAATCACCATCAACTCTGACAGACGGCACCGAGTACTGAGAGTGCAGTTTGAGTCATGAGATCCTTTGATACGTCCAAACTTTTCACACTTTATGAGTGAAAACTTTGATACACCTCGTTTGCAGGCTTTTGACTAAAATGTCACAACACCCACAACACCCACTGTTCCCACTTTGTCCTCTTCTTTGGCAGGCTGCACACAGTCACATCCTGCACAAATCCAAAATTAATTTTGTTGCCAGGGAAACCGTTGAAAGCTGAATTCAGTTTAAAAGACTTTTATATCTTCAGACGAACAGAGATGGACCCAACCATAATTGCTTTACAGTTATGGTGCAGAGCGTGATGAGTGGTTCCGTCCGTCTGTCCGTCCATGAGTCCTACAACCTGGAAACAAGTACGCGTTTTTGGAGTCCCGGCTCCCTCTACAATATAAAATATTCAATAGCAGTATCATACTGTGAACAGCAAATACAGCAGAGCAGTTGTACCTCAAAGTAAAGTACATTTATGGTAAAGCTGTTTTACTGTGACACTTCACTTAACGGCTAATTGTGATGAGTTGTTGGCACCAGTGTTGTGAGTTAAAGTTAAAAACACTATAAAACAGTGTTGGGAGAAGCCTTTGCTACTCCTTTCCATACGATGAACCACATTCAAATTCAATTCAAAATGCTTTATTGGCATGACTGTAACAAGGACAAGGCTGCCAAAGCGTCACCGGGCAGAAATTACATTTCCAGGATCCCTCCGAGTGGTGGCACAGAGCCGGTCCGCCTTATTGACAGTGTGGAAAGATCAGGGGTTATAATCTCCCACTGGAAAGATTGTAATCGAAAGCTGTGGTCGGTGTTCATCTTATGTTTGGACCTTTCATCACAGGGTTTGTGATTCAACTCTCTGGATAAAGTAGACGAGCAGCTCTTTCAGCGAAGCAGCATGCGACGTAGTGACTCACAGGGTCTGACTAACGTTTCGTTTTTAAGCCGTTCTGGCAACACGAAGCTCCGCTGTGATGAAAGAAAGATGCCATCAGCATTTGGGCAGAAAGTTCCCTTGTGCATCTCTGTGGTGAGCGGCTTCTCAACATAGTAAAAAGGGCACGATGTGGGAAAGCAGTGAACCACATAACTTATAATGAAAAGTAGAAACATGTCTGTGAATGTCATTAACTACATGTATTTGTAATCTTTGTGATACTACTATACATACTGTTTTAGTGTTGAGGTTCAAAGTGTATTTGTGCCAATGAAAACAATCGTACCACGACGTCCATTTAGTAGATTTAGATCATATCAACATTCCCATTGTAGTCCTGTCTAACATTATTCCACAAGTCTTCTATGATCTTTGGAATATCTAATAAAAAAAAGAAGCACAGTCTGTTCTTGAGGGACGTCATCAAGGCGACCACGAGGAGAGGGAGACCAGGAGTTTAATCGGGTATTGATCCCCGTGCCGTGAAGCCTCAGGACTCCTCATCCCGTCCACTCCACTGCTGCGTGGGCGGATGAGGAGGCTGTTAACGAGGTTCTAAGGACTCTAATTGAGGAGTAGGAGGTCATCTCTGCACTGAGATTTGAGTCTTGGCCAAACATGTGATCAGCCCGGTTGAGAGTTCAGAGGAGTGTGTGAAGAGTCGGGATGGAACACAGCCAAGAGCTGAGAGAGAGGAGGCAGATGGTGGAAATACATGAGAAACACCAGAGTTCAACCAAGAGAGCAGAGAAATGAGGACAGAAGTAGCGCTGCATCGACTTCACTCTTCAGTTCACTCACACCTAAACCCTGGAGGGTGTTTTCCAGGCAGCAAGGGTCTAACAAAAAGTAGCAATCAAGTTGCATCATGGGAATTGTAGGATCCAGTATTTTTCAAGGTGGGATTATCTCTGCCTCTCTATCAACTTTGATTTAAAAATTAGTTTGAAAAAGCTTGTTTTGTCCAAAACAATCTTGTGTCATGTGTTGACTGTTGGATGAATTGCAATGAAGTGAGGCACACACATCCATGTGTCTTCTTCACCAGCATGAGGTCAAACCCATAAGCCTCTACCAAAACCTGTGCTAATAAGCAAATGTAGCAAACGTTAACCTGATAAGCTAAGATGGTGGACGTGGTAGAATGACCTGCTTAACATAACACACGTTAGCATTTAGCTGAAAGCATGCGCTGTGCCTAAATACAGCTCCACAGAAGCATGGAGAAGTCTTAAAATGAAATACTGATTCATTGTCTTTTAATCTATTAATTATTGCAGCTCCAGTTAGAAATACTCACAAGAACCTTAAAGCTCAGATCTGTACGGATTTTGTGGACGACAGTCTTGTAATTAAAGAAAAGCATCCAAGTTGTGGTTAAATTAAAGTTTGGCCTTTCAGTGAGTAACATGGAATTTGGTTTCAATAAAAGCAGAATCTGAACTCCTCCCACATGCGATGCCGCCGACACATTCAGAGCAAAAAGGGCGTACAAGAGACCTCTTTATTGAATTTATTAAGTTGTATTCAGACACTCAAAACTGATCAGCCCATCACTAGTAATGCTGTTTTACATCATCAAAATTCATTAAGCCGTAAGAGAGACCACCAGTAAGGTTAATTATGCCACCCGCTTATAGCTGTAGGTTAGCAAGTCCAACACAGTCCGTCATATAAAATCGAAGGGCAAGTCATTAATTAAAACATGATCAACACTGTGCAATGACATAAAAGTTCCTTTCAAACATGACCATGGACCCTTTCTGAGAAAAGTAACAAGACACCAGGGAGGGGATTTTTTTTTTTTGTTAAGACCACTACATATACCTAAGAGAGACCACCACTGCTTAACATGTGACCAGTTTGTGACACAGTCTGGGATGAAGAAAACTATAGTGAACTGTACAATTGTTCGGAATCTCTAGACAATTTCCTTGTGAGCTCAGGAGCTCTGCAAGCGGTGCTAAAGGAGGAAGAAGACAACATTGCACCTTAGAACAACATTTCAGGATATATATATATATATATTTTTTTTTTTTCCACAGACAATGGGTGGTAGTCCAATATTCTGTTCGTGTGCGGCCTGAACTGTATTCTAAAAACGACCCCCCACCTAATTTGATTGAGATCACTCAAATCGATGCAGAAACAGAGCAGATTAACAACGAGTTTAACATCGTGTGCTCAAAGTCTCTGCAGTTTCCTGTTTTTATTTCCCACGCGAAACCGTATCAGTGTCTAAATGTGACGGACTCTGATGATGCCGCAACATGAAAGGATTTTGTTAAAATAGAATTTAGAAAAAAAATCCCGCCATGTTGGCCTGAAGGTGTTGGTTCCCGATCTTTACAAAACTCCATGTTTTCCACACCGCAAAGACTTTGTTGTTGACGTGCGGCAATATTGCTCTACAGATGGTCGCGCAGAATAGGAAGCTAGATGTGTATCAAGGCAGTTTTTTTACTTTTCAATACTCTCAAAAGACTTGTGTATTTTCCAACTTTTTCACAAACAGTACAGTACCGAATGCATCTTCCGCCCTTCGCATTAGGAGCCTTGGATTAGGATGTCTTCCTGTGTAACAGACGTGGGGGGGGGGGGGGGATATCTTTCCTGGCACCGTTTCAATACAACGATGCCTCACAGCCGGCATCTCAAGATGGGAACAATTTGGGTTTCTTCTGATTGTGAGCGTAACTTAACCCGCGCACAAAGAGCATCACAGGCAAAACACCATTCGCACCCCAGTCGACCCTGTGAAGTGACAAATGAGGCTACACCTTCTCATCAGCAGATCACGCAATCACACGCTCGCAGGTCCGTCGCTCGCTCGTCTTTCTGAAACGTGGGTTAGTCTTCCAAACTGAGTAAGAGATAAAAATGTGTTTTTAGGCGTTGTAGTGATACATGCATCCATTATACTGATATACACTTCTTAAAAAAAAGTTGAAAAAAAACAAAAGAACATCAAAAAAACAAAAAGAAAAGTATTAGAAATGCAGCTATACAGAGTCTTTTAGCTATTCCAGGGGAGTGAGGCTGACGTCAAGAAGCCAAGGAGCCCGATGTCCAGATGGGAGGGAGGAGGGGGGGGCAGAGGATGTGTGTGTGTGGGGTGAGCAGGAAGAGTTAGTTATTACTGCAGCAGGAACGGCCGGTGGGCTGAGCCGTCTCCGTCAGGTCCACCCCCCGGTTCCGCCCGCTGCTGGCTCCGGCCATCTGAGGCTCATTCTTGGGAAGCTTCTTTGCTGTAATGACACGGCAACAAGATCAGTGACGACGTCACCAAGAAGCTATTCTTAGGAGTTAGTAAATTACATGTACGGTCACTTCATTGTACTTTTCATTGTTCCGGTTCCAGTCTGCGGTCTACATCACTACAGAGGTTATTTAAATATTTTTCAGAGAAGGTCTATGATTTCTGTCCCCTAGACCCCTCAAATCAAACTGTTACAACTCTGTAACATTCTCTGGGACACCACACCCCCGATTCAACTGCTCAACTTGTAAAGATGGGACCAGACCAGGCGGCAACCTCCGATTCTGAAGAGTGAAGCCAATGCGGAAGTGTTTTTAACGTGTGTTCTCTCTTCTGACCAGCAGGAGGCGAGTCCTCTGGTTGTATAGAAGTCTATGAGAAAATGACTCTACTTCTCACGTAATTTATTACCTCAGTAAACATTGTAAACATGAGTTTATGGTCTCAATCTCTAGTTTCAGGCTTCTTCATTACAGCATGATGTTCATTTAGTAAATGATTACCATTGAGAGTAAACAGTGTTGGTGTGGGAGTCGTCCATGTTTTCGTTTCACAACTTTAACTCCTTCACAGTGTTTTCAGTTCATCAAAGTTAAATGCAACATTTTGTTTGCCTAAAAATGTCTTATTTCGTGTTTCCTTGTACTGAACTCCACCCTCTTGTGTCACTTATGGTCACAAAAAATGAAAGCCGTTCTAACGGTTGTGGTTGGGCAGAATAGACTGGGTCTGAATGGATGTTTTAAATTTGAGAATGGGGCATGTTCAGACTAAAACAGGGTGTTCAGTGGCTCTTTGTCAATTTTTTTGTACAGTTTTTGACAACTAATAAAATCATAAAACAGGAATAAGCCAGACCGATGCTGGATGTATATCCACACACACATCAGTATTTGAGTTATTAAAACATAGGATCCCTTTTATGTTTTAATAACTTTAATAATGAATGCTACCAATTGGAGTATAATCTACTGAATTTGTTTGTCCTATTATTTTATCTATGTTTTTATCACATGTGGTTTAATTATCTTGTTGTTTTTGTTACGTATATTGTATTATTGTTGCTGGTACATCAAGGGATTATTCTTAATAAAGGGTTTACACCAAGATTATTTATTTTCCGAACAAACAACCATTTCGCATAAAGATCCCTTTAAAAAAGGACCTGCACACTCATCACACAGGTGTTTTCAATTAAAATATAATTACATGATACCGCCAAAGACAACACACAGACGACAACAACAGTGCCAATTGTCCCGCCCTAACAGGGAGAGTGAGGGAGCTGTCAATCAAGCAGCGTCTGTTCTTGAGAAAAAGTCGAATCAAACATAAGTGAAAACACCTGTGTGGGTGAAGTATGGGCGTCACACAAGAGGCTGACGGGACTTCTTTGTGATCGCTTCACGCCAGAGAACAGTGTCCTTTAAATTCAAATGGAGCTCCCGCTCTCAGATGCTGAGTTTAAGGGCTGCGCTCTTCAAAGGCCTCAGTGGCCTCCAGACCAGCTGGAGGCCACGACTACGTCTCTGCCTGAGAGACGTAGTCAACGAGGTCTGACAAGATGCACCATTACTTCAACAGCCACCGGGGAGGTTTCCAAAAAGAGTGGCGAGTACTTGTTGAGCATTATGGGCCGTGACATTTCATTTCAGTATAAACCCGGCCTCCATTATTCATATCCTGTTGTGGCCTTTTTTCATCGGTCCAGTTCATCAGACACAGTGATCGCCTGCATGCAAATACGTGTGCATTTTCCCAAATGTATGGGTGGAGGAGAGCAACCAGAATGCACCGCTGTCTGTCCACAGCTGGTGCAACAAGGCAGGTGGTGAATAGCTCGGCTTGGATTTATTTCATGTGAAAAAAAAAAAAGACAAGATATGAGAGAAACTCACCGATGGCCATGAATATCTCGTTCACGTTCATAGAGGTCTTTGCAGATGTTTCCATAAAAAGCAAGCTGTTATCGTCTGCGTATGACTGTGCATCCTATGAAAGTGAAACCAGGAAATCCTTCATTAAAATGACTTTTAGTCGCTCACAGTTTGCATGCTCAAAACACTTAATGTGGGAGAAGGTACAGTAGGCAGGACCAAGGCCAATTATCAGTCTGAATCTTTTACACTAGCTTTAACAGACATATACCCGTTGTGATTTTTCTGGTTCCATTTCCACAATTGATCAATAAGAACACAAACCTGGAAGTCCAGTGCTCTCTTGCTTGCGAGATCCGCCTTGTTCCCAGCCAGAGCTATTACAATATTTGGACTGGCTTGTCTCTGAAGCTCTTTAACCCAGTTCTTCGCCCGTACAAATGACTCCTGGCAAGCAAAACAGGATGACTCGGTTAGTGAGAAACAACAATGAGACCCATGTGAGGGAAAGATGGGGACGACAGGAGGCTTCCCAGGGCGGCTGGCTGGGCTTTTGCTAATCTTTTCATCAAAACAACAGGGGAACAATTAAATAATGCTTTTGATGAAAAATGAAACAAACAGTACAGTGGGAGCAGCATTTTGTATAGCGTGGGAGGCAGGGTGATACTGCCATTAGGAAGTTATGCAAACAAGGAAGAAAAAAACTTGGCTACATGCTAAACTTTTTCTAAAACTTAGTTTGAACAGAATTGCTGCTGGCTTTGTCACTGAGGAACATTCATTCTATTTTTGTGTCTGTCTTTCTCTCTCAGCGGAACCCTCCCCTCCCCCCCTCTTCCCCTCTATCTCTTCATCATTCACAACAATGTTGTCCCAGCTCTGCTTAGTGAGAGCGACGTCGATAGCTGCAACCGCATGGCATGAAAACCTGGCAACCCGAACTCACCTCATTTGTTATGTCGTACACCACGATGGCTGCCTGGGCCCCTCTGTAGTACATGGGAGCCAGACTGTGGTAGCGCTCCTGACCAGCTGTGTCCCAGATTTCAAACTTGACCGTTGTGTCGTCCAAACATACCGTCTGAGTCAGGAAGGCAGCTGCAGGTGCACAAAGCAGAGGAACCCATGACAAATGTGTTTACTGGAGATCCACAAAACATGTTTCTGTGAAGGTGATCATTTAAAGACCAGTGCTGGAGGCAGGCAAGCACGCACGCACGCACACAGGATTATCTGGTTGACTTAGTCCACGTTTGGAAAACGGGACCCGAGTGAATCAAACATGTTTTATACTGATAATCTGGATGGGTGCTGAAGCATTAAGTAGGGTGAGATTTTCGTATTTACTCTGGGTGGATTAATTGACAGGCAAACTCCCTTTTCATATTCAGTCAGTTACACACATCCCCATTGGAAACTAACCAGAACTTCACATTTGCCGTTCTGGGGATTGAACCAGCGACCCTTGAGTCAAAAACACCTTGAATTTTAAATCAACCACATGACATCCAGTAAGCAACATGTAAGGCCAATAAGTATGTAGATGATAACTGACTGCTTTAATCTCACGTAATCTGCTGGACAAACCAGGAACTAGATAACGACGTCCAGGAATTCACCTAATAACTCTTGCAGCTCTCCGTTCCTCTTCATCACCATATTCACACCCACAGTCTTAATCTCCTCTTCATTTCACCTCTAACCTTAAAATGATCTACATATTCAATGTTCATTCCACTGTATGACTCACTGCAAGTCTCCCTGTGACAAGAGGGTAAATAAAGGCATGTCAGTCCTTGCATGCAATTTTGCAGGCCTGTTCACAGAGGGAAAGAAACCACAACATCATGGCCTAACAAAGACAAAGACACGTACCTCCGATTGTGCTCTCTTGGAATTCGTGAAACTGCCCCTTGACGAAACGAAGTACAAGACTTGACTTCCCCACAGCGGACTCTCCTAAAAGCACAAGTTTGAACTGGCAGATCTTGTTGCCTGCGTTTGGCCCATTGGGTCGTGTAGCTCCGCCTCTACTTGCCATGTCACACTGCCCGGTCTCTTCTTCTGGAGGCTGACTTACTGTGAAAAACTGTAGAAAATATCTGAGCAGGAGAGAGAAAATAAAGCTCAGTGTCGCATAAAAACAAAACAAAAAATCAATGTCAGGAGATCAAATTGAAACATAGAGGTTAACTGTGTTTATTCGAAAATTAAGCAACATATTGTCTGCAACTATGAATCATGATTACGACAAGCAAAGAAACAATTTTCTTAAATTGTTTAGCTTTTAGTTGCAAACAGCAATGAGAACATAGTTATCTTATTCATCATAAGGCAAGTATTTTCTCTGCAGGTGAATGAGCCTTTAACATAGTGGCCATAGTACAGAAAACACTAGGTTTTATGTAAATAAATAAATACGTTAAAAGTATTGTCCAGCTCATTAATAACCTTTGCAAATGAAATATATTAAAGCAGCATACCTGGTTAATATTGCAGCTGATATTTATAACTCATATGTGTGCACTGTTCACTCTGGACCGATCTAGCTATAGTCGAGAATTCAGAATAGATTAACACCATACTTCATGTGATGCTTTAGATGAAAAAAGGACTATTTGGATAAACATGATTTCAGGAATCGTCGACCACAAAGATAAACATTTTAGTCTTTTAAAAACTAAAATGTTTATGCACACTTTGTTTGCAGAATGGGGGAAATATTCAGAAATTTTAATGTCATAGTTTTACACTGTTGTGCTAACAATATCTCTTTTAAAACAAAGCGGTCCAAACACAGAGGCCAGAAATGTAACGGATGAAACGATGACAACGGAGGGAAATTTACTGTAGGTAACTACACACAAAGTCAACAAGAGTTTCACATTACCAGCCACACTTTTTTTTCTCCCTCTGCACACAATAGTTGGTTTCTTGCCATAACAAGCAGACAGGTATGGCAAAACATTCTAGGGTTTGGCTGAGTCTTTTTTTATTATTTTGCCTGACAGTGGCCCCAACATTTAGGCATCTGAACTTCTGCTTCCAAAGTTGCAGAAGTTTCTCACCTGTACTAACTTAACAACATCTAGAAATGTAAAAGTTGACCAACTGGTGTAACTGTAATGACAAGCCTCTGGCAACTTGTAGCTTTCAAGTTGTGAGGCAGAGCGTCACAAAGGAGATTAGTGTCGTATGGATCTGGGAATGTATGGCGGAAAATGTTTCACGGATGAGTTACAGACATTTTTCTATATATATATATATATATATATATATATATATATATATATATATATATATATATATATATATATATATAGATATATAGATAGATAGATAGATAGATAGATAGATAGATAGATAGATAGATAGATAGATAGATAGATACACACACACACACACCTAAATCTGTAGATTTAAAGGTGACTAACAACGACACTATATTAAGACAACAGAATCTCTCTCTAACTAAGACATTTTGCATTCATTGCCACCAACTAAGAACACACACAGCATCCGTCCAAAAATGAGTCAACTTTGTCGAAATCCCATTACGACACAGAGTTAACCACAAATAACCTGTTATGTTGTTGTTGACTGGCTCGAATTAGCAAGCTAACGACTGCTAGCGTTAGCAACAAAGCTACCTAGTAAATTCAAAATGTCTAGATTAGAACAAACCACTACCTAACGTCAGCTGTCAGAAAACACAATAGTCTGTCTAATAGTACCGCACACACTAAGCTTAGGTCTGACATCTACGTAACGTTTGAGAATGGCCAAAACAGATGATGCAGTTTAGGGTGTGTACTGCTAATAGTGACAGCTAGCTAACATTAGCTGCATGACGTTAATTTTGTGAAGTCCCTCATCAATCAGTGTTATAGAGTCGCAGTTGTTGCCTGTATTAAACGTAGTTTAACTGTAGGCAATCTAATAAACATGACGACTGATCCAGATTCACCAAACGTTACATACAACGTTAAGTTACAATGATTTTACGTTACCTAGCTTGGCCCTATCCAGTGTCGGCTAGCTAAACGTTAGCATCTAGCCAGAGAATAGACACTGGGCTGGTTAACACAGACGTTGTTTAGCCATTAGCTAGCTAACTAACGTTATTAGCACCAGGATGAGCCCTTCAGATAGCCATTAGCTAGCTAGCTAACGCTATTAGCATCAAGAGGAGCCCTTCAAATAGCCATTAGCTAGCTAGCTAACGTAATTAGCATCAGGAGGAGCCCTTCAGATAGCCATTAGCTAGCTAGCTAGCGCTAATAATAGCTACTCACCTACCAGAAAGAGAAGGCTAGTTATTGTGAATGGTGTCTTCAGAGCAGTCTTTGTGTCAGTGTCCGTTCAGAGAGTCGATTACCAGCTAACCGTCACATTAGATGTCATAAAAGCCTCCGTGATGTCCCTCTCACACTTATTTCAACTTCCCTTTAACGCATTGTACGAAGGAGGATGATGACGTAATGGTGCTACAGACCAATCATAGGCTTGGGATTTATTCTCAATGTAATAATAATAATAACTTTATTTATAGCACCTTTAAAACAGAGTTTACAAAGTGCTTTGACAGACAAAGCAGCAAAAGCAAGACAATAAAATAACAATAACAGAACGCTTAGTGAGACAGTTGAAATGATAAAAAAATCAACAAATAAAAAAATAAAATAATATATATGTATGTAAATATATTTAGTAAAATAATTTAGAAAAATCAACAAATTAAAATAAAACAGAAATAAAACAGAAAAGTGAAGCCTACTGTTTTCCGAACAAAAATTAAATGGCATAGAAAATAAAATGCTATTATTCAGCAAGATAATAGCATTTTAATAATAGTCCACAAATTGGAATTAAAATTAAACAAAATAAAATAAAGACAGTTTGTCTCGTGCTTTAGACAAATACATATTAATTAATTATTAAGAAATACCAAAACAATTCTTTATATATATGTGATTGACTATTAATTTAAAGACACTAACCTACATTAATTGCAGTATTTAAATCCACAAAAAGTATTTTTTTTAAATAAATTAACCATTTGAATTGAACGGTCTGACGTTGCTAGGATACGGAACTCCAAACATGTGCGCCACTCAAGCGAGCGTCGAGCTGAATAATTTGGTTATACGCGAGGAGAAAGTTAAAACTAACTAGAGTTACAATTTGACGGTTTTCTTTTCGCCGGTTGGCTGCTATACACGTGAATTAAAGTTGAATATGACGGACGGAAATACTTCTTACCAACTGAAATGTACAGATAGATGTCCAATCATACCGACGGTCAGTTCACGTTAAGATGTTACCTTTGATGAACCTTTTTGTCTTGGCCGATACTGTACACGGAACACTATAATGTTAATATTTTCTTAACACCAGGCAGGAAAACTTGTACCTGTAGGAGACCGGGTTAAATGTTGCTTTCAAGAAGCTGCAAGGGTAAGTCATTTTTTAAGTGTGTGTGTGTGTGTGTGTGTGTGTGTGTGTGTGTGTGTGTGTGTGTAGATAGATACTTTATTAATCCTGCAAGGGGACATTTATTCACTACAGCAGCATATGATCAAAGTAACAGAGTATACAAATGCACAATATATACAATACAAATAACTGAGTAAAAAATATATAATATAAAAAATGCACAATATATACAATGAAATAGAATAATACTAAATTAACTAACTAAACAGTATAGTGCAAAGATTTAACCAAACAACAAGCAAACAACAGTGTAGCGGTGTTATAGTCGTGTGATTGATCTGGCCGGAGGTGATTTATTATTAAGTCTTATTGCAGTGGGCAGGAATGTTCTCCTGTATCGGTCCTTGTCACAGCGGAGCTGGATCAGTCTGTTGGAGAAAGTGCTCCGCTGTCCCTGCAGTAGGTGGTGGAGAGGGCGGTCCGGGTTATCCAATATGGATAATAATTTCTTCATCTTTCTCTATAGAGTGCACATATCTATCAGTTTTATCTCTGGGTGCTTTGGCACAACTGAAGTATGACATATAATTTAAAGTGGCAGACAGCTTTGCAGGTGCATGTTTATTCTCTCTCATATGCCATGTCAACATCTTTTACTTTCCAGGCCCCCACCCCACCGGGGGTAAGGAAATTCCACAACAGCATCCAACCAGAGCCAGGATCTGTCAGAGTGCACCGAGGGAAGGCCAATGATCCAACTGTTGCCAGCACCCTTGTTCATGGCATCAGCACCAAATCTTGTCTTACTGTGAGTACCACACAAAAGCACACACACGTCATATTGTGGGTTAACGCTAAAGAGGCAAAAATTACTTTTTACTACCCCAAACTGGTGTTTGCATACAAACACATCCAGAATATGGATGTAATTTCTTAATTTTTACATGATTCCAACAGGGCAAAAGCTTGCTAAATCCTCCCCCAAAGACCTTGTTCCAGCAGAAGCTGCAAGAGCTCAGTGAAGCAGCGCACACCTCCATTCAAAAGGCACCGTTGGGAAAGTCACGTGATCAGCATGGTGGACTTCCCACCCGGTACAATGACAAAACTACATATGGTGTTAAGACTGTTAAAGGTATGCGATTCGTCCAACAGGGTCATCGCTGATACCATTTTTTTGTTAAAAAGATAAAAACAACAACTAAGAAATGGTCTGTTAAGACACAAATGCTGATGATTATATTCTAGGTCTATACATATTTATAGTGACAGTGAGAATGGTTAGTCTGTTCTCTTTTGAATGTCTCCCATTCCTTTTTGTTCAGGGTTGGATATGCGTGAGCTTATTAACCCTTCAAAGACAGTGGAAGAGGTGGAGAGGGAAGCTCAGGAGGGACACGAGGCTTACCTCCGCACCCACAACGCCTATTTTGTTGGTAAGAATGGGAAAAAAAATGTATATTACGCAAAACGCCTTTACTTTCACTACCAACAATCTTTTTGTTAAATTTTGTTGATCATCTTGAAAAATTACTTATGGCCTTCATCCCCATAAAATCACCGTGCTCTGCTCCAGGTGAGAGGATTGATAGGAAGTACGACCGGAGTCACTACAGTAAAGACAGCAGGTTTGGGATCCCCACACCTCATTTCACCGACGGACGTAATCTTGGCAAAGCCCTCCACTGGCTGGGGGAGACTCAGAAGTAAGTGCTGAATGAAGTGAGCACAAGTGCCATGTTTTCAATTTCCACAACTCTACGTATCAATTCCTATATTCCCTGTGCCACAGGTTTTACAATCCAAACCCTGTTTGGAAGAGATCTGGGACCAGGGAAAAGATGGCGGCACAACTTGGCAAAACGAACAACGTGTACGTTTTCTGCCACACTTTTTCTGACCGACTCTGTGACCTCTGACTATACTTTAACGTTTAACTTCATTCTCTCACTAAACCCATCTTTTCAGCAGAGGAAATACCTTGAATCTTCCACCAGATCACACCTTTGGAAAACTCAGTGCGGATGAATTTGGTAGAGTTTATGTAAAAAAATTCAAATAAAATACAGACTGGAGCTTTTTTTTTTTTTTTTAGTTATCAAATAGCATTTTCTCCACTTCCTGCACAGGTGTTGGAGATTTAATCCACTCCACACAGCCAGGCCAGAATGTGAGAGGTGGAGACCGCCAGCGCAGTCTGGTCAGCGCAGTGCGACTCCACCTGAAGAAGGTCAACTTCCACATCTTCCCCTCCTTGCTGCAGGCGTTCAGACATTATGACGAGGTACGTTCAACTATTGCTACTATAATTCTCCCATCTCAGTCTCACAAAGGGCTCAGCGACAACAACATGTTTTTTACGAGTGTATCTGCTTCACTAGGCGGGCAAGGGAAGGATTGACAAAGAGGACCTGCAGGCAGTGTGTCGTCAGTTCCAGCTGGACGTGAGCAGGCCGGTTCTGGACGACCTGATGGACTACTGTGACACAGACAAGGACGGACTAATCAACTTCCTGCAGTTTGCTAACTTCCTCAACTGGAAAGACAAGATGCCCATCAACAGTCAAGAGCAACGCATTATGACGAATGGTCAGTTTTGCTTTGTAATGTATCGATTATACAAACTCTGCCTCACTTTCAAATTTGAATGCATTTCCCTCCCTCGGGTCTCAGAGACTGAATTAAAATGCAGCTGATTTATTATTATAGTATTTCAGACTACTACACAACACAAATATCAGAATTTGGCAATAAAAGACGTGGAAGCCTAAGTTTTCAAGTCATGGTAGTTAAAGCGTCGCAGTTAAGATTTTATAATTCTGCATTAGGATGATGCAGAGGCTACATGTGGAGGCTCATTTTCCTGAACAGTTTCTTTTTATGTTGTCTCCTGCAGAGCTTCAAAGCAGCACGGCTCCAGACAACACAGAGAGGAAGCCTCAGTCAGAATCGGCACAGCTTCCTGCCTCTCATGCCTTAATTAAGCCTGAGGACCTGGAGCCCATTAAGCCAGGCAGCTCACTGAAGACCCTGAGGACCCTGAGGCAACCGAGGGAGGCCCCCGACCACTTCATGACCTCCTCCACCCTCATCGGGTCCGTCAGTGATCCACCCACATCCAGTAAGTCAGAAACAGAGATGTGCGTTGATAGCTAGATATTGTCTTTCTCTAAGAGTCATAATCATATTCATTTAAACCTGCATTAATGTCTTCTGGAGCACCTAATGTTCAGGCCTGTTTGTGGACATTTCTACTAATCTATAGTGTTATAAGCACTAATTCAGCATATTTATATTCTATTCACTCCCCTCTTCTAAAACTCCTTACTCACCATGTGGTGTGTCTTCCCATAGACGGCCGCACCTCTGGGATCCCGACTGTGCGCTGCGACCTTCCAGCTCCACGCATAAAGAGAGTCACTGACAAGAACGACTACGGCGATACATCGACAGCTGTAGACCTTCTGTATCCATCGGTTCATGCCCTCCGGGGTGTTCATGAGAAACACTTCTTTTGCCCTCGCACCAAGAAGGAGGTACGTACGCACAAGATCCACCGTATAGTGCAACTAAATGACAACATAAGATTTACTGTAAGTAAATACTCTATCCAGGGTTGTACAGTCATACAAAAAAAAAACTACGAATATCATGGACGTTGCTTTTTCCAGGGCTGGAAAAGTAAAATAGTGTTATTCATTGAACTGCATTAAAATATTTATATCAGTTTTAATTTTTTTATAAACATTCTCATCTTCCTCTTCACAGATTGCAGAGATCTTCAGGAATGTGGGCGTTAATGTTTCTGAAGAGACGTTCGAAGAAGCCTGGAAGCTGGCGTCCATGAAGCATCCCTCCGGGGAGGTTTGTGTCGAAGTTTTCCGCAACGTACTCAAGGAAATAAAAGCAATATGATACTCACGATATTTTTACTGGCACAGTGTTTCCTCATCGCTGTCTTAACGATATCTTCACATGACAACCATAATGTGAAAATCTCTGTATTTTGAACCGCCGTTCTCAGTGACCTCAGAGTCAAGTTAAAAACTGTTTTTAAAGAGCAACAAAAAAGACATCTTTTCAATGCTTTTTGAATTTTGTTTGCCTTTGCAAGTGGGACACTTATTTTTATACATAGAGCAATACAACACTTTTTGTCATTACATTGTTGTTCATATGAACTCAGCTACTTTGGATCTGAGTTCCAAAGTAGCTTCTTTGAAGTCCATCCATCCATCCATTATCCAAACCGCTTATCCTGTTCAGGGTCAGCTGGGAGCTTCTTTGAAGTGATGCATTAATATGAGAACTCCCAAGAAACAAGTTTCATTTGAATGTTTTTTGCGTCAGCAGAGTGTGTTTTAGGTATGTGACCTAACCTAATACTGAGAACACCTAATCTATTTGTGCTGTCACATATTCTATCACTGCTGCTATTCTCTTCAACTGACATCAACTTTTATTTCACACTGTTACTGTATCATGATCGTGGTTATGAATCTTTAAACAATAAATGCAGAAGGGGAACACATACAGCTTTAACGGCTAACATCAGATTAATGATCATAAGCATCTATTTGCAGTACCTGGCAGAGGACAATATAGAGAGCCATACTGTACCTCATGCACACATTTCAATATATGGAATTAATTCTTAGTCGGCATCAAGTTGCTCTCATGTGATGACATGCTGGAGAACCGGCCTGCTCCTTCAACTGTGTCTCCATCATTAGGAACCTGTTTGATGTATTACATGCAGTGTTCAAAGTAACAAATAATGCATTATGGAGTATAATATGGGTGGGTTTTCATGTTGAATACAAACCAACCCTCCTCTGATAGCAACCAGGTTCATATTTTCTCACATCTTTTTACATTAGCATGCAGGGAAATGACAAAAACCCACATATTGCTGGAACAAAGCAGAATGTGTTTATCGTTATCTTTAATATGTTCTGTGATTGATTCAAGAGCGTGTGTGCTCTGGTTTTGAAATAACAGATTGTGTTTAAGAGGCCTCAGTTGTGACTTGTTTTGACTCAAACATTCTTTCTTCTGGTCTGAATATTAGAACCAGTTTTCTGTCAACACAAATTTAGAAACTACAAACGCACACAGGAGAATCTCCTGCACATGAGACTGAATAGCATACAGAAATAAACTGGTAAATAGGCTGAAGCTGAGATAAAAAAATTCAAATGAAAACTAATTCTTAAAGTGTTTTATTTAAGCTCCCTGCACAATAGACAACATACACTAAGTATTCAATTAATCACAACACAAAATATTAATAACGCTACAAATTCAGAGATAAACATGTCAGCAAACAAAAGAACTGTTCCAATTACATGTCTGTTTATAGAGTATCAATGTCTATGAAAATGAAAAATACAATTTCATGCACAGCAACAGCTCATTTGTCATGTCAACATCTCATCTGTCTTTTGTTGGAGACAACATGTCATCTTTTGTTGGTACACCTAAGCTGCTGTGAACCAGTGTCACATCTTTAATTGATTGCTTTGGACTTAACAATAACAGTTGGCGTGACCGTAGTAAATACTGAGAGGTACGTTCTTCCTGCCTCATCATTTGTTCGGTCAGAGTTTGATGTCCAAGCATATATTCATCTTGTAATTCTATTAATCAACCTTGAAATGGAAAGTTCTGACAGAGAGAGCAAAATGAATGGATGGCTTCTCGGAGCTGAGACGCGCGCAGACATTCAAACAGACACAGACTTCCAAAGAGGCACGAGGAATTGTTTGCAATCTGTTTCGCTAACCAGATTAATGAAACGTGTTGGCACGCCGCCTCGACTGCTGCACATGTCTGCAGATTACAAAACAGAGAAATCACTAATAAAAAACACCATTAGCTTTTTGTACATTCACCACTTTGTTTTTGTTTTCTTGTTAATTTCCATTAAACTGAGTGATGCACGGGCGTGGCAAATTGTTTAATGTGCTCTCCCCCATATCCATGAGCATATTGACATGTGCTAATGCTAACCGCACTCATTTAATCTCATTAAGACTCTGCGAGATGCTCCACTGGAACCAAAAAATACCCCCACGCAAACTTCCACAGACCACATATTACTATGCAGGAAAATTAGAATAATCCTCAGCGTATTTCATTATGCATGAATTAGCAGCCGCTAATGACAGAATCCTCTGTTTGTCAGATATGTTGTCAACATTAATAATATTGCAGCACGCTTTTAACAGAATGGGATGACACGCAGCATTCACAACGGGATGCTTTTTGACAAGTGACACGTTTCTGGCAGTGACCGTGGGCTCAGACACCGGCTGCGTTAGCGGGAGTTAAGCGGCTGGGCAATGTTTCTGGTAGAATGTGTCACTCTTGCTTGCAGCGATGGAATACAACTATTTTCACTCGTGTTGTCGATCCATAAAGTGCTTTTTCTGATCGCCAAAAACCAAGTACCAGAACATACGCCCCCTCCTGCTTACTATGGAGACTGGATTATCTTGTTGCTTGTTGTTACAAGTACCTTATACATTTACACTAATATATGTGGTCCCTTTTTATATTTCATGTATCGCATGCCGAGAATACAGTTATGAAATACAAAGGGCTTCACCTGTAAATGCTGAGTGCTAATGCAGAGCTTTTACATTAGCTCGCTGATGTCGAGGTCAAAAACTGTACGGAACTTATTAAGGGAGAGAAACCGGAATGTATCAGTCATTTCCTTCTAACCACTATGGTCGACCGTCTCTGAAATAGTTAACCTCCAAAAAGAGAATTTTCTTTTGCGACATGTATTCAAAAAGGTGCACTATGCCATACGCAGACGACAACCAGCCGGAACAAATGGCTCTGTAAGCGAAGAGTATGAAGCGTAGTTCATGGTTGCTGCAGTGAAGCGGGCGCGAGGCGCAAAATGACAAAATCCCGGACTGCACATTGTTCACGGAGGCTCCACACAAGTGGATGCGCCGCTTGGTCGTGCACCTCTGAACTTATGTAAATTGGCGCGCGCTCTGAGCTTTTCAGACATGACTGTCACAAATGGTTCACCGCCATCTGCGGAAGTGCGAGTATAAACAAAGCTTAAGTTCTCACCACTCTGCTCACATACCTGGAGAGGGGTAGAGAAGATTCCTGTGTACAATAAAGGCTCATGGGTAATATTTGGTCTTATGATCAAGCAATTTATTGGTACAACAAACTCAACAGAATTCATTCTTGACCTTGGAAACAGCAGTTTGACCAAAACAAATTAAGGTTCACTCATAAGCTCATTCTGGAACTTTCAGCTGCATCCCGTGGGCTTCCTCAGTGGATAGTTTGTCATGGAGATGGCTCAGTTGTCATCATGTGACCTACAGTAAGAACAGAGCTTCAGTCACGTGACAACAGGTGTTTGTATACATGGTCACTTTTGTCACATGACCATATTTTAGGTCACGTGGTGACATCACCATGACAGCAAAGCAAACCCCATATGCGGAGGAAGTCCAAGAAATGTGGTTGAAAGCTGGATCTGGAGTGAGGTTTTTATTTTTTGAGCAAGAGAGAGGTTTGAGGACAACCTTCAAGTAGTGAGGTAGGTTCATTTATAAAGTTCTGAGGTCTTCAGGTGTTATGTCTCTGGGTCCCGTTTCATGTGATCGGAACACACAGTTCTTCAGTCAGCCGATTCAGCCGAACACTCCTCCCCCGTCGTGTCCTGGTGACGGACAAATGGCCTCGTCATCACTCGGCCAGTTTCCAGTGCCAGTGCCAAACAGTCGTGACCGTCCAGTCCGGAGACGCTCCGCTCGTCAGCTCTCGGTGGAATCTGGAAGGAAAAAGGGGGTCGACGTGTTTAACAGGAGCGGAGTGGACGAAGTGTTTTGAGGCCAATCTTCCTGCTAACATTTCTGACTAAAGAGAGAACGGTTTACCGCTCTTAAACGTTGCCGCGTGAACACAAACGAAACCGAGGGACAAATGCGACAATCGTAGCACATTAGTCCCCCGGAACGGAACAAAGCAAAAACGAACCGCAGGTCTGGAAGACACTCGACTCGAACTAAGTTCTGCTTCTCGTCTCACCTTGAAAACAATGTGGTGAGGATTCTGAAAATAGCTTCCTTATCCGGCCAAACTGTTTTGCTAGCCTACGGGATAACATTTGAAGTGTAACAGGCTTTACTTAGAGGGGATTTCAAAACCTGAAACAATAGGAAAGAGAATCTGGCTAACTAGATAGGTGGGCATTAGGTAGAACAGCCGGCCCATGTGGTCCAGCAACTAACCGGATTACTGATGGGAAATGTAAAGAGGCTTTGACTGTTACATGCACTGGGAGTTGAATTATGTCCCCTTTCTGTTATACAGCAGTGAATCATATCAGGGTTCTTTTTTAAACCCAAATCACAACAACGGAAAGTGATGCAGTGACAGAATTTTACATTTACATTTTTGACAAGCAATCAGAGGTCCTTTTCAGACGGAAACGCAGAACATCGCTGGCTTCATCTAGCTGTGTGGTGACCGTGTGCATTGATGTTCCTCACGGCGTCATTCAGACACGACAGGGTGAGTTTATTAGATATCGAGAAGGAAGGCGATATCTCTCGCTCTCTCACAGCACGGGAGCTTATTTCACAATGTCACAATTTGATCAAGCATGGAGAAAGACAAGACGTTACGACGCCTCTCATGCCATGTGTTTATTTTAGGGATTTCATTCATCCAGTTGGCATCAGTGAAAACTTTTAATATGTAAATAATGGGACAGCTGGTCTGATTACTCTTGTGCTTGTAAAAGATTTTCTTATTTAGAGCTTTTTTACAGTGTGTCTGTTCATATTTGGAAAGTGTGTCTGAACTTACATTATTAAAGTATTAAAGTGAACACAAATAGGATCATAGGAGAGTCTCTCGCTTTTGTTTCCTTTTATTCCAATCAGTGCTTCTAAATATGTCTTCCTCTCCAGTGTATTAGTGGCATAAATCCAGTGAAATAAATGTCACTTTCACTGTTTCCCCAAGTGAGGCATTAAATATTAGATGAACTCTCATCCACCTGAACATGTATTCTCCAAAATAATGCTTTCCAAATCCTGTAGATTTGAACACGACAAAGCCGAACGATACAAGATGTGATTGTGAGTCGTGGTTTTGGACACATGGAGCGTCTGTGCAGACGACATGCGGAGTGCTTACTCATAGACCGCCGTCACTATTCTCCTCTGTGGGCCGCCATCGTCACTGGAGGCCACTTTGAAGATCTTCGTGCCCTCGGGGTCATCGGGCCCTTCATATGTTGACAGGAGCCAGAACCTCATGACCACAAAGCAGAACTTTCTACCTGCGAGAGAAAAAGACAGAAATCTTTAAAAAAAAAAACTGAGGTTATGAGTCCACGGTGCCTTCATGGGGAAGACGGCGGGGACACTTTTATGACATTTGACCAACGTCATCAATTTCAAGAAGCTTGCTCGGGTTATGGAAGACTTGAACGGACTGGAAGGAAACCCTGATGGAATACGTAGTAGTGTCCTGAAATCACTTCTGTCACTCAAGTGTTCTCACGTAACACACGAGGACCAAAACTCACCAAATTTATCAAAGACGACGGACACGTCTTCCGGCAGCATGAATACAATGTCCTCCATTGTGACGGCGAGCTGCTGTCTCTGAGCCTCGCTGAGGGACCGGCACCTCGTCTGGACGTAATCTATCGTCTGAAATGACAAAAGAATTCATCAAAACTAAAACTGACAGCGATAATTAATCATTATCTCCACAAATTCACTACTTTCGATGGTTGCGACTCTTGGCCATGCATTTGCACCTACATTTTTGGGTTATCAATTACATTATAAAGATGTTTATTTAAAATAAAAGTTTGAATAGTATTAGCAGGTAAAACAGTCAGTGGGAAAACATTTACTTCTCATTTGAATTGATCTCCAGTGTGTACATGTAGGCCTACTGTCTGTGCATGACGTGTTACCTCACTGGACACAATCCCCACTAGACTGTGGTATCTGCCACTGGACATCAGGTTGGAGACGTGGACCAAAGCCTGGGATGGATGAGGAACAACAAGGCGATTTATTCACCTGCATCATGGTGGATGATGTTAGTGACTCATGTCGTTATAAGTCCTTTTAGTAGATTGCTCTGGAGCTGTCAATCAAGCAGACGGAGTTTACCCAAGGCAGTTGTTTAAGTGAGCATCTCCATTTTCTTTTCCCAAGAACTTTAAGGACCTCAGCTTTGAGCGCTCAGAAATAATGGAAATTTGAACATTTACAAAGCCGTGACTATGAAAACTCCACCTGCTGATGAAGATCATGTAATACGATCGAAAGCTCCCCAACAGCTACTGGACAGACCTTGAGGTGAGACCGCTTTCTCAACAGGAAGTATTTAGTTTAACGTCGACTGAAAAGTGGTATTTAAGAGTTGCAGTTGATTTTGTAGGTGTTTTCATCCTTTCATGTTAGAAATGTGAAGATAAAACAACTTTAGTCTACATCTTCTAATTCATTCATTCTAGTTTCTCATTTATCTTGTATCCTAGTATGTTTGGCTTCTATAAAAACCCTCGTGGCCATGTCAAAACCTCAGTTTGTTTCATTTAAATCTGAAGAATCACAGGAAGCTTTGAAACCATTTAAACTGTGAAAACAAACAGTAGAAGCCTTCTATCAACCACATATATAGAAAAGTTACCCGGATGTTTAGAACTGATGCAGTTGCAGAGCAGAAGACCTGCTGGTTCTTCTGTCAGTAGTTACCTGCTTTACTCCCGTTTGAAACTCTGCAGAGTTCAAATCTAACTCAAAGTGCAGATCCACGAGATACATGATAACTTTGCACCGGATCCACGTGATCGGGTCCGGGATGCCAACCACGGAGACACCGGGCCGCCCGGCGGAGCTCCCCGGCGGCTCGTCCGGCTGCGAGCCGAACAGCCTGTGTCTCTGAGCGGCGAACACGAACCTCCGCTTGCACAACCTCCGGCCTCGCGCTGCGGGCCCGGACACCCCGGTGAAAGCACGCGCAGGAGGACGCACGCACATCGCCGCCCACTGTCGGTACACAGCCGGCTGCTCGCTGCAGGTCGGGCCCCTCTTCCAGGCGCAGATGCCAGGTGAGCACGTCGCGAGGCCGCCGAGCTCGCGGCGTGCAGCGAGGCTGGTGATGCGCTGCATCAGCGCGAGGAGGACGCAGCGTTACCGGCGGCGTTTGATCCACGAACCGGGGCTGGAGCCTCCATCTTCACCGTTGCCTTTGGTAACCTTACGCAACTCACCCCATGCTGTACCCATAATCCTTATCGCGACTCCGACGTAAACACACATGACTGCTGCCTTCAGGTGCTGTTGGAAATTCAGGAACAATCCACTTTTTTTCTCCACTGCTGGTGGTTGTTTCTGTCTTTGGCTCTTTTTCTGGTGCTATTTTTTATGATTCAATCTTGAGTATATTTTTGAATATTTGTATTAGGTTTTTATGAATATATAATATAATTTTGAATAAACAGATTGTTGCTAATTGTACATGCAACACTATTTGTAAGTACAAACAGATTAGTATAGTATGTATAGTATAGTCTGTCAGTTGTAACAGGATGACTGATTCTCTACAACATGTGATGTGTAAAATATATTTTTATATAACTACATTTCCACAGATTACTTATGGCCACAATTCAGCAGTTCAATCTTCTTCCATTCATTCTGCTGCTGCACACATTAAACAAAGGTCTCATAGGTCAGTATTTGTGCTGATATTCTCTCTTCATGATTGAGTAAGTTTAAAATTTACAGGCAGCACTTAAAGGCAGCAACGTTGCTGTACACACTTTTCCCAGTAGAGGGCGATAGATATCCATTTATCCGCCTCACGTCGTGTGTGTGTTACAAAGTATAGAGGAAGCTAGAAAACAAACTTTGTGTCTGTGCGTGCATGTATTATTATCACGACAAAAGCCAGTGATGTCTGCACACACACACACACACACACACACACACACACAGAACAAGTTGTTCCTTCGGGCCAGCAGTTTCCGCCCAGTCTTTGTTTTTCTGCGCAGGTGCCCCAAAATGATTGTGCGAAAATGTGAAATTTGATCAGCAGACCAAAACATCATTAAGTCCCCGCTGTTCTCGGTGATTACAGGTCAGCGCCGTTTTCTCCCCCCTCTTCAGCGCGCGCTCGCACACACGCGGGCAGACACCTGCGCGCGGCCCCGCCCACCTGAAGTTCTCCCAAACTAATTGTATTTATCAATAATTAGCAGCGCGGCACTTGGTTATTTGAAATCACGCTCAGACACGGAAACCTTTTGCGGCGACGTGTCACAGTAATCCTGATGCTTTTTACATCTGCTCGTCGAATGGAGCAGCATATTAACGACTTCCGCACTGAAGAGAGAATCATTTGTTGGGGAATCTGCAGATAAATACACAAGTGAAGAAGAGTTTGAGTTCAGGCTGCTGTTTACGCCACAATAATCAAGCCCAGAATAGAGTGAGTAGGAGGAGGAAGAGGAGAGAGAATTAAAGAAGGAGTGAAGGTAGGAGGGAAGACAACAGCACTGAGAGAAAGAAAAAGACAACTAGGAGAGAGAAACACTTAAATGTAGTCAGACCACATGAGCCGCTTGACACGTTTCCCTCCTGGAATAATTAACACTTGGTCTGTCTCCTGAAATGAAATCGTCAACTGTCACAAACACATCAGACACATCTGCATTCATCTTCAAAATCCAGAAGGAAAAAATAAACTGTTTGAGATGTTTTATTTCTGTTTCCCGTGGCTAATGAATCAAGTTTGAATCTGCTATCAAACTGTAAAATACAAACCACAACCAGTTAAAACTGCCTCTTAACACCAGTTGAGAACCAGCCTGCCAGTTCAATCACTGCTAGAGGTGCAGCTGTACGGGCGCTGAGGTCATGACCACTGTGCCTTCTGGGAAGTTTACATTTACACTCTACAGGTAAAGACTTGGAAATGATTCTGTTATTCCTCAGTGATAATATATTTACATGTGGCTGTATTTATGAAAACACAGATTCAATTAAAAATAAAATGAAGGCATGGAGTATTTTCCCCCAGAATCTATATTCCTGGCCATGTGGTAGCAGTTAGACCATCATTTAAAGATAACATTAACATAATATAATAATTTAATTAATGACATTTGCAGATTGTTGGAGGGTTGCAATGGGGGAATTGGATTCATGACTTCGGCCTTGACTCCGCTCTCTGAGACAGGTTTCCTACTCGGGTTGTAACGTCAACGCTTCAGGCCGTGACGGTTTACCGGGACACTCCTGCTGAGAGCATCCTACAGACGTGTTTCAGTGTCGTGGAGATGCCTCTGCGTCTCCACTGAGCTCTTTCCTCCGTTGAGCCACTGAAAGGCACTGTTGTCCACGGCTGAACTCCTCGGGAACACGACGAAGACGTCGCGTTGATCCTCCAGAGTGTTTAAAGGCAGGCGACTGGTTAAACCTGAGGCCTGGTCTATCAATAATCATGAGGTAACTTCATCAATAAGACATGCTGCTTTCTGGACAAAAAATACAGCTTTAAAAGACATCTGAAAACAGGATTTGGATGCATGGAAATGAATACACAGCATATGACGTTGCAACTTTGGCGTTCATGTGGTAATATCAGATTAAACAGGCCGGGCTTGGACCCTTAAAAAGGGGTCGCAAACTAAATCTGTGTGTCTGGAGACAGAAGATGAGAAAGTAGAAACACGTTTCAAACGAAAGAAATAACTCCTTATTTACTGCGGTGCACATTATTTACTGTGTCCTTATTCTAAGTGAGAAAAAAAGGCAGTAAAATAAAGCTGCCAGTGTCCAAAATCTCAATTTACTGCTCGCTGTAAAGTAAACTGTCGAGTGTCGAGGGAGTGATTTTGGACCGTTTTATTATTTTCTTTCACATTTTCCTCCGTATCTTTGTTTTTTTTCATGTACATTTTTGTGAACGTTTTCTCAGAAAATGTAATCAGAGAAGAAATAACAGTCTTGCGCAACAAAGAGGTGCCACCTGCGTGTCACAGAGGGCCACGAGTAGACGTCTGTTCTGTGTTTTAAGGGTCAGAAGAAGCCACAAACGGTTCAGAAACATCGTGGCACTGATACATATACGTAATATAAAACTGATTCATGTATTTTATGTCTTCTCTGTTCTGATTCCAACTGAACAGATTACTCAAAATGTTCCACAGTGAAGCGATAATGGACTCAAAAGAGCAGATTTTAGTTGTTTTTTTTCCTTTCTTCATTATCAGGTTTATTAGAATAACTTGCTCAATTTTCCGCTGGAAAATATCTTGAAAAAAAAATTTGTTTTTGTAAATTTGAATTTAATCTGGGCTACAGGTATTGGATTTTTGTGTCTGCTGGCAGGGAGCCACACACAATAGCAGCACAGGTGTTGACCAAAAAACAAAGAGGAGAGAAAAAGGGAAAAGCAGAAAGTGATCAGAATTATCATTGTAGAATGCATTTGGCTTCTCTGCCATGGAAAGGAGCTTTAAATAGAGCCACAAAGGTTATGTAAAAATTGATGCGTGGATATCTCCAAAATTCGTGGTCCTCCGTGTCGTTTCTTTTCTTTTTTCTTCTGCTGAAGCTTTTTACTAACTCCATTTCAAAATGTGATTGTTGATCAAGAGTACAGATATCTTTGACTCCAGCGTGGGGTAATGAGAGAAATTAGCACAAATGCTCTAAGTAATAGGTCCTGGTGCTTTTTTTTTTCAATCACAAATTATTTTTCAACTTTGTTTTTGGATCTATGCATAAATTAAAAAATCTGCAAAAATTTATTATTCATCTGAGATGTGATTAATATGCAAAATTATGCAAATTAAGATGCAATTAGGCTCCAATTCTCTAGTGGAATTTTCCATTATAATTTAATACAAAGTAACAGAGTAATTGGTGTCACGTGTAATTACGGTTACTCAAGTGCACTTTCAGGCATGCAAATGATTCGCTATATGTTGGTTATCCTATGCAAATGTACCATGTGGTGTTTTAACAAGTTGGGGAGAACACAATGGGTGCGCGGTTACCCGGTGGGGTTTGGAACAAGGTAAAGACACCAGGGCGGCTTTTTCTGTTTTTGTAAATGAGAGGAGTTGGAAAACTTTCAGCGGCTCAGATTATCACCAGTCAACACTTCCAGTTACTTTTCCTTTTTCCTCTCTGAATGTTGGTGGAGAGGCGCAGACTCTCATCCGTCACCCATCGATTAACGAGGGGGAACTGTTTTGGATGTGACTTTTTAAAAGGGAAAGGAGGGCGGTTTCCAACATTGAAACGTGTTGCTTCAGTCGAGTCGACAGTTAGCAGGAAATACGACAACACCTCCGACCCCCCCCCCCCCTCGCCTCCATTCCAGTCGCACTGTTCGGCGTCTTCATTACGACTCTGCCCCGTTTGATCAATGACACTGCAAATGTCACGAGCAATCACAAAACATTATGCGAGGGGGGGGGGGGGGCAATTACCTTTCAGCTCGGCGTGACAAACTTTCCAGTCTGCGGCCGGGCGGAGAGAAGAGGAGCGATTATGTAACTGATATCTATTGAGATAGAATGAAAGTCCTGTAAACGGCTCGCAGGGGGAAAAAAGAAGAAGAAGAAAAAAACGTCTCGCAGAGCAATTCCTTCTTGGGAGGCAAATTGATTTTAAATTGTTACATGGCTGGTTACATGTCCTGACATCTTGCTTTGCTCGCCGACACACACGCTCAAACACACACACACACACAGGCATTAAAAACACACAGATACACTTGTACACACACACCCTCTGCTATCTGTCTTGTTCATGATCAACGCTCAGAACAAAGACATCCTCCCTCCCTCCTCGTGCCTCCCCCCCTCTCACCCATCTTCTCTCTCTCTCTCTCTCTCTCTCCGCCTCCACTCTGTGTGCCTGCCTGCTTGCACAACTCTCTCAAAGAACATAATCCCTCAACAAAATGGAAACACAAAGGAAACTTGAGCTCAATCCTATAAACGCGCGGACACAGCAGACAATGCCTCCTCCCACCCGTTCTCCCCCCCTCTCCCTGCCTCCCCAACAGCCATAAATGCCCCGTGGCACAGATCAGGCTTTATCAACCCTCCCTTCCTCCTCCTCCTCCTACATCCATCCATCCCTCCTTCCCTCCCCGATTAGTACCCCACCACCACCACCTCTACCCCGCCCGTCTCGCTCCTACCCGCCAGCGTCTCCCATACCTCCACACGGACCGCTCGCATGCAGCAGCAGGAGGGCGGAAGGCCGTTTGATGATTTGGCTCCTGTGAGCAGACCTTTTTTTTGTGTGCCTGTTCTCGCGTGTCTTTGATTTGAGACGTGTGGTGAGCAGATTTGCGTGAACAGGTAGATGTTCGTAAGCAAAGCCGCAGTTTGACAACCTGCAATTTCCACCCCGAAATTTCAAGTCAGGATGAATGTCGAAATCACCACCGTGTCCAACACTGTCTAACTGTTTTTTTTGTTTTGTTGATGATGCTCAAGTGTCCGTAGATGATAACCAAAAAGTCCTTCTTATTAACTGACAAAGTAGCTTCTTGTCCATGACGCATAGAAGCAGGACAAAGTCGGTTGTCAGCACCTTCCCCAACCACTGTTGAAAAATATCAGTTTAACGATGTGGAAATGCTGATTAATACGGTTCGGATTAAAGACCAAAGACGTCTCCGTAAGGTTCAGGGAAATATCGTGGTTTGGATTAGAATAACTTCTTTGTTAAGGTTAGGGCAGCTTTGTCTTCGTTTGAAAATGTACAGCCACCTCCCAGATGTTTTGTTGACCCATCCAGCCACGCCGAACTCCCCCCTGCATGGGGTTTGTCGTCACCCTTCTTACCACTAGAGGGCTTCGTCACTTGAACGTAAACGTAAGTTGCTTTTGGACACGTCGTTATTCTGACAGTCTCATGATAACCCAATTCTTCTAGTTATTTTTTTTTTATCTCAAAGAACAAATGCCGTTAACGTGACCGAAGTTTACCTGAAAATTTGCTCACTATCGTCTCACATTGGTTTGGTGAAAAAGAGCAACAAAACAAACAGTTGTGTGTATTTGTTTCTTTAAAATCAGACATCCTTCAGTTGACTTTAATCAGACTTCACATCACTGAACTCGCCATGTGCCCGTGAATTTACAGCTATGCATGCAGCAAGATGTGAACTGAAGATAGCTTGTGGCTTTGGCAATCTAGGTCAGTGTCAGTTTCCACCTTTTGACTTAACTGTTTTGCTCCCGTTTGTTTAATAGAGCTTCGTCCAAACCGGCAGCCTGAGCACCAGCTCCCGATAGAGCAACTCCTGCTCGGAGCGGCAGCAGCAGTCGGAGAGGGAGCCCCCTGGAGGCGGAGGCGAGGTGGGTGAGGTTTGATCTGCTTTAATCTGGTTGTCGGTGGGAGGAGGGGATGTTGGGGAGCTGTTTGGCACCGGTACCGGGACTCTCTGCGAATGTGTGGTCTTCGGAGAACCACTTACCGCCCCCGTGCTCTCCTCCAGTTCCCAGCTCTGGAAGGTGAGGTAGACACAAACACACACACACACACACACACACACACACACACACACACACACACACACACCAGCCTGCTGATTAAATCAACCCTACACAGGGCAAAGCGTGATAACAGAGGCAAAGTAGGCCGCCTTCACTCGCTGTCACAGGAAGAGGAAGTGCCCTGGTGTACCTTCACCTGTGCCTGGGTGCCTCGCTGGTGCTGCCGCTACAACCCCGTTGCACAGCTGGAGGCGAGACAGCGAGCGCGTCGGATCAGAGCACAGCGAGGCTCACGTGTCGCGTTTCCTGCCCCCGCCGCCATGTCGAGTGACCATCTGAGGCCCCAGAGCAAAAGAGACGCAGAGAAGATGTCTGTTTTAACTGGAACGTCTATCGAAGGTCTCGGTGTGTTTCTGTGTTCATTCCACACTTACAGTAATTCACATTCCTCCTAACTTAAACATATTCTCTCCTCAAACAACACCTCAAAAGAACACCATGAATGTGTGGAGGACTTCATGTTGGTTAAGAAAGGAAAATAAATAAAAATCAGGTAAGTTGTTCTCACATGTGGCTGAATAATTAAATCAATTTTGGAAATTTAGCAACTGAAGTAATGGAAAGAAAAACAGGTTGGGATTATTATATACGTTTCCCTACTTATAACATGCCAGTGAGCAAATCCCACAAACATCAGAGATCTGGGATGGCGAGTCCTTCTCTATAAATTCTATAAATGTCTGGTCTCCTTTCATGGATTACTGTCATTTGCCATCCGTTATTGTGAGCGCCTGCCAGACTGGCTTGCCATTTCTGGGCCTGTGTTTTCCAACCTTGATATATTTGCCAAATGAATATTTGAAGCTGTAATTAAATTTATCCCACCTCTACACCTTCTGTAAGACGGCCACCTTGCACATTTCTCACGCGCCATATTTCAGCTATTTTCTGTGTGAAAAAAAAAAAAAAAAACACAGCTTGTTGCCATTTTTTAATGATTTGGAATGAGGATATTTTTTACCGGAATAAATCTGATTTCAGGACATTCATAATGGTCCTGCTTCCGTATTCAGACATAAATACGGATCGTGTGGCGAGAAGATTCTTCGGAGCTGTAACCGGCTTCATAAACAAACTTCATAAAATGTCTGGAATTATGATTAAAAAATAAATTAGGGGATGAAATTGTTGCGGAATTCAGACGCCGCACAAGTTACTGTTTGCAGACAGCCGAGAGAAGGCGCTTAAAATCAGCATGAACGGATCACTTCTCATTAATATATTAACGTGTTTTTTCTCACATTTTAGAGCTCGATCCAAAAGGCGTATTGTTTATTTGAGTAACAGAGGGTACACGTGAGCTTTACACTGGAGGAAAGTTAATGTTTTATTTAAAGACTACATACAAGAGGACGCTTTAACTATTGTTCACCCTGCGACACGAGGCCTCGACGCATGCAAGGAACAAACACAACTTTTGATTAATTCATGAGGCGGAACAATTTACCCTCAACTCTGTATTTTTTAGGGGGAACCGCTTTTTGTTTTTAACCACAGTGACAAAAAAAAAAGTTGAATTACAAAATGATTCCTGTGTAAATTTCATCACTTCAGACAATGATATTGTTTTGAATCAAGAAATCTCTTTTATATTTTGTGTATTTAGATATTTTGTTTAATAAATTTCACTCTTTTCAGACAGTCTATGTCCCTTTGGAGTGAAACTCAGTTGTCTTTCTTCCCATCAGAGGATCTAATGACTGACGAGTCCCGTCGTCGCCCTCCCTCTGAATCCCGTTAGTTACACTTTAAAGGAGCCCACTCCTCATAATTAAAATCTCCAAGCCTCCCAATAATTACCGCTGGTTCCCCTGCACTTTTGCATTGCACTTGTGGTGACATAATTCATTAGTGTTTGTCCAAAGAAATGATTTAGAGTCTTTAAAGTGCTCCTCCATGCAGAATAGCTATTAAAGCAGCCATATGCACATATGCTTGGAGCGTTAAACGGTTTGTTGAAGTCAGCCGGGGTACAAGCGATGATAAACATAAATTATGACTAATACACTGCACCACTGGCTTTTTGGAAAATAAAAAATTACTGACACAGGGAAACCACTTTGGATTTGCCATCACAGCGCTGCACCCCCCCACCCCCCCTCATCTGTGTGTGCTGAAGCGAGGATGTAGGAAGCACAACACAAATGGCTCGGGCATCACCTTGAATGTTCAGATGGGTAAGCTAATCGTTTATGCCTGGATACACCATTGTGATTACCTGGCTCCTTTGGCATCACTCCTGAGCTCTCTCAAGGCGATTGCGGAGTGCCTTTTGTTTTCCTTTAGTTCCATTAAAAAGTTTCGACCACACAATGGGACTCGTATCGCTGAAGTTCACGCCACGAATTTGGACCAATAGCTTGTTATTTCTTTTGCTTTTAACAACCTGTGATTAACTGTGCAAAGTGCAAAACCAGTCTCCGGTTTTGTGACAAACACCCCCGGTGAGGAGTGTGTCTCGAATGACAAAAGAGAAAGATGATTTTACCACCTAACAGCTGGTGCAAATGAGCAAAATCTCATTGACTTTTACACCAACACCGTCACTTTGTGCATGTTGCTATGTGTGCATGGCTCTTTGATTTCTGTCCTACATAACACGTAAAAACACCAAACATCTATTTCAAAATCTACACATCATTGTCATTATGGCTGTTTTTATTGACCTAGTTGTAGCTCCGCTGTGCTCCTCCTTATGTCCATTTTCAGAATGTATGCGAAGAAATTATGAAACTACAGACCATTAACAGAAGTTAATACAGGCTCTAATGTTAATTAGAGCTGAAATAATTAGTTTTATAATCAGATATCTGATTAACTGAAAATTTCTCAGCAATTGCTTTGCAAATAGAATAATTGTTTGTCATTTTTCAAACAAGGATTCTAAATATTCTTAGATTCCGGCCTCTCAATTGTAAGAATATGCTGCTTATCTTTGTCTTATGTGATATTTAACTGATTATTTTGAGGTTCTGAACCGTCAGTCGGTACAAAAATGCGATTCGTAGACATCGTCTAATGCTGCGGAAAATGATAACGCGCATTGTTTCAGTAAATTTCTGACTACACAATGATCGATTGTACCAAATAATAATCAGCAGGTTAATCGATAATGAAAATAATCATTAGTTAGCTGATGGAGTCTTACTTGTTTTTATTCCTTCCTCTTTGAATCTGCTTTTCATTCATATTAACGTGGACTGCTCTCACTGCACCACCTCCACTGTGGAAGCCTCCAGTTCCCGGTGAACACGGCCTGATGTATTTACCTTACAGCCCTCCTGTACATGCATCACTTCCCCTTTGTGTCTCTCCTATTTTTTTTAAGGGAACTGCAGGAATTATTAGCGGCTTAGCACCGAGAGGCCCCTAAGTAGCTCTCGGGGTGTAAGCCTCTCTCCCGAGTCGAGGCCAGCAGCACTCTGAGCCCCCGGTCCCATTCAGTGATGATGTACATGTCAGCAGGGACATGCAGTGATCCCTCACTTCTCCATGCTAAATGATCATTTTCTTTCTTACACTCTGTCTTTCATTCAAGTAAATCCACTCCCCTAAAAAAAAAAAACTCCCAGAAAATATTAACAAGCTGCCGAACAATAGTCCTCAGAAAGCATGAATCAGCAGATGATTCCCAATTCCATGCACACAACAGGGGATTGTATTGAGGCTATGCGTGTGTGTGTGTTAGGGTGGGTGGAGGGGAGGCCTCTGTTAGCACTGACGTTCCCATCCAACAAAATTCCAAACCCCCGGCATCAGTACAGAGCTTATGATCTGTGGGAAAAGCCGAGGCGAGTTGCGGAGCGGAGCACCTCGCCCGAGTCTCCAGACGGCCTGATTTGGGAACGCCGTGAAATCCGTGGCACCTCTCCTGGCTTCCTGGCTGAACGGCTGCCATATCTTGTGATGGACTGAGGCAGGAGAGAGCGAAAGCAGCCAGGGATGAATACGGCTTAATCTTTTACCCAGGCCACATGTGTGTGCATGATAACATGGTTGCTTTCTTCCTGTGCAGGGTTATTCTCCGCCAGCTGCCAGGTTAGCTGCCTCGCACAGCCTTGTTTCGCTGCGATATTTGCCCGCTGTAAAAAGAACCATTGCACCTAAGGTGGGGGCTAATGCATGTTTTTGGAATTGGCGGTAATTCCTGACACATTTCGAGAGACAGATAGGGTGTCTTATAGCAAATGACAATATATGTAAAGACACCTAGCCCCCCACCCCCCCTCACCCTCACCCTTTTAGTTCCTAATATTTTGTTTGTGAGGAGCCTGCTTTTCGCTGGGGATAGAGGTTATTTTTATAATTAAATGGCGGCGTTGTGATGAAAAGCAGCTCGACGTGCAGCAAAATACCTAAACACACATTTAAAGTTGGGTCTGCAGACATAAAGAAAATGTGATTTTGTCGCGACACAACATCCCACCAGGTTCCTGAACACAATAAATACAGATCTAAACGTGTCTGTGCTAAATAGTTGCTAATTTTAAATTTTAGCAAATTTACAGGCAACAAAGACAACAACATTAAAGCAGCTTTCTCCCTCATTCTTTATTCAAAATGTCTGAATTTAATATATGTGTGTGTATGTGTGTGCGCGCTACATGCAGGTGCTCTTCACTCCATACATTTCCCCATCATCTACATGGGCTTTAATGCAATCACTCCAGCAGCTTGGTGTAAATTTCCCCTCCTTTCTCTCCTTCTCGCATAAACTTTCTCCCCCTCCGCTCATCTGCCCGGCGACACAAAGCCCATTTATTATGATTGCATTACCATAAATGATTTTATAACATCTGCTTGTCAATAATTATCGCACAAATTCCTGTGCCCTCTGACCCGTGCTCTGAATGAACCCCAGGTGTAAGGCACTGTCGGGCTAATGAGTAGCGCCACGCTAGCACATTGTCCCCACGTCAGTGCACACAGCCACTTCAATTAGAGCCTGGCACACGCCTTAATATTAGCCGAAAATTGAGGAATTCATGCGGTAATTGAAAACATTGCATTCAAGAAGCAAATGGTGAGGATATTTGATGGAAAACAAATGGTTGTTTCTGGAGAATATGGAGATAGTATGTTGCGTGTTACCGAGCAGCAACAACGTGGACGAGGACAGGTGGAACACATTTGGACTATTTCTTAAGGAGACTTTCAGCGGTACAAGAAAACCTGACTAAAACAGGAAGGCCACTAATTCAAAATTAAGTCACATTACAAAAGAAACACAACAAAAATGTCATAACGTTCACTTTCGTACATTTTTGTTGAAATACTGCTTATAAATGCTAAATAGGGATGTTCTAATGAAGTGTAAAAGTCAAAATTATATGTTTAAGTTTTTACATAATGAGAGAATGGCAGACGGAAATACGTCTTTGACAGGTTCTGGGTTGACAGACTGGTTTACGATATTTAAATAATTCACACACCTTTCTAACAGGTGTGCTTTTGATTATTTTGAATTTGTGTTGGTGATAATTGTGGGGAAAAAAGATGAATAATGATGGAGATGGAGATGATATTTTTAAATGTACAGTTTTACAAATATTACTACATTTGTACTTTGATGCACTTTTAAGGGGCTTTGCCATCATAGTGAAAGTAATATTAACAAATCCCCCAAAAATAGACAAACATCGTGTTCAAAACAATACAGCAACAGCAGTTAATAAAATCCTCAAAACAAATATCTGATATCCGATACAAACTCCCATCATCCTGAAACACAATGACAGCAACGATCTGATACGTAACTGAAAACAAATAAAGGTACACTCACTCTAATGCCACACGCTCACATTACAAACCATTATTCAAGTGCTCAAAGATGCTGAAGTGCATCAATCTATTTCACAAAGTCGGTTTCTCCCTGAACAGCAGTCTAGTTGCTCTACAGCAGACACAACTGCAGCGTCAGATGCAGTCCTAATTGAAAAGTTAATTAACTTTTTGAAGTCATCAGCTGTCAATCCTGCAAATCAGACTCCAACCCGGCCCCCCCCCCCCGAGACCAACTTTATATCAGTCTTAATGGCTGGGGACCCACTGCCTGGCTACATGGGAACATTTGGTCATTGAAAGTACCATTTATAGAGTATTGTTTAATTAAAGTCAAATTAAGAGAACTGTATGCAGAATTTAATTTCTGGTTTGAATTATTGTCGAAAACAGAGTGCAACTCAGACAATCAAACTTTTCATTATCCTCTCCTCCCTCCTGAGGTGCCTCCGCTGGCTCTTTGTTGACATGCTCCCACAGCATAAATGAGAGGAAGCTACCCACAATGCACTGCATATCTACACGTTTTCTCTCATACATACTACTTCCTCTTGTCGAACTTTTTTTGTTTTTAACAAACAAAAGCTTCTACTTTTAGCTCCGTCTGGAGCAGATAGCTGTCTGAAAAGTGTTGCTATCTGTGCGATATTTGAAATTACAAAGATTTTCTGGGAAATGAAATGTTTTTTAAATATGCAGTCGTTTTGGAAAGTTAGGACATTTATTGTGGTGAGTGAAGACATCTTGAAAAGTGACGACATTTTCAAGAACTGAGGACATTTTTGGAAAGTCGGCACATTTTGAAAGGTGAGGACTATTTTTACAAGTGAAGACATTTTTAGAAAGTGAAGACATTTCCAATAACTGAGGACATTTTTGGACAGTGAAGACATTTTTGGAAAGTAGGGACATTATGAATGGTGAGGACATTTTAAAAAGTGAGGACATTGTTGGAAAGTGAAGGCATTTTCAAGACGTGAGGACGTTTCTAAAAAGTGAGGATATTGTTAGAAAGTGAGGATATTGCGAAAAAAGTGAGGCCACTGTTGTCAAATTCAGCGGGACACGAGTTAAAATCCAGCCGTCATGCTGTCGTCTCATTTCGGGGCCTCTGTGGAGGCGAATCCTCCCGTGTTGTTTCTGGGGGTCAGCGCAGGTTTAATTGATTCTCCTTCTCCCTCCGTCTCTTATTAAGGCCACAGCGCCTCTCCATGGGAACCGCTAATTGGCCGTCCCCCGTGGCCACTTGGAGAAGCAGGCAGACGTGGCCCGGTAGACACTTCTGCCGGTCCACGGGGACGACAACGGATAAGAGATTCCCGACGACTACGCTGCTCGGTGGGTCTGATGTCTCCCTCCTTCACCATCTGGACACCAGATTTACCGACGAACCGACTGAGACCTGAGAGACTCGACGTGATTATTTAGAACATAACACCTCTGTATGTTCAGACTGGCGGGTGTGTATGTATTTGTATTTCTATCTTTGTGAGGACCAGCTTGAGTGTTAAAGACTTTGGGAGTTATTTCTGGAAACTGAGGATGCTCTTGTGAGGGCATGTTTGGAAAGTGAAGCCATTTTTTTGAATATTTTTTGTTTGAAAAGTGAGGATGGAGAGTAAGGATGTCAGGACATGTTGTTTTTTTATATTGAGGACTTTTTTTTTTAAATGTGTCTACCATTTTGGAAACAAGTGTCTTTACCACAAGAGAGGATGTTTATGAAAGGTGGGGAATTTTCAAACACGGAAGACATTTTGGAGATGGATATTTTTCAAAAGTGAGGATTTTATTTTTTTAAAGTGAGAACACTTTTTGGAAACTAAAAATATCTTCTGAAAGTGACTGTAGAAATGTTCAAAAAGTGAGCGTAAAAGTGAAGTTTAGGTTAAAGTTTGGGGCTAGAGAATGTATTCTGTCAGTGGAGGTCCTCACAAGTCAAGGACAAAACGTGTGTGTGTGTGTTTGTGAAAGAGAAAGAGAAGAATAGAGATGGAGAGATACAGTGAGAAGGTGTGGGAGTATATGGGATGATTTAAAGGTCGTGTGTGTTGTGGGCATGGCGTGTGCCTGTGTGTGTGTGACAGTCAGGTTTCATTAAGAGGGAGTAACAGTTGTGGTTTCACTGTTTCTGTGTGTTTGCTAGTTAATGTAGGTGTCTTGAAGTGTTTTGCATTTATAGGAAGTGGGAATCGTGAAAGTGAGGTTTTTGTGTGTTTACCTGTCAGGTTCGTGCAAGCTTGTGTGCACATGTGGCAAATACAAAATGCCCAAAAAAGTGTTTGCAAGCATGTATTACATTTGTGTGTGTTGCCCAACTGTGATAGGACATTAGCAGGTGTGTGTGTGTGTGTGTGTGTGTGTGTGTGTGTGTTTGTGTAACTCACCTTGATGTCTGTTACTCTGAAGTGAGGATGAGCAGCAGTCTTTCACCTCAGTTCTTCTTTTCTCGCTTCCCTTCGACCACAAAGACACGGAAGATGTTCATTTTATTCCCTATCAAACTGAAGTCTCAGCCCGTGCTGCTTCCTGCCTGCGCTTGGTATAAAACCAGCCCGTTTCCTCGAATATGACATTTAAATCTCTTCAGGTAAACTTTTTGTAAGAGAGCTGGAAGGCAGTGAAGGATTTTTTTTTTTTCTGCCAAACTGATTCTTTTCACACTTTTTAAAAAGTTAAACCTGAGCAACAATGCAACACCGAGAAAAGCAAAACAGTTTCATATGCACACGTTGAGATATTCTCACGGTGCTGAAAGGCTGAGGATGCATAATTCTTTTACAGTTACTTGAATAATATCAAAACATTCACACCATTGTGACTCAACAAGTGCCAGCGGATAAGACTTTGTCTTTCAGTCCCTTTGTTGTGGCGCAGGTTTTAATGAAATGCCCCAAATTTACCTGAAGCACTTGTCACCACTTTTTCGGTTTCGTTTTTTATGGGCCAGTAAACGGAAATCAACCGAGAATAAAGGTTTTCCACTGTCTACTTTTACGTCTTCAAAACATCTCAAATAATTTAAAAAAAACTATGTGGTTTATTGCGGTTTAAATATATAAATGAACACTGTCAGAGCAAAAGGGATCTTCTCTGCAGAAATCGTTTCAAAAGATATTGAGTAAGGAAACCTAAGGAAATCCTGTGCAAACAAAAAGCAAAAAAAAAAAAAATCATATCAAAACTCTCCAGTCATAATGGTTGTAAAACCACAGCGAAGACACAACTGTGCAGGAAGAGTGGAATTGAAAATGAATCAGGCGTGAAGTTTCACAGCGTGAGTACACTGAAATCACAGTGGATTCCAGAGAGAGCCCGGGAGTCAGGATTAGCGTTTGAAGGCTAAATGGTGTTATCGGTTCTGATTAAGGGGCATGTACGTGGTACTCGCTCCACCTCTGAGACAGCCATGGATGTCAATAGGGCTAATTGGCTCATTAGACCAGGTATTTAACTGTGCTATAATCATTCTGTGTCATCACTTAAGCCCTGGTGGAGCATGAGGGGCTGTGGACGATTGAAAAGCCCCCTAACCTCTGGAATAATTTGAGATACGAGAGGCTCGTCTGACAGGAAGAGCGCCGGGCGGCTCATGATATCTTCTGCTGTGTGGGTTTTCCTTTTCTTTTTTCTTTAAAGGTTTTTTACTTTTCCAGCAAATGTTTGACAAAAAAAGGACAAACCTTCCCTGTGGAAAAGCTGCATTTTGTAGACTTTTTTTATTTGATGGTCTAGTTTTCGTATCACCGCGAATAATGTGTCAAACACAGAACACGATGTCCAATCCAGATGGTTACCTGGATCTGCTGCAGCCACTTGACTGTTTTCAGTTAGCACTTGAAATATTTCAGTGAATCTCTAAAGCCTGGAACAGAGCTAAAGGTTATTAAAACCATCAAAGATTATTCACCACTCATACAACAATGGATTTCCCCTAAAATTCAAAAAACATTTCAATCTTGCCAGTCATAAAAAAAGGACATTATTAACAACTATAAGTAATTACAACAGGTGCAGTTTGACTGGGCATCTGGCACGTCAAGTCAAGTCCCCCAAATTATATGGAAACAAAGATTCTTACACGTGACTTTTAGATGGACATCTGTGTAAAAAAGAAAAGAAAAGAACCGATAATTCATGTTTTCGTGAAAAAGAAAGGAACTAAAGAAAGAGGTTCTATGAGTGATCGTGTCACCTGTCAGTTAGAACATACCATACTGTGTTTCCAACACATTCCAACTCGTCGCATACTGACGCACTTTTTAATCAGACGGCATCCTCGGGTTCTGCCGAGTGAAGCCTCTGCGGAAGTGTCTTACACCTGCATTCTCTCTAGTGGCCATCAGGGGGCGACTCCTTCGGTTGCAAAAAGAAGTCTGGTTGTATAGAAGTCTATGATAAAATGACTCTACTTCTCTCTTGATTTATTACCTCAGTAAACATTGTAAACATGAGTTTATGGTCTCAATCTCTAGTTTCAAGTCTTCTTTAATACAGCATGATGTTTATTTAGTAAATTATGGTCCATTTAGAGTAAAATAGACCATAAAGCAGAGTATGCTTTAGGGCGGGCTTACTGTGATTGACAGGTCGCTGCCGCTTTCAGAGCCGTATACTGCGTCTCCGTATATATCACTCCACTGCATTCCAAATATGGTAACTTGGCGAATCGTCCACAAACCAATAAGTAATGTCCCGATGACTACGTCTACTTCTTATATACAGTCATACATAATGTTTCTAACGCAGTAGGTAGCCCAGCACGTCAAACTATGCCGCTCCACTATACTGTCGAAGTAAACACGTGGTTAACGTTGTGAATTCTAACGAAAACACTTGCTTGCAGGTTAAGGAAACAAACCCACTTAGTTAAGTTTAGGAAAAACATCATGGTTGCTTAAAATAAGTACGTAAACTAAGTAAAACGAAACACTTTGGGACACGAACACCGGTCTCCTGGTTGAAATCCGGTGTTTGTTTGACCCACCCACCCTGTGGGTTAACAGTGACTGGTCCAGACTGGAACAGTCTTAGTCCAACATAGTCCCATCATGACGTGTCTAAATCTACTCTCTATTCAAGTCTTCTTATAATGTACTTGAAACAAAGTGAAAATAGATAAAGTAGAAAACAAAGATGCACTCACCCAACAACCCCATAGTCTCACTAGAGAGCATCACGGGTTCTGAAGAACCGAAACCAGACTGAAGTGCCTTAAAGTTGCATTCTTTATAATGGCCATCAGGGGGCGACTCCAGTGGTTTCAAATAGAAGTCTGATTTTATAGAGGTCTATGTGAAAATAACCCTACTTGATTTATTACCCCAGTAAACATTGTAAAGTTTAAGTTTTATTTCAATACAGCGTGACGTTAATTTAGTAAATTGTGGTTGGATTTAGAGTCAAATAGACCATAAAGCAGAGTATGCTTTAGGGCGGGGCTACCTTGTGATGACAGGTCATTAAAAACACGGACAACGGCCAGAGTTCACATGTTCACGCTGACTATACGGTCTATGGTTTTACAGCCACGGGTCTCGGATCTGTGCGTCAACATGACTTAAAGCAGAGTGGATCTGAATGGATCCGAGTGAAACCAGTGTCAGCTCTGATCACCTGGCACATCATAGACACAGTGGGAGAAGATATTTTCAAAAACAATTAGCCAGGAGTGGAGTGGATGAATATTTTATAATTGAGGTTACCACCAAGCCTTTAAGTATTGCTTGACGTCTGTAGTCTGCAGTCTGCATGTAATATAATTTGCTTCAACAAAGAGAAACAAAACTACAGCACTTTTTTTTTTTTCAATTCTGAAAAGTTGAGAGCAAGCACATCTTCCTACTTTGTTTGTTTTCCCATTTGCACAGTTCCACACATCCGTTGGAAGCTCGTGCCATCATTCCGTGGTCTTTGCTTAAAGGAGAGGGGTGGGGGGGGGGGGGGGGGTGGAAGGGGGGTCCTGAGGGCCTGTGGAAGCTGGCATAGTGCTGACCACGCCGCCGTTTCCTCTGAAAGGAATGTCTGGTGTGGCATCAGTCACTGCTGGCATTCTGGAGACGGCCTGCCAGCCCCTCATCATTGTGCCACTGCTGCACAACAGCACACACACACACACACACACACAAACACACAAACATAAACACGTCACACTCAGCTCCCACCCTGTGCACGGCAGTGATAGGCAGAGGACGAAGAGCGCACATCCTTATCGATGCCAATCCAGATGAACCTACAGACACGCTTCCCCAACACCCCAGACCCCTTCTCGCTGCACAGTTGGCCACCATTAGCCTTCTTTTAGCTATGGCAGTCCTAAGGCTAAGAGGAGGAGGGGGCCGCCACTGCCAAGGTGCTCCCCTGATTTGCTACGCTTCCCAGGGCTACGGGGCCCCTGGGCTTACTGGCCCATCGAGACATAAGCCCCGGCCTCCCTGGAGGCTCTCGGCCAACCCAGACGTTTGGCATGGGCCGAAACCGCCCAACGGGAGCCATCCAAGAGCCGTGGATGGCTATGATACGTTTCCACCGAGGGCAATTTCAATCATGTGGAATTTCGATGAATGAAAAGAATTCTTTTTTCGCTGGGGGTGGACTGCAGGCAGGCTGCTGCTTTCACACGTCTCACAGCAGAAATAAGAGGGCATCTTTTATCTAAAGGAGAGGGAATTTAGGGCTAAAACGTATTATACAATATAAAAGGCATTGAAGGTTCATTCACCTATATGACAGTAAAGCCTTTTATCTCATTTATGTTTAGTTTATGGAATGTTGCATTTACAAAAAAAAACGTCTTTGTTGCTTAAAGTAGTTCCTAAGATAAGCATTGACAAAATATCTGAACATGTCTTTAGTTGCCATTGCAATTAGCTTGTTCAGCTAAATTCATATAAAATCCGCATAACATCTAATGCATTTACTTCACATGGATAAGCCCAACCAAATCAGCTGCCCCGCAACATTGATGGTGATTCAGCGTATGTGTCCATTGTCCATTGTCCAATGTCCATTCGACGTGACTGCTGTGCCCTGTTGATCACGCAAACCTTGCTACATGAAGAGCACATTATTTCCTGCATTTGCATGTAAATTGTTTGCAGAATCGTCCAGAATTCATATAAATGAACCTTTAATATTATCAATAATCTGGGTTCTTTACATTTCATTAAGACTGTCATGATATCAAATACATTTCTAAAGACCCCCTCATTTAAAGGGTTAAAGGCACAACGATGAAGGATTACGGTAATTTTAAATCTAGACGTGTTGTTTTTTTAATTCCCTCTGACTGCCTCTGCAGTTTGATGGTTTTGATTAATACGGCCAGGAAATGTTTGTGAGCAAGACATATACTGCGATTCATCTGCAAAATAATCCAATCATTACCAACTAATGACAGGGGGGGTGGGTGAAAAATGATGCGAGCCCACAGCGGCTCCCCAACACGCATCAGGGCCCCACCGACGCAGAGCATTGGAGGCCCCACCTGTCACAGCGATGCAGTAATTGCATTGTGGGCTCTCTCCTCTCCTCGGCTCCATGCTCCTCTCTTCCCCATCCACCGCCGTTCAGCTGCGAAGACAATGCTCGTCTTAATGAAGCCGTCTGACGAGGTGGCAATTACAGACTTCAGTCACTGTCACCGGGGGCAATTGGGGAGGAGGTGAGAGGGGGGCGGAGGATATCTCACCCCTGAGGACTTCTCCTCACCCGCTGTGTTGCGCTGGATGGCAGGGCGGCTAAGCTGCTGTCAAAGGCAACTTGAGAGCGCGAGCTGGATTAGAGGTTTACTGTTTGAGTAATACTGTACGAGTGTGAGTGATGAGGAATGAAGTGATGCATCGCAGCAGTATGGAGACGTCTCCGGATTGACGGATGATCCAGTGACACTCCCATGCACACTTAAAGATGAAGCAGTGCTTCCATGTGCAGTAAAAAAAAAAAGAAAAAATCCCCCGACTTCTAGGAGATTGTTTTAGGATGGCTTTCTTAAAACCATCTGAAGTCTCTCACGGAAATGTTAAAGGGTTAAAAAAAAACAGCGTGTTAAAGTTAAGGAACTTTCTTACGAGTGCAAATGCAAGCAAGGTGATGTTCGTTCTCAAAGTTCACCTGAGTTGAACGCCACAGGAATGTGAAGATGCGGATTACGTCACCGGAAGCGAATGTTTTTTCATCCCCTTTGCCCGAGTTGAATAGAAGCAAATGTTTAATTCGTGAGACGGTGCTTTTACACATCATGGTTAGTACCACTCACCCTGTGAAAACACTTGTATAATGTCTGCTGTGGCTCTGGGAGAGCTTTCTAACGTCTCACGGGAAAAAAAACCAATGACATCAGCTGGGTTGTTTTTTTCAGATTAGCTTTGAGACTTCAAACATTTTAAAGAAAGCCTATGTTACAAACAGGGGGCACGGAGTTTGAGATGTAGGCATTTACCAGTTAGGATTTTTATTTTGCAGGTCTCGAGGTTTTTCCCTCCACCAACAAATACAATGGAGGTTAATGGACTCTTTCTTCAAGTAGTTTGACTCTTATCTCTTCAGTGCTGGGCACACCACTAATAAAATCCCATTCACCTCTATTGTATTGGTGTGAGAAATCATTTCTGTAAATTGGGTGAACTGACCCTTAATCTCAATGCTCGTCATTGATTCAGGGTCCGACATGGTTTTAAAAACACAACCAGCACTGTGACGCATTGACTTACATTGTTGTTTTTGATCTTGTAATTGGTCGAGCGGTTCCATTTTTAGCATTTGTTTCACCATATCCAGTCACATTCAGCGGGAGAATGCTACACCTCGCTTTGTTCAAAGCTTCGGTAACAGTTGCAACAGTGCGCATTTAATTATACTCTCAATGCCGCCTTAACTTCATCGAACAATGAATTAAACTCACCTGACCTGATCTTGTACTCGCACAGCAACAGACATTAAGAACACAATTAGCCAAGCTTTGCTAAAAAATGTATGCAGAATTAGAAATTCTTCTGGTTGCAGTGGTATCAAAAAGCCATGGTGGCTAAAAAGGAAATGTGCATAAGAGGCTTAAAGGCATTCCAATTCTTAATGGTGATGTGATGGATGCACCAGTACAGAATAAATGGTTCAGTACAGATATAGCCTTGTTAAAAGATAGTCACAAGCCTCTGTGATCCGTGTAAATGAAAAAACAACAAGAGTTTAGAATGCATTTGTTCATTAAGAGATGCAGTCAGTGGGAAGAAATATAGTTGGAACCTTATTTTTAAAGGACGGGTCCATTATTTTATGTTTTCTTTTTTGTGAGTTTTTTATCGTTGTGTAGCTTCCCAGTGGTGCTCCTCATGTATTTAAATCCAAATATTCACACTTTGCTCTAAGTACATTGTTGTGTTAAAGTGTATACGTATACGTAACTTCCTTTTGCTAACGGTGGAGTTGGCGTTTCCATTTGAAAAAAGTAAACCTTTAAAATGTTCTTCTATGGAGTAAATGGTGCTCTATGAAGTCAAGGTTAAGCAACGTTCAATTCCAATTCATGTGTTTATTCATAAAATGATATTATGAGAAATTATTTATTTAATCGGAACCACGTTATTTTTTCAACTACACCATGCAGCTGCTTAAAACCGGTATGTGTTTCTTCTGTCCGTGATTATGTAGTCGACATACATTAGAAGAAATTAGTTTGCGTAATTTAAACCTCTCCAGCGAACATACTGTACACCTAACAACAACATCTGTGTCCTTAACATCCCCGCTGTGCCTTTAAAGAGTCTCATACTTGGACAAAAAGTTAATTGAATCAGAGTCTTAATGCTACGCTTCAGTGTTTTGACGTCTCCAATGAAGCTTAAACTTCAACCGTGTTTGCAAAGTAGTTCAGTCCACAAACACACACACTCAAAAACACACACACACACACTACTCCTTTCACTCCAACACAGGTGAGCCCTGGTGCCTACGTATGTTGCCATGGCTACATCATGCCTACCTGCCCTGTATAATTATGTGGGATTCCGTGACACGGTTGTGACACGGCTGTTCAACAAAACAAAGTAGCGTAGATACGTCCGCCATCCCTCCTTCTTGTCTCTGTCTCTTAATCCGCTTTACTTTGCAGAGAGGTAACTCAAAGATTCTCATCTACGCCGTGTGTTTTAAGATATTTTTACCAAACTAAATCAGAATATTTATACTTTTTGTCCATTCTTTTGATAATAGTCATACGGAAGATGTATTTTCTGTCTTTCTTTCTCATTTAGTTCGTAACAAATGTTGCCCAAAACGTGCACATTTCAATGTGTCCAACCCAAACAGACGCCTAACTCATCTGCTGGGAAGATTGTCAGGTTGTGAAGTGTCTTCTGCGTTGGGGGTTCTTGCTTTAAACTGCTGCAGGGATGATGTTTTTGTGTCGGCCGACCCTGGACGTTAGCATCGCACTGGTTCCCTCGACAAAAAAGCCAACTGTGATTTTTCCATTGAATTTTGGATTATTGCAGAAAATGAGCTCTGTGGCAAACAAACATTTATGATGCTTATACATTTTGTTCTGCAAATTAATCTTTACAAATGAACACTACTTTTATGATATTTGAAACCTAAATATTAATATTTATTATTATAATAAATTGAGCAGGTTGTAAATTAAGATAGAGGATGTGTCTGGTTTATAAAGCACGTTTAGCTAAACTCTTTATTGACCCTGTCCGGATTTTGAGACTGATGTTGCTCAAGACCTCTTTTTAATTGATACGTTTGGTATGTTTACTGTTGGTAAAGAGGTGCACAATACAGGGAGCCCACAGTGAAACGGTGTCCATTTTTATCCTCAGTTTGGTTTCTGTGGTTGCCATAGTCACAGGTGACCAAGATCAACCATCAACAGCTCAGACTCAGCAGCAAGCAGTCGTGACCCCTCGCTAAGCTTTCCACTTAGTGTCGAGCTTTCCTTTTTGGCACGGCTCATGTAGAGTTTACAATGATAAGCGAACAGCAGATTTACACTCAGTATTTTCTTAAAAAGTGTCTTTGATTTCACATTGAAGAAGAAAAAAGCAAGCTGCATTTTGAGCCGTTGATTTCGTCAACGGAAAATGACAAATGTTTAGCAGCGGTACCTAAAAAACGTGGCAACTGCTGGAAAAAATGGACAAACACAGTCACGGGTGGAAACCTTTCATCAATAACCTTTGTTCCACATATAATACAAAGGCCTAAGTAAGTAAGTAATGAAGGAAGCTGGCTAGCTAATTAAAGCTAACTCCATATGTTCAAAGAAAACTCTGTTTCCAGCTATTTCTTCATGTTTCCAGCTTACTTTTTTTTTATAAAGCAAGAACCACACAAAGACATCTTCAATATTCACTTAATCGCTAACATTTCGTACATGATATCATGCTTGAGCTTGGGAAGCGAACGTATAATGATTTTCGCCTGAATTGCTACTGTGAAAACTTTTTTGAACCAACCGGTTGCAAAAAGAAGTCAGATTGTATAGAAGTCTATGAGAAAATGACTCTACTTCTCTCTTGATTTATTACCTCAGTAAACATTGTAAACATGAGTTTATGGTCTCAATCTATAGTTTCAAGTCTTCTTCAATACATCATGATGTTCATTTAGTAAGTTATGGTCCATTTAGAGTCAAAGAGACCATAAAGCAGGGGATGCTTCGGGGCGGGCTCACTGTGATTGACAGGTATGGTAACTTCCATTTATCGGTTGCAAAGAAAACATGGCGATGGCCATAATCCAAGATGGCGATGGCGAAATCGCTGAACCCAAGGCTTCAAAACAATCAAATCAATGAGTGACGTCACAATGACTACGTCCACTTATTATACTGTATATAGTCTGTGCCTTTAACTCCAAGGTGTCCTTGGTTTACAGTAAGTAACACTAGGTTACGATTGTATTTACAGTACGCTAGTTAGCATGGCATGCTAATGTTGTAAGCCTTTCACTATTGCTCCTTTGTTTGCGTGTGGAGAAATCGAAAGCTTTACCGACCTGCCGAAAGAACGAATGAATTAAATGCAGAAATGCAACGATACGAAGCTCCTCTGCAGTGTTAAATGACTGGTGTCGTCATGGATGAACCTGTTTATATACTGCACAAGAGCAGGACTCAGCTATTTTCAAAAGAAGTAAAAGTTTGAACGGATCGTTTAGTGTAACTGAACCAAACATGGTGAACTTTTTTAAGAAACCATCGAAGGCCTCATTAGTTTGAATTGGCATCGACCCAACGACATATCAGAGCCATATTACCTGCGGTGGCTCATCACAACCCCTCGGATCACTCAGACACAGACAGACCGTTGTTTTGAACAGCGCTGCTCTGGATGTCCACTGCTCGGCTGTGATTGAGTAACGAGCGAGCAATCAAATTCAGAAGAAGCAGAGGGCACAGGAAGTTCAAACTTTAACTGAGTTTCCGAGTTCCTGCATATTTCTGCAACTTCTCTCCTCGACTAAGTACTTCTGAGCAGCAAGTTATATTTTTTTGACAGAAAGGGTTTAAACTTGATGGTGAATTGAAATGACTCAGAGTCAAAAAAATCCCCCTAAAATATTAGCACACAGAGTTACTTTAGTTTCTCTCTCATCTCTCTCTCTCTCTCTCTGTCAGTGATTCATCTTTTACAAGTTAGTGGAAATTTCCCTGTTGCTTTCCACCTGGTTACAACTGACAGCCGTGGCTAAATCCCACCCACGCACATCTCGCACTAAATTACCAGTAATCAATCTGTTATTTGTTATCGCTTTCATCCTGATCCTCCGAGCTCCGACCGTCAGCACTAAACTGTGATTGACAAACTTCAGGAGTGGCCCTGAAACGCCGCTGCCCGCGCACATTAACTCCGCAGCTCGCCGAGGTGTGTGTTAGTGTGTAATAGGCGCTATTAATAAAGCCGAGCCATGCGTGACTCGACTTTCTCTCTGCCGCCGCCTCTCATGGCTGACTCCTTACCGGGGCTTCAGTTGTGTGAGTTTGGATCAGTCTAATCACATTTGTTTAATTAAGCACAGCTAATAGACTCTCCAGGAGATAGGGTGTCTCACTGTGACAGCGGCGCTGCACTGAGATGCATGTCAAACACAGAGGCCCGGCATCGCTCCCACGGCTCTGTGGCGGTTTGACGACGTGCCCGACATCTAGCCGTGTTCGCAAGCCTGACACAAACAAATTGGAGGTTAAATGCTGAAGGTTACAGATGGTGGAATGGATGGGCGTCAATGTCTCTCAAGAATTTCCCTTTGTAGCAGTTGTAATGTGCAATTGATTTTGCAGCGCCTCATACACGCGTTTCCCTCCTGACGCTGCCGTGACAGAAACATTTGAGAGTCGAATGTCTCTGGCATGCAGGACGCATCGTTCTTATAGTAAATAATCTTTGTTTGCATAAAACAAAATGTCTGCTTTAATGAGTCAACATATTGTCACTTCATGAAACCCTTCAGCTTAGTGGTTCTTAACACCTGTTGTCTGGTTGCTCCCCTTCATACTTGAAACTTTATGTTTCATCAAAAGCAGTTTGTTTTTAAATGAACTGCAAATTCGCACCAGACGCATGACGTCAGCGGAGCATAAGCACCGCTGAGGCGTCCATCCATTCAATCCACAGTAACCTCCGTTACAGCTTCATTATCTTCAGAACAGCTGTAGACGAACTGACTTCAGAAGTCAGAAATTCTATGGACAAAAATCTTTTTTAATTTCTTTTATTTTCCCCGCTCAACGAAGCTCTGTATACCCAGAGTGAGACTAGAAAGCTCACAGTAAAACTGGAGGCCCTGATACATAAATTCACAATATATAGATCATGGGACATTTGGGTGTTTTGAATGGCTACCTTTGGAGATTACTCTTCACTTCAAGTGCCAAAGAGAAATAATCTATTGGATAATATTGGAATTCAATAGAGACTCTAACTCACTCGATCTCGCGATGTCTGTGTAGAGTGTAACATTTAACTGAACGGATGTGCATCTGTTCCGTAACACAAATGAGGGATGGATTAAAAAGACAGAAATGTATGAAATTGGTTGGGATTAGATGCCGGTCAAGAGTTTGTCATTTGACATGTGAGTTTGACGCGTGTTTACGTTGAAGTGACGAAGCACTCTAGAGCGAAGGAGGAAATCAGGCGACGTCGGTAAAGAGCGACAAAGTCTGCTAAGAGAGGAGGACAGGGGGGGGGGGGGGGGGTCAACAAAACACCGGACTAAAGGTGCTCTACACACAAATGAACATATCCATTGCCTCCACGTGGCTCTCAACATGGAGACAACTAACGTGGCTGCTAGCAGCTAACAGCGCTGTCAGTGCAAACAATGACAACAGTGCTGAAGGAGCTAACTGTTCACTTGGGGGTAATCAGAGGGTGGGCCTGACGATACCGGGGGGGTCAGGATCCTAACCAAGTAGTGATGATTTTCATTTAATTTGGAGGACTTGTTTCGGAGAGAAATTACTGTGGTTAAGACAAATAATTACATTAAGGGAAGAATTGCCGTCCGAGAAATAAGCAATCAAGAAAAATCAATTCTAATTGAATTTGAGGGACTGTTGATACGTAACCTCAAGATTAAAATCGTCTCACGACTTTTAGCCAAACTCAGCTTGGTAAAAAGCTTCAAAATGATCCTTGTCGTTCCACCTGAGCGTAGCATTAGTTTGTTTGCTATCTAAAGATAATCCAGGTCTAACGGATGGTCTGATCAACAGGAAACTAAAGGAAGAGACATCAAAGTACGATCTGATCGACAGGTGATCTCTGATGAAGTGCGTTTCAGAAAACACCTGAAGAGTGAAACCAGCAACTTTCCTCTAACATCTGGGCATCTCCACATGCAGTAACGTACTAAGTGACACTAAGCTGCCACAGCTGACGGGAGAGTTCACACCAGACAGTAATTACACTTCTGGGCGGGTTTTTCTTTCGCCCAGCTGACTGACACCCCATTAACATCTGGAGGCGCCGCTGTGGGTCAGCTTTTATCGTTCTGGATTGGCTCTCATCTCCACTGTCCTCCTTGGCAGCGCGCAAATGAGGATTAATAGAGTTTCATTTGAGGGGTGGAGTACTTCTGTTCCAAATCTCAAAAGAGTAGAAAAGCGAGGAGGAAAAGGCAGAGAAATCCACACTTTAATTTCAATTTCTTGCTGAGGTGATCAGACAGGGGGGGAAAAAATAATCAGAAAATCCAGTGCTTACCCCGGATAAAGCCAGGAGACAAGTGTTAGTCTCCTCGGGAATCCTTGTTAATCTTTAAAAGGTGAGCAATTATAAAAGAGCGACTGAAGAAAGTTGCAAAGGCTAACCACAAAACCAGAGCAGGAGAAGAAAAAAAAAGTGGCTGAGCATTCCAGATTGAGACGAGACGTCTGTCTTTTAGCTCTTGGGCATCTTTCTGAGACAAATTACTTTCAGTAGGCAATAGCCTGTAATTAAAATATACCCACTTGATGGAGAGGCAACAGTGTCTCTCTATTTAGTTATGGGTTGGAAAGATTAATTCTGGGGTGTATAACCCTTGTAATTTTCCAAGTGCTGTTTATTGTTTTCAGAGAAAAAAGAAAAAGTGTAGACGATTGAAATATCTCCGCTCAAGGTCTGCTTTGATTTGTTTACACTTCACACACATTTAGATCTGTTTTTTTGTTTTTGTGTGTGTGTGTGTGTGTGTGTGTGCTTTACACGTGCCCTCTCTGCCTCAGCGACATAGATGCACATTATCAATTTGCATTAACGTTTTGGAACGCGTCCACAGCTCCCACACGTCGCCGCCGCGCTAATAATCTTCTCTTGGTTTGAATGCAGGGGTCAGGGTTCGCTGCTTCTTCACTCTAGAGAATCCTGAATATCGGCACGAGCAGCCGGATGACAGCTTGTTAGAACCCAATGTATTACAAGTGTCTGGTATAGAGAGGGGGGGATCATTAGCTGCCCTCCTCTTCTCTCACTCTGTGCCTCTTTAAGATGAGACTCACCGGTCCCCCTTGTGGTCTAGGTGACAACTGCAGCACACGCAGAGGCTTTCGGAGGCAGCAACATGAAGTGTTGGATAAAACACAGGCTGCATTGAAATCACCAGCTGTTGTCCGTAATGATGAAAACATCCCTAACTTAGCATGAATTTATAATTATGCAGAAAGCAAATTTGAATCTCTTTACTGGAACTTTTCAATTCCCATTCAATCTCCCAGGAGAGAGCCGGTGTGAATCGTATGCAGAGATTGTGTGTGAGTGTTTGTGAGAGAGGGTGTGTTTTTTTCTCACTCTTTTTTTTATTTTTTTTTAAATGCAGATCTCAGATGCTTCATAATGAAACTTTTGTGGAGTCCCAAAACCACAACAAATGAACTTTTCTGAGAAGTATTTGTATATCAGCTTACGATAAGGGCTCCGGTCCTTCTGTGTCTTCTCCGACAATCTGAAGGATTTTTCATCCGCTCTCACCCTCTGCTGTTTTGTGTCGGCTTTACACACACACACACACACACACACACATAAACACACACGCACACTAATTCTATTTTCAATGGGACGTGTAAATTAAGTGTAAATGTAAATGGCTCAGTGTGTTATTTATGCTAAACCCGGCAAGAGAAACACATTCACATTGTAAGTAAACAGCTGCATTACCTGTGGGCTCCTGCACACCTGCTAGAGCAGAGCAGTTAGCCTGTGTGCAGATGCAAACTGTCAATCATTTTCACACACACACATGCACGCACACAAACAAAGATACAAGAAATGAGTATAGAAATGTGCAAGGGCTCGTGCAAATGCCAAAAAAAACTCACAAATCACACTGTGCATTCAAACCACACATGTGATCGCACACACTCACATTATACAGGCTCATTATATATATATATATATATATATATACTGTATCTACAGCATGTCACCACATGTGTAGGAGCTGCTCACACATGTCACTGACACACATGATTCACACAGACATGATCAAATCTAACAGATCGAGTGAAAGAGAAATACTCAGTCATGCGTGGAGCTATTTCTATTTTTTGTGATTTGATTGTTAATGAACACACAGAGGTTAAATAACTGTAGAGATGTCCCTCATTCACTGTAATATGTTCTACATTAAGAAAATGAATTTAATGTATACCTCTCTCTGGAATTTGAGATTTATTTTCCTCGTCTAATATCAGGCTTTGGCAAGTAAAAACATAGGTGACTTCTGCACTTTGCATATACAGCAGTCAGTATAGTTACAGCTGGAAATCAATGGAAATAGCTGAAATGCATTTAGACACTGTGAGGGCGAAAATAAAAGCTTTTTTTCTTCTCCTTCTGTTATCTGTCACTGTCCTCTGTGCCTCGGCTGATTCTGCTTCAGGCTGTGTTCTTAAAGATGTCCAAGAAAAGAACAAAAAAAATCTAATTATTCTGCTCTTCGTGTATTTATTTTAATATAAATTTGCATTCCTAAAGCGTGGATTTTTTATTTTCAATTTTTTTGGGGGTAGGCCCGCGGTAGGATTTTTAAATGTGATGGAGAGGTTGTGTGTTAGTGTGAGTGTGTGTGTGTGTGTGTGTGTGTGATGGCCGGAGTTAAACGAAGCAACAGAAAAAGAAAAAAAAGCAACAGCTTGCATTGATGAAATAAAAGTGAGTCTGGTTCAATGATGCATTAAAAATGTTCACTGCCGAAAAGTCATAATTATTATTATTATTTCGCACTAAAAGCTTTGTTTAAATTGGAGAAATTAATGCTTTCGGCAAACACAGCAAGGGAACAGACTGCAGTATTAGTCTCTCTCTCTCTCATTGTTCAAAACTTAATTATTCTTGAAAACTTTTTTAAAATCCTATTTCTCGCACACTATGGGCTTTCAAAGAAGTCATCTGTTCCCGTCTGTAGGAGCATGTGATGTATAGCAGACTATTGCACGGTTTCATATTCCGCTCAGGTGTGCGGGGAGCAGATCTGGCACGTTGCCCTCCGCTGTTAAAACAACAGACTTTGACTCTATACGGAACAAAACGCGCGGCGCCGCGCGCAATCGACTCTTTACCAGACTCCCCCCCCCCCCCCCCCCCCCCCCCCCCGCCTTCTTCTCCTTCTTATTCTTCTTCTTCTTGACATGCAAACATGTGGCGTGTAAATATGAAAATGAATGAGTGTGAGAGCACTCCTGGCACTGACTTCTCTCTCTCCCCCTCTCTCTCTCTTCCTCTCTCTCTCTCTCTCTCCCTCGGTGTCCCCGGAGAGCAGCGCGTCGGAGAGGAGCGGCTGTAAAAACCAAAGTGGGGCAATGAGACAAGCTGCGCCACAGCTGGCAAATCATCGATTCGAGCATCAGAAACGGGGAGGGGCGGTTCGTTTACCTGCCGCCCTCTCCTCTCAGCCCTCCTCACATGCCGCTGCTCTCCTCTCCTCTCCGCTACTTCACCTCCGCCGCCCGCAGCGCACGGTTGCTCACATTTCTGCGCTCCATCCGCCGTGTGCGCTTCTTCCCCCCCCCCCTCCCCCGCCCCCAAACTTCAACCTCAGCCCGTGCGGTTTCTACAAGACGACTCTCTCTCTTTCTCCCTCTCTCTCTCTCTCCCCGACTCCCCCCTCCTCACCCAAACTCCTCATCCACGGGACTTTTGACCTTTTTTTTTTTTTTTTTTTAAACAGTATTTCCTCCCACAGAGCAGTCGCCTATTTTTTTAATTTTTTTTTGGATCTCTCTTCGTGGAGCAGAGACAAGAGGTCGCTCAACTTTTGATGGAAAACAAGAGGTCGGGCGACTGCTGACTTTAAAGGTACGATCCGTCTCATTCTCTCACGTGCGTCTTCACTTGTGTTTTAAATCACGTTGATCTAATAGCACGGCTGAAAAGAAATGAGGTGCACCTCCTCGGAATTAGATAAATGAGTCGCTTCTAAATTAATTAAAAGCAATTTACAGACCTATCTTCCAAAATCACTTAAAACCCACGCAGACCAAAAGTGGCGGCTATGGATTTAATATTTATAAAGAAGAAGAAGAAAAAATACCGACTGTGAATGTCATGCTTAATGGTAAATACAAACGCACGCATTTAGAACTTTTTTTTTTTTTTTTGCCATCTAATTTTAAACGTGCAGAAACAGGCCTGTGTCGTTTCTGCACGAATAAGCAAAGCACTCGTGATGTTCGCGGGGTTAAGTACATCCATCTCCTCTAATTCATTTAACAACTTATTCCGCGCGCAGCAGAGGAGCAATAAGTGATGCTGCCTGCCATCGCTGCTCCTGACCCGATGGTTTTAGGGTGTTCTGTGGTGAATAAAGTTATTATTTATCCCTCCGATTATTTTTGCACCTTGTTCGTCAGGACTTTTTTTTTTTTTTAAACCGATATATGTATATATTTTAACTCATTAGAATGAAGTGTGTGTTGACAGTTGCAATGCTGAAGCTCTTGCAGCCCAACTGCCCATCTTCTTTTACTACTTTTTATTAGGCCATTAGAGCCACTTCATTTATTCCCTCCATATACTTACTATTTAATTACGTGTCAGTCTGCTTCAACACTTTTACTGCTGTAGCATGAAGCACTTTGTGTAACTCCTCAAAAACACACTGAGCCCCAGCAGTATAGGCTAGAAAGAATACTAATAATAAAGGTGTGACTCACAGGCAAACACAGAGTTAAAGAATGTATTGCTTTTCTCTCTGCATGACCTGGTGTGAGGCAGTCAGATGGATGTGATGATACAGAGTAGGTGCAGTAATGCTGTCTGGTCTGCCTTGTGGCTTTTGTCACAGTGCTGATAAAGTAATTTCAGGTACAACCAGACCTGTGTGTGTGTGTGTGTGTGTGTGTGTGTGTGTGTGTGTGTGTGTGTGTGTGTGTGTGTGTGCGCGCGTGTGTGTGTGTTTGAGAGAGAGAGAGCAGTTATGAGAATATCTATTGCCATCTTAAAACTGCGTGGGCACTGATGCTCTGTGGTTTACAGGCTTTTAAAGGCTTCACGTTCTGCTCCTTTAGAAAATAGCTGACATTGCATGGCCAGTTATTCTGATAATTATATATATATATATATACTTATCTAACATAGACCAGAGTTTGGATTGTAGATTTAATATGTCTGGAAGATTATATTTGCTAATTTAGCCACGATGATCATAAAGTGCACAGAAAAATCACAATAAAATCTGGTGTAGAATTTAACATTAAATCAGAAACTTGATCGGATGATTAAAGGACAATCGTCCCGAAGTAATCCTCAGCCTTCAGTAAGTGTCATCTGGTTTTGTGGCTCGCATGCGATCTCGAGGTCGAGCATGGCACCTCTCTGCGTTGGGGGGGGGCGGGGGAAATAAAATTGAAACAGGTTATGGCACAACAACCGGGGTGTTTTCTCCCTTTAATCTTTGCAGATCTGTGGCAGTTCAAGGTGCTGTGGCTTATCTGGTCAATGCCCTCGACAGCAATGACACATAGCCCGTTTCCTGTCTCGGGCTGCCATGTATCACTTCTTGTAAAAGTCCTCAGACAAAGACGAAAGACTCAACGGCAGCTTGAAAGCGTTGAAAGACAACTTCTCGGTTTTACTCCTCGCCTCTGACTCTTCATTAGAACCACCTTTTTATTAATCAGTTTGTGGTTGTTAGAAAGTGGCACAAATAAAAGAAAAAAGGCTCTATCACCATTATGATGTCTGTCATAAATGTTTCCACGTAAACTTGTTTGGCAGCAGCGATAAGAATCAGCGTGTGAGGACGGTGCTAGTGCCAGGTCACACACACACACACACATACATCTCATCGCAGAAAAAGCCTCAACATCTGTCGCAGCTTATTAGTGTGTAATTAATTCCTTTGAATGTCGCGTTCACGCTTCTTACAATAACCATCAGAAAGAGATCTCGGAAAACACCGAAGCGTTTCCACCTCTCTACCTTTCTTCTTCTGACTTACAGCTTTAACCTTGTTGCACTCTGATCTTTTTTAGTCCCCCCCCCCTCAGAGCTTAGTTTTGTTTTCATTATAACTAATCGAAACTAGTGCACGTTGCATTTACTGTGCTGTAGTAGTGTAGTAGCAGGAAATCAAGGGTCACAAACAGTAAGGGACCTCTCGCTGCCTTTCCCTTGTGAGATCCCGGCGACACTTTTGCATCGCGACCTCCTTTAATTGTCCCTTCAGGTTGTCAGGTTGGCGGTGTGTAAACTGTAATACAGGAGGGGGCGGCGAGTTCTGTGTGTCGCCAGCGAAACCTCTCACCTCGCTCTCAGGTGAGACGCCGAAGAGCAGGTTGTCGGATGAGAGCGGACGACAAAGTTTCCCCCGTGACCCCCGAGAGGCCAATTAGTCTGCTCATCGGAGAGCTGTGATGTCTTTTGTTGTTTTTGCTGCACGGGCCACTCTGACATGACATTACGAAAGCTTCGTCACCTCCATTTGAAATTGAATTACGACCAGAATCATTACTTCATTTATTTTTTTTTGCTTACAGGGAAAGTGTTAAAAAAAAATAAATCTGTATACGTTTGTAACGCACCGCTTATGAATTCCCTGCAGCCAAAGATGCAGATTGTTAAAACCCCCTCGCTTGCTTGTTGGGTGTTTGCAGGGAGTTCAGAGCGGGCTGCGCCTCACTTTGCTGAGACCGATAGCTCGGCTAAAACCATTAATCGTCTTTCTTCACCACCTCGATAATTATCTCTGTAGCAAAATAACAGCTCAGCAAACAGTGAAATTATACCTGTGGTAGGGAGCAGAGTAAATACCTGTTTAGCTGCCAGCAAATGTATTTATTAGACTGTCGCCAGTAAATAAGAGGTCTGTCTCGTTTTTTAATGTGTGGCTCTTCGGGGATTCCGCCCCTCCGCCAGCCGCCCACCTCTCCTCTGTATGAAATAGCTCTGTTATGATTGCTAATAGAGGAGCGAGATGACAATGATTCCCAGCGTTTCTTTTTTTCTTTTGGGTGACATGTTGCAACTGGTTTGGAAAAAGAAATGGTTGGTGTGTTAATAAGGAATGCTGCATTCCAGGGATAGAAAATGTGGTAAGACAGTTACAGACATACCACCCTGGGTGAGTGTGTGTGTGTGTGTGTGATGCGGGAGTTACAGCTCATTTTGTCATTATCTGGAAAGTTATTATAAAAATTCAAAATTGTAGGGGGGGTGTAATGTTGTCCCAACATGTTTGACTGTATTTATTTTGGCATATGCTTTGCATACTGTTGATCCAGATTCCTTGGCTTAGTGATAAAAGCGTCCCATTGTTTTTGGGTCCTGACAATCAGCCCCGTTCGTCGTTGAAAGGGTTGGCGTGTCCTCCCCGGGAGATAAAAAAAAGAAACCAAAGTCCGTCATGTCAGTTTTGTCACGCTTTTTTACAAAATGACATCCCTCCCATGTTTGAATTTTTTCTTCTCTTTATTTGTTCTTGTTATTTAGCGCGCTTCATGCCACCATGGCAAATATAATTTAAGCAAGCACATACATCTAAGTTTTTATTTAACGATTCAAATCACATTATTACAAGTCTCATCTTATGTTTGGAAAAAAACCAACAACAACAAAAAAAACCTCATTGTCTTTTATTCCGATGCTTGTCTTCATCCAATCTGTGTAGGTTTTTCTGAATCCTTTGTTCGGCGAGAAGAAAAAAAAGAGAGCGATTTAGAGGAAAGCGCATCCCGGTAAGATCAGGTTGTTAATACCCACCCACATACTCCAATGAAACAATTTCAACAGATACTGTATTCTCTGTCTCTCTCACACACACACACACACACACACACACACACACACACACACACACACACACACACACACACACACCCTTGCCTTATCAACTGTTTTGTTCGTCAGAGGACGGATGATGCATCCTTTGACAAGGGATTAAATATGCAAAGAAAAATATGTAGATAAAGAGCCGCATCCTTAAGTCTGCACCTCTCATTCAGTACTTCTGCCTAAGCCTCCATATTAAGAGCCCGTTTTCCCCCCCGCACGCTCACATCCCATCACTCCTTTCATCTCAGCACTGTAGCTCCACTTCTCGCACACTGAGGCGAGTAACACCGTCCCCGTCACCTGCCTTCGTTTCTTTTTAACACTCCCCACAAGGCCGGGGCACCGTGCCCTTCACCGAGGCGACCTTTCTCACCTCCTCCTCCTCCTCCTCTCGGCGCCACAGATCCACCTTCAGTATCTCTTTCTCTCTCTCACACACACAACACTTCTGTATTTCCAACTCTGTTAGCTGTTTATTTGTTTCAATCCACGAGGCAGAGGTTAATTATTTGTGTCATGTGATGACCGTAGTGCAGCGAGCTGTGACGGAAAAGTGATTTATTTTAAAATCCTGCTTCTGTTGCCCGTTGATTGTTCTCTGACTGATTGGTTTTGTGATTTGATAAAGACAGCGAGAGAGGGAGGGCGGGCTGATAAATAAGGCGAGGGATGCAAGTTTTGAAGCTTCACTCCTCTGAAGAAGGCCGACAAAAAACCAGAACCGACCCGGCTCTGTGTTAGTCTCAGCCGGTGTCGACCTGATGACGCCTGAGGCCGACTGCAGCCTCAGGCTTCGCAGAGGCCTTGTTCCAACACCGAAGCACGCTGACGCCGCCCCTGAGCGGATGCGCGCGTCTGCGTGGGAGTTGCATTGTGTACAGTGCACACCACACATCCTAAGGGGTGGGTGTCGAGAGCGGAGACTTACGATGTGAGAGCAGAGCGTTGGATGTCTTTCAGAATGAGGAGGAAAAATAAAATAGTAAAAAAAGAAAAACCGTCCTCCACGGCGACCCTTTGAAGGCCCGACTGGCGTGAAGGCCTTCCTGTCAGCAGACCACTCCGCTCCGCTTCTATTTCTGTCGACTTCATGTGATTATAAAACAATTAAACACTTAGGAGTCGACACTCAGTTCATTACATCCCCCCCCCCCCCCACAACCCACCTTGTTCTTTCTTTCTCTCTTTTCCCCCGTCCTCCCACACGGGAGGCGCGGACGTATGAGAAATGCAGAAATCACCTTATTCCGCGAGTAATTGAAAGCCACACTAGCTGTACGAGAGGCTAATGGAAAACAGGAAAGTAATTTGATCCGGAGGATGTGTTCATCGTGGAATATTTAGTCTATCTGTGTGCTTACCTCGTAGCGGCTGATTAAGCAATTTCTCGTGGTCCTCAGATGTCTTGCGAGGGAGCGTTAATAAACCGCCTCGACCCTGAACTCTTTGTGGAAGTGAAGCTTTTGTGCAACAGTTGTGCAGAAAGATCAGTCGTTTGAAAAGAAAGCAAGCGATCGCGTTTCTGAGAAGACAACGAGCAGAGTGAGACTCCAGGGGACGAAGAAGAGGACGCATTGTGCTTGAAGAAATCATCAGATTTGATTTTTTGTGTAGAAAACAAAAGTATTTTTGTCTTCGTGGACTGTGTGCCACTTTAATCTGGAGTCTGTAACACATCTTGAAACTCATTTCACCACATAGTGACCTACAAAATGCCAACGGCACTAAAGGCAAAAGCCTCCCATTTGTGTCAATTCAGTCATAATGGAAAAATACAAAAAAGACAACTGTCAATACATAAAACACGTCAACTCTGTGCTTTTGTTTAGACAACAGATAGATTCCGTCTCTTTCGCTACTCATTTAGCGGCTTGTTGGTTTTTGCACGGCGTCTACTGTACACTTCCTCCCGCTCATGTCACCCTCATGTCTCGCCGAGGTTCATCCACTCACCCACACTGATGCCTGCCGTGTTTTGACACGTTCCCAGACACATTATTAAATCCTTTGCAGCCTCTAATAATACTATTATGTTTGCGTTGCGTGTGTGTTTTCATTGTGGGAGACACTCGCAGAAAAGAGCTCAAAGTCGAACCGGTGACAGCGCTCAGACTAATTTGTATTAGTAATCCAAATAATCCTATTAATGCCCATTAGAAGCATCACAAGTGGCGAGCATGAAGACATCACAACACCTACGTGCAGTGAAGTGATGGCGCCGGCTTCGCCTGACACACCACATGAAGAATTCTCCGCGTCGAGCCAACAATGATGCGTTTTTCTTATTCATTTTTCTTCTTTCTTTGTGTGCTGATTATTGGTGTCCGTTTTAAAGAGACGTAACGTTTAATTCCTCCTGAGACATGAACATGCGGTTTAAAAAAGCAAGCAGGCCAGATGTGATAGCTCTGATAAGTGTGTTATGGTGTAAACACACGGTACCTGTGGTAATACGCACAGTGCAGGTGAAATCTATCTGCGGTGTGATGCCACGACTCCTGACATTTAAATACGAGGTGTCTTTTGTTGCGATTTTAACATCCAGTCTGTCATGTTCCTGGTGTCGGTTTTTTTTTTTTGTCATATTTCCTGCACAAATGTAGCCAACAGGCACAAAATCTTTCCTGAACAATTACGCACTGTATATCTCCCCGACACAAAGCCGCACGGGCTTGTAAAAACCCACCTTGAACAGAGCTAAATCTGTATTCAGCGCGTGATTATGACGGCACACGGTTAGTATTTTTTAAACAGGCTTTCTGTGGTTAAAAAAAAACATTTTTCTCCTCTTTTCTGTGCGATACAAAACGGTATATGTTAATTGATAATCAGCAGTGTTGATTCAGTGGTGCATTCAGTGCAAATCTGTGCCCTTCTGGATGTCAGAGGGTTTTTCGCAGCCACGTCGGTGCCAACCTATCTGGCAGTGCTGGCACCTGTTGGCGGTGCCAAGGCCTGGCAGGGGTTATCGATGCTCTCTGATGGTGCCCGACAATCACAGTGGAAATGACTGCGGCTGCTTGCGTCATGCCAGATAGAAAAGAGCATTTGCCGACAATGGCTTGCTTTCACCGTCGCTCCTGTTTTTTTTTGTTTTTTTTGTTGCCGAACGCTGCTATCTGCGGCCAAGGAAAAAAAAAAACACACACACGCAAAAAGAAATCTAAAAAACAGAGAGAAGCGGGAACTGCGGTGAACATCATGTAAAACATGTCAACGTGGAAAACATGTCAACATGCAGAATGCTGTGCAGCGACGCCGTGCAGGTGATGCAAAGTGATCTGCTGAGGTTTGGGTGTGGGTGGGTTGTGAGTGTGTGTGTGGGGGGGGGGCGACTGCAGCCTGTCTGTGTGATTCATGCTGCTACGTATCACAGGGAACCTGAACAGCACAGTCTAAGACGCTGCACATCTTTTTCAGAGACAAAATACTCAATATTTCTAAATAAAAAAATTTCTTTCTAAAATAAGAAAACAGGAGGATTTCATCCTCTTGGATGCACCGATCGTGTAGCAGAAGAGCTCACGTTAGACTGTAACTTCAACGTGATTCATTCGTGACTTTTGCTTTCATGTCTTCGGTGACTTTGTGGGAATTATTGTCACATTTCTTCTGAAGCTGAATGATATCTGGTGTCGGAATGAATCTCTGGAAATGCAGTAATTACTCCACAGTCGGGGTCCTTTTATTCACACACATAGCAGAGCCATTTAACCACGCGGCATACCGCAGCTGTGTTTAGTACACAGTGTTGGCAGCTCACTGAAACCCCGAGAATGGTTAAGATAAGAACCGATCACTGAATCTGTGCAGCAGCCTCTGCTCGTGAATACAAACGTGCCGGGGTCTTAGTGTCAACAACTCTTCCGTTTCCTGTTATATATAAAACACACAGACCTGAGACCCTTTTTTCAAAATGCAGCCGCCCCCTCAAAAAACTCACACCTCGCGCTGACTAGGTGTCAATATCACAAGACATTGTTCCATCTCAGGTCCGAGAGGTGACTTTCACGTTGTATTTTTTCCGTTAAAAGCTTCTGCGGTGACTATTTAATGCACCTCTTTGTGGACGTTTTGAAATGAGCAAACTTTTGACCTCACATGGGTGGTGGGCGGAACAAAGATTCGGTGTCACAACTGCAGCTTTGAATGAGTGTGTAACTGCACCGTTTCTACTACGTAGTGATGCAGCACGCCATCACTTCTTACCGTGATTGGCTCTTTGATCTCTTCCACTTTCAGCACTTCCACTTGTTTTTTTAAATTTTTTAAAAAGTGCGTTTTCCTCTCAAACTGAGCCGTGAGCGTCTTCCGTAAATCGGAAAGATTTGTTTCTCTCCACAGTTGTTCCGTGGCGTTTCTGCAACTGTCGGCGTCACCTGACGGTGGTTTTAGCTGACGAGTGGTGTTGCATTGTTTGTGAAAACAGCAGCTTTTGTGTGTGAGGCGATGAACCATCACACAGAAAATATTTGTTAGTAAGCAGCGTTATGAAGTATTTCACACGCGCCTGACCTTCCGGGCTCGACAAACCTCTGGCTTTGTAGTCGTGATGGGCGCACATACACACACACACACACACTTCCTGTTTTCTGTTGGTTTCCTGTTTTTGTTCTTACACAACCTGGACAGACGTGCCTGTCGATGTCTGTTTGATGTGGATGTCGGACAGATGGGTCGGGGGGGTCACGTCAGCCCCCTGCCTTGCGCGTTAAGATGCCTCAGAAGACAAAAGGCTGCGGCACGGTGGCAATGTGAATAACGAACACTTATTTGGGACTGCGTGTCATCGCTTTCATCATGCATACTATTTATATATCGGTGCATTTCAAGCATGTGTAAAAAAAAAAAGAAGCATTTCCTCCGTGGTCTCGGCAATGAACTTTGCCTCACACACCATCACCTCTCTTGCTCGTCACACAACCGAAAGATGGAAATACATGTACACCTCAGCATCGGTGCATTTATAGTCACTTGTGTGTGTGTGTGTGTGTGTGTGTGTGAGTGTGTGTGTGTCCACCTGATATCAGTCCGAGCTTTTCTCGTAAAGTCAGAGAGATGCAGTTATTATTAAGCCACCTTAAGGTTAAGCACAAACATGTCAGGTCCTTTATTGACAATATCAACAGAGATTACCTGGTGTGATATTTTTGCAGTTTGCTCGAGGGCAACAAAGGCCGCCAGCAGTGAAGGGTTCACCAAAGTAATGACAGATTCGTGACAATAGCTCACGCGGCAACTTGAGCAAAACCTTCCAGCTCCGCGGTTGTTTGCAGAGATGGAGTCGCTCTCCAGCTTCTGAACGTCCCTCCTTTTCCTTTTCCTTTTCTTTCTTGCCTCGTTTCAGCTCGTCCTCCACTTTGACAGCTCGGGGTTGTGTTGGCACAACAGAGGTTAGCTCGTCTAATATTTTGGTATGATCCAGTATTGTGAAGTTTGTGAGATGGGAAATGTCTGCCATCTTTGAGTCTTATTGTTTACTGACAAGAACATAGTGTTAATGGATGAAGTGTTGAGACATCTCACCAAAATTCATGTTATATTATACTGTAGTATAAAGAGGTTAAACTACTTATTTTTAAAGCAAACGTCAACACTAGGCCCAAGCAACACTGACCTGTATTATATGCAAATAAAGCGAAATAACCAACCTTTTGCATAATGGTTATGTTGTGTCAGAATATATGAATTTTATTATATTTACAATGCAATAAGTAAATATTAGACAACTTGACATTGGGTGCAGCAGAGATGTAGCTCTCCACCTTTAGTGTGCAGAAGAAGAGAGCCTTCCCACTGTTTAAGGCTCATACATATTTAAATGTGTAAATTATTGCCATGATGTGGTCTTTTAATAGTTCAAGATATAAATGAATACCTATTTCAATGCATTAATATTCCATTTTTTGTATCATAGTCCTTGTCTAAGAAATGAAGTCGTGTATTAAGATATTACCCCCTTTTGGGCTTTCTGATCTGTGATTTCTGATATTGATTCATAACATATATGTATAATAGGAAGTAAGTCTAACAAACTCTCAGTAGTTAAAAGACGAAGAAGACTTGAGACACAGTCTGTATTCTCATTGCACATGCAAAAACATTTCAAACAAACAACAAATATGTTCCAAACGTTATTCAATTTGGTGTTTGGGGGACGCATGAAAGCTTTTCTGTAAGTGCAACATGTATTTTTGGGTTCCCTTTAGTTTATTGTGATGTTTATAATTAATTTATTAATTTATATTTATCTCAGAACTGACTGGAGGTCAAATAGTTCCCCTTAACTTTATCTATTTCAGACCAAATCACTGAATGTAAAATATCTAGTAAAATAAAAACTATTTACTGGGCAAAAGTATATTTAAAAAATAGAATATTTAAGATGTGTGTGGATGTGTGTGTGTGTGTGTGTGGGTGTGTGTGTTCGCGCGAGCATCTGTGTGTTACCCGGTAATAAATGCAGGACCGCCTCACTCTAATCAAGCTGATTAAAAATTCCTGCGCGCACAGCCGGAAATCGCACCAGCGTTCCTCCTGTCAGTGTGTGTGCATGCATGTGTGTTTATGTGCATGCATGTGTGTTTTTGTGTGTGTGTGTGTGTGTGTGTGTGTGTGTGTGTGCGTGTGATTTCGCTCCGTCCACTTTCTCCACTTTTATTTGTCCCCGCTAGGACTTTTTTGGCCTGAGGTGCGGAGGAATCCTGTTTTTAAAATTATTATTATTATTATTATTATTAGGGGATTATTTATTCCTCACACACTCTCTCACGCACACACACACACACACCCTCCTATCTTCTTCTTTTTTCCTAAACACCCCCCCCCCCTCTTGCTACCACGCCATTTGAAATGAGGAGGAGAAAAGGGAAAGCGAAGCACAGGCAGCACCAGCAGCGAGGAGAGGAGAGGGGGGAGTGATGAGTCAATACAACTAATAATTTAATGGGGACAGAGAGGGAGAGACGGAGTGAGAGAGAGGGGGAGAGAGACAGAGAGGGAGATAGAAGAGAGAAAGAAAGAGGAGCTCCGTCCGGACGCCAATCCCCGACCAACAGGACACCTCCTACTATTACTACCGCGGGGCAGCTCTCCGGTGCATCCACGAGCAGCCTTATTGACGCACGACGCACGGAAAGTAAACCCGCACTTTTTGACCCCCCTCTCCTTGTTTTATTTGTAGCGAACCTGTTTTTCGACTGTCCGCAGATATCGTCTCCACACATCGCCTCCAGCGCGAGAGCGAGATCCCACTGTCGGGTTATTATTATTAGTATTATGTGTCTCTATGTCTCAGTCAGCCGGTAGTCAAATCTAAGCTAAGCCGACGTTTTTGGGTACGTTAGTCCGTCTCTTCGTTGGGTCTCGCACGGCGGGTTGTTGGTTTATTTTTTGTATCGCTACAACTGTGTCCGAGGTGCTTCTTTTGCTTTCCACCGCGCGGCTGCTAACTGCGCTGCTCAGGCGGCTGCTGCCGATGAAGCGATCTGGATGTTGTGGTGCGAACTAAAGCAGAAGAAGTCGCCTTCACTTGTAACCGATGGACTCACTTCTGTAGCTAAATGTCGCCGGTTGTAACGGTTCCCGTGGCCGTTTTTTTCCTCCCAGTCGGACGGAATCGGCTGACGGACACCGCGCGCACGTAGACACACACACACACACACACACACGCACAGAGACACGCTGAACATAACCGCTTACCAATGTTCGCCTATCGCGGTCCATCTCGACCTCGTCGTCTCTCGCACAGACCCGGGCTGTTGTTTGTTCGCACCGCCTCCCAGTCGGAGAAGAGCCGGAGAAAGCGTCTTTTTTAATTTTCTTTTTCTTCTTCTTCTAAATAACCGTTCGCTGTCATGCACGCGTAGAGAGCGAGCGAGCGAGATAACAAGACCGGGAAGCAGGAGTTGTTTTGGGTTGTCTCCTTTTTCTTTCCTTTTTTTTTACTACCCTGGCCAAACTTGGAGAAGACGTGTTTTCCAGCCGGTGTTTTACGCTCCTCGGTGCTGAAGTGCTGCGTTTCAGGTTGGTTTGGAAGATTTTTCACTCAACTTGCCCTCCTCTCTCCTCCTTTAACCATCTCTTCAGGGGGGGTGATGTGTCCATTTAAACTATTGCTCCTGTTTGTGTGTGTGTGTGTGTGTGTGTGTGTGTGTGTGTGTGTGTGTGTGTTTAAGGTCGTTCTAAAATCCTGACCTGGATCCGGACTGTATGTGGGTCTGGATTCCTTATGGCCCCTCTTATTTGTGGGGAATCATTTGCCTCATTGCATGTTTTGAATGGGGATGGGGGGGCAGTTCGTGATCTTTTGCAGGGGGGGGGGGGGGCGGTTTTGCCCTTTTTTCTGCATGGCGTGTTAACCTGCATGCAGAACCTGTTTTATACAAATCTTAAAAAGTTTACTCCAGGGAGTTCAAATAATGTGGGAATTGTCAGCTTCAGCGCTCAAATCAATAGCTTCAGCTTTGTGTCCGTGCATTAAAGCACCTGTGGGCTCCATCTTTCTCTCCTCTTTATATCTCCTTTTGTCCTTATAACTTATAACTTTTTTTTTTTTGGTTATTGTCTTCATGAGTCAGCAACTGTGTGTTCTGAAGTTTCCAGAAGCTGCCCCCCCCCATCCCAAAGTTGTAAACTTATAGCTTTCCCATGAATATCGCTCTGCACTTGCAACATCTAAAAATAAAGTTCACACCTGTAAAGTCATCATGTAGCTGATTGTGTATGTCACACAGTGACGTTGCGGTCTGTCGCCTCCCTTCCTCTCCGAGCTGCGTCACGATATGTGAAGCCACGCGAAGTGACTCAGAAACCGAATTACGTTTTTTTTCCCCTTATCTCTGCGTGCGCCGCAGCAGCAGAACCTTGTTCCTTGAACTGCACTGTATTCATTCAAGTGGAATCTCCCAGCAAATGAATGTGTTTGCACAAAAAAACCAAAAAAAACAGGGCTTGTTTTTTGCCCCCCTCTCGCATGGGAATCTCTAGTGGGACGCCCATACATAATACATGCGTTGAAAAATGGGAACATTACAAGCGGCACGAAAACGTCACCGTGGCCCGAGTCGCCATAACTGAAGCGAATTGACAGTTATTGCCGTAATGGGTCCGTTCTCAGAGGTTTCAATTACTTAAAGCACTTTTTTTTGGAGGGGGCTCTATAAAAACGTCCCATCACGTCGGTGACACCCACACAAAGGATTCTGTGTTCATCGCTTCATAGCTGAGTGTCTCCCGCTGCGTCTCCTCCCCAGGTGATAGTGAGCAGAGGCGCTGAGAATGATGGACCATCTCAGCGAGGCCTGTTTGGGCAAGGAGAACTCCGACCTGGTCAACAGCATGGCCGAGGCGAAGGCCCCGCCGGCCAAGCTGCCCCGGCTGGAGCAGAACGGCAGCCCACTGGGCCGGGCCAGGCTGGGCAGCACCGGGGCCAAACTCGCCGGGGTCCCGTACAAGCCCGCCGGCCACCTGCTGAAGACCTGCCACAAGAGAGGTGAGAGAGGGGAGGAAAAGAACGAGTATGTTTCTATTTAATAATTGTGTCAACAACGTGCTGCCTTTCAGCCTCTCAAATGTGAAGATCTGCCGATTGTCTCCGTTTCTTGTGACTGTACATTTTGGGGTTTTGCCCCGTTTATTGGACAGAACAGTCAGTTTGAAGACTTCGTCCTGGATTCTACTTCTGATAGAGCTGAAACAAGTAGTCCATGAATTGATCCACTTCTCAAATGTGAAGATTTGCTGCTTTTCTTCGTCTTATGTGACAGAAAACGGAATGTCTTGGGGGCAATACGAACAATATGAATATGGCAATCTGTGATGAGCTTTTTCTCCACCATTTTTTGACATTTTATAGACTTAATCGATTAATTGAGAAAATAATCAGCTGATTAATTGCTGATAAAAAAAAACAATAGTTGTGGTACCAAAAATAAATAACAATAATGACAATAAATATATTCTTTAGTCCGTACAAACTAATTATGAAACAGATATAGCTGAACTAACTTTGTGTGTGTGAGTACGAGAATAATAAACCATGTAAATAGAGGAGAGCTATTTAAATGCACCTTAAATACCCCCCCCCGTCCCGTTCCGTCCCACACCACCTTCTGCCCACCACCGCATGCTCTCCAAGACCCTTAAACCTTTTTACAATGTGTCTTTGGTCCTCTCAGCACACACACACACTGCACACACACACTGCACACACTCCCACTTATTTGCCCAGACAATAGCTAATAGAGGAGCACTGTGAGAGTTATTCCTGCGTCGGGCTATATAGCGCTGTGTCACCGCTCCTCTCTCTCCAACCGCAGCCCTCCCGCTCCGACATTTGTTTATTAAGGGAAAGTTTCAGTCCTTTAAGAGCCATTCTTGTTTAAAGGGAGCCTTTACTTTGGGATTATGACATAGCTTTTTAATAAAACTGGTGTCGTCTCGTGAAAAACGCGGCGGGCAAAGCGATCCAAAAAAAAAAAAATGAAGCTTTTTATGATTATGTTGTTTTCTTCTTAGTGGGTTGGAAATGAGTTTGAAAGCTGCAGGTTCGGTGTTGTAGTAGCACTTGGCAGCTCTTCTGTTTGTTTGTTTGGCTGATTTGCTTTTCTTTGGCCAGGAGGGACTCAGGAACTCTTGGAACGTGGCTGTGTGAGTGTCCTCCAATGGGCCGTTTCTCTTATTCGCTCCTTTAATCTACGCGTCGCACTCCAGCTGAGAGAGCTTAATTTTTCGCCTCCATCATCTCCGCTCCTCTCGGCCTCCTACGACGCCCCGATTCTCTCCCAAAGCCTCCTCGTCGCTCTGCCCTCCTCTCACGCTTGCCGAGTTTCTTCCCCGGGCAAAGGGGCGAAGCGGCCGAGAGGCTCACAGTGGGCATTGTGTCCGAGCCCGAAACAATATTTACCGCAGCTCTCTCTGGGCTCCCTGGAAACAAAGCCGGTATTGATCCCCCCCCAAATGAACCTACACAGCAGTCTTTATTGTTAGATCTTTATCTATTAAAATCAGGGGAGGAGAAAAGCAGCTCTTTCAGCACATTCCCTGGCATCTGTCGGCTTATTGATTGTTTTGCCAGAGCTGTGTGCATCTTCTGGAATTCCTGGGATCGGAAAATATGAGAACGGAATGGTTTTAATCGGCATAGACGATAAATGTACGTGTTGAGGTGAGAGTAGAGTGGAGGCAGACTGAGGAGGTATCGGGCCACACCGTGAAGGATTCACGTCGTACAGGAAGCTATCGCTACTTTCGACAGCATTTCGATTTTCCGCCGTTGTTTCATTCAAACCGAGACTTCAAAAGGCCAAGTTGTCCCCTCGCCCTTAAACTTTCTCACATCGCCGGGATGTTATTTTAAGATAAAAAATGGCATATCGGTGATATTTGCAGAACATTCGCCAGTCTTTGGACAAGGATTGCTCATTCCACCTAACAGCGGAGCCACTGTTGACACAGACTAGTAAACCTCGGGGCGCGGAGGTGGAACGGGATTTGAAGCACTGCATCATGGGAAGATGATTTTTTTTGGTTGGCAGACAGAAGGAAAGTCTGTGATCAGAGAACCTCGATACTGAACAAAACAGTTAATTGTGCCAAAAGGAGACACACGAGTGGAAAGCTTTCTGTGGCTGCTGTTCACACTGAGCTCAAGGTGATATAATGTATCACTTATTAAACTCACACCTCCCATACGTGCAACATCTCTGTTATATTATGGCATCGTCTTAAAACCTAGAGCAAGAAAAGACGACTGCGGGAAGGAATCCTCCAGCAGTTGATCAGATCACGTCTTGAAATTGGATTACTGATGAGAAAAGCACTTGGAAATTACATGACAAAAGAGAGCATTTCTAAATAAAATAAAATAAAATAAGAGGTAAAACAAATGCAGCCTCAGAAACTGTGCAGGTTACTGTGCACCCAAGGAGCGTCTGATTCCC